>NC_137969.1:246840526-246844378 GCF_963924665.1 Micromys minutus
GAGACAGGTCCCAAAGACTTAAAAAGAGCCCATTTGAAGCAGAGTTTCACATGAGTTTCATGCAGCAGAGCTGGAGGTAGGGGGAAGGGAGGAGCATTCCTTTGGAGCCCAGGTGATTCCATCATGAGTCCAAGATGCCAAACATGACTCTGTAGAATGTGGTGTTTGCTCTACTTGATTTTGGTCTTGCCTTGGTTCAATATTTCCTTGCTATGCCTTCAATCTTCCCTCTTGAAGTAAGAAAGTTTATCCTTTGCCATTATACTTCTGAGGTACGTAACTTGCCTTTTGATTTTACAGGTGTCGATGGTTAAAAGATTGCCCCGACAACCAGACATGGTGGCATGCTACCACTGGAGGATTAAGTTTCAATATAAAAATTTGGAGAGCACACACATTCAACTGTACAATATCTGACAACTATTTAGTGTTAGGATAGTTCCCTATCTTAGGGGTCACTCATCTTCCTCTCTATCAGGGAAACATAAGGGATTCCATGTGGTAGTCTACAATGGCTGGAGAGTAATTAACTAAACTAGATGTGACAGTGTGCACCCATGAATCTAGCACTCAAGTGACAAGAAAGGAGTTTGAGCATACTGGAAGTCTTAGTGAGGGTTCTCTATGGGAACAGAACTGATAGAAGATAGATAGATAGATAGATAGATAGATAGATAGATAGATAGATAGATAGATAGATGGATGGATGGATGGATGGATGGATGGATGGATGGATGGACGGACAGACGGACAGACAGACAGACAGACAGACAGACAGACAGATAGATAGATAGATAGATAGAGATATATAGATAGATATAGATAGATATACCCATACATACATGGACACACACCCACACAAATGCATATGGGATTTATTAAAATGCCTTACAGGCTGTGGTCCAGCTAGTCCACCAATGGAAGAACCAAGAACCCAGTAGTTATTCAGTCTGTGAGGCTGGATATCTTCATCATGTACTGGAATCTGAAAGGAGCAGGCTCTAATGCCAGTGAAGGAATGGACTTGCCAGAGAGCATCAGGGCAAGCAGCAGAGAAGTTGTCTTCTTCTGTGTCCTAGACACAGCCTGCCAGCCGAAGCTGTGGCTCAGACTGAAGATGGATCTCCCCATCTCAAAGGACCAATATTGTAAGTGGGTCTTCCCATTTCAAATAATTTAATTAAGAAAAAATATCCCTCACAGGTGGACCCAACCACTTGGGTTTTAGTTCGTTCTGGATGTAGTCAAGATGACAAACAAGAACAGCCACCAAGGCTACACAAGGAAACCCCGTCTCACAAAAAGAGTAACTAATCAGAAATATTCCAGAAGTCCAGAGGTCTAGGGCAGCCATCCCAGTCCATGATGTCATCGATTGCGACGATCTGCTCCGTCTACTTTTCCAGCTCTGGATGGCTTCCAGCCCTTCAAAACCATTCCTTTGTAGAACAGAAAGCAATATTCCCAGACTTTGAGTTGTGGGCTGCCATTTGCTCCTTGCTGGGCCAAAGAGCAATGCTGAGCACAAGGAATAGTAATTTTATACTGAGGATACTACTTATCCTGAAGAGAAACTGGGGTGTCTTCACAAGGACAGAGAGGAAAGTTTGTGCTGAGTGAGAAACTGCGTCTGTCAGCTGAGAGTTGGGAACTGTCAGCTGGAATGCAGCTCTATTCGAGAGAAATACTGCAAAAATATCTTATTCATAAACATTTTTATTGCTGAATTCGTTATAAGTACAAGCCTGAAAGCAACTTTAGGATCCAAAAATAGAGATGGTCACTTAATTAAGTTATAAGGCACAAGGTCCATTCATTTATTCCACGAAATATTATGCAGCCATTAAAATTACTTTTAAGAAGGCAGGAAGGCAACATGGAAAAATGCTTATGCTCCTGTGGTGAGTAGAAAAGCAAACAGGGTGGTTATTTTTGCTTATGAATAAAATATTGTGAAGGGTGTAAGCATATAAAAAATACTGAAAGAGGTTCATAGAAACCTTAGCTCTGGGGGCTAGAGAGGTGGCTCAGCGGGGAAGAGTGTTTGCTGCACAAACACAGAGACTTGAGTTCAGATCCTCAGCACACCCGTGTTATTAAAATGTCAGGTAAGGCTGCTCAGGCCTGTAATCCCTGCAATGGAGTGGGTGGAGGCAGGAAAATGCTGGGCCTTGTCAGTCAGCTGTCCTAGAAGAATGGGAGCAAGCTCCACACAGTAACTCTGGAGAGGAGCAATGGGCTGTTTATTAATAATTTTTTGTTTCAATTTTTTCTGTAATTTTGTTAGACCATTTTATTTCTATAAAAGAGCTATACATTGAAAAAAAATTAAATTGCTCTCATAGTCCCAGCAAAAATTAGAAGCAAACATTTGTCAGAGTCCCGGAGGAGTGATTGCTTTCTAGGCTTTGAAGCCAAAGTGAGCATTTCAGAAGAAAGACATACAGTTTGGATGAAACCGAATATAAACTCCCAGCCAAATGCAATCCTTAACAGATTCACTTTACTTAGCAAAAGAAACTGTTTGAACAGCAGATAAACTTCTGGCAACGTTATGTTGTAGCCCAGGGCCAGTTAGCAAGGGAAGAATCCCTATGACATTGGAGGAGGACAGCTTGGCAATGTGTCACAGGCTGTGGCTATAATCCCAGGCTAGGGGCGATGTTGCCACCCTGGAGACAGAATGCTGGGAACAAACTGCAATGGAAGGCAAAGCTGTGTGCACTGAGATGTTCCTTGCAAGTCGTTCTTGTAAGGTCCTGTCAGGCGCTTAGAAGTTCATGTGCGGCACTGGGGAGTGCCAGTAGCCTGTGGGAAAGCTCACCCTGAAGACTACGCTAGGAACGAAAATGTGTTTTGACAAAATAACGGATGCTCAAGGCATGCAATCAAGAGCAGACTGGAGAAGCTGGCTGGACACGGTGGTACAAGCTCCAAACCAGCACTTGGAAACTGAGGCAGGAGGATTATGAATCTATCAAGGCCAGCCAGGACTACAGGGTAGGACTCTGCACTCAGTTAACCAAGCAATCAACCAACCGGACAAAAATAAAGGACTGAAAACTTTGACTTTGTCAAAATTTCACCTTAAGTTAATCAAATCTGTGTCCATGGTGTGAGGTAGGTGCCTACTTCTTTTATCCCATTGTAAGCTGTCAGTTGTTCTAGCTCCTCCCATTATATGTCGTCAGTTGTCTAGCCCCTCCCATTGTATGCTGTCAGTTGTCTAGCTCCTCCCATTGTGTGTCGTCAGTTGTTCTGACTCCTCCCATTGTATGTCGTCAGTTGTTCTAGCCCCTTTTATTGGCCTCTTCAGCCTTTGTGTCTCTCAAGATGCTGGTCAGCTTGTCACATGTAGATCTGCAGTGTCTTCCTGGGTCCCTGGATATCTTTTCTGCACCTTTGGGCTGCGTGTCTGTCTTTGACTATGTACCACTTCATCTTTATGGACTGATAATGATTTCATATTCTTGACACCAACCAGGGAACTCTACCCCAGTATTGCTTCTTTTTCAAGGGAACCTTTACTGCATTGGGGTTTTAGTGCCAATGTTATAAGTAGCTGTTGAATTCTTCCTAGAGAAGAAAAAAGGAGACATCTAGGAGTTCGATGGGCATGGTTTGGACCCATCAATCGATTTGGAAGGTGTTGATGGCTGCGTCCACACACTTCGTATTCCAAATGCCCCTCAGGGTCTTCCCATCTCTCCCTGGTCCATCTTGAGCTCTTATGCTTACCCTACTTCCAGGCACCTTAGCCTTGGTCCCTGCTGCCAGTGGCTTCTTTCTACCCATTGCTGGTGTACAGAGACACAGGCAGCATTTACACATGCACCACAGGTTGGGGGGCTT
>NC_137969.1:246844578-247392968 GCF_963924665.1 Micromys minutus
GGACACAGTCACATGCCTGAGGGGATCCTGAATCACTACAATCGTGCTTCAGAGCCATGATTAAGTACCACAGGGTGACGGGACTGAAAGCCACACTACAGTAGTTGGTCTGATACCTTTCCGGCGGCTGATCACTGGTTTGAGAGGCATTAGGCCTCGGGTGGATTTAGTGAGAGAGCATGCTTCACTTTCCAGATGGGGTGCCATCGTCTTCTCGAGGCTTGGTGACTCATCCCTGTAATGCCAGCAATCAAGAGTCTAAGGCAGGAGGACCAGGAGCTAAAGGCCAGCTTAGGCTGCATAGAGCTAAGCTACAGAGCGTGATCCTGGCTAAATAAATGCACTTGGAAATGTACGAATTGCCTTTCTAGAATTTTCTGTTTGATATTCTGGACCACATCTGACTGCAGGCAGCTGAGGATGAAGCAGCCTACCGCACCGAGACAGCCAATGGCTTGTCTTCCTTAAGCTGCCAGTAACATGAATTTTCCATACTTGATTTCTAATATCGATTCTGCCTCCAATATCTGGCCTATATCTCATTTAATCGCGGTTTATTTTCATCGCCAAATGCTTCGGAATCCAGTTCTCTGATATTTAGGATTTTTGTGCTGCAGTTCTTAAGTGGTATTGAACCGTGATTTTCTTTGTATACGACTTTGTATTTTACTTTATGCGCAGGGGTGTCTTGTCTGCATGTGTCTCTGTGCATATCCTGCATACTTGCTACCTAAGGAGGCCAGAATAAAGCACTGGGTTTTCTGGAAATGGAGTTACAGATGGTTATAAGCTGCCCTGTGGGTGCTGGAAATTGAACACGGATTCCCTGTGAGAGCAGCCAGTGTTCTTAACTGCTGAACCATCTCTCCAGGCCCAATTTTCTAATATTTACTAGCTTAAGACAATAAGCTATATTGTCTTATAATTTCAATATTTACCTTAGGTAGAAGTCTCGGCGTTTATAAAGAATAATTTGGGAGATGACATTCCACTATTCCCTCTATATCCCACTTGTTAGAAGTGAGTCATCAAATCCAGTCTCCACTCAAGGGTCTGCTCCAGGGCAGAAAGCCTAAAGGCCAGATAATGGGGGACAGGGTTGCATAGGAGAGCACTGTTAAAGGGTCACACTGTGAAAAACAAAGAAATTCATGTGCATGTGTGCATATGTACGTGTGTGTGTGTGTGTGTGTGTGTGTGTGCGCGCGCACGCGTGTAAGGGATCAAGGAGCATGGGACATATTCTATGTTATGTAACAGAGACAATGACCCTGATGGGTCAGGACAGGATAGTCAACTGCCCTGGGACCGAGGAGAGTGGGGACGAATTCAGAAACCTTGGGGTTCCCCTGCAGTATGGAAGAGGAGGTGCTGTTTTTGTGCCTCTTTGGGGTCATGCAGTGCCAGCTGACATGGCAGTTTGGGAGTGTCACAATGCTTTCATGTATGAAACAGAAATTTTTCTCATGGCTCACACCTACGCCTTACTCGATGTTCTTAGTCTGTCCTAAGACCCTGCCATGGAAGGGGGTTCCTCACAGACATCCCTGGAGAGACAAAGAGGCCTGAGGTCTCAAGGGAACCAAGTCCTCTCAGCTCCATGCTCCTGTTCTATTATCTTCTCTACTCTTTCTAGCAGCCTTGCCTCCAGGACAGAGGTGAGCTGATTCGACAGAGATAGAGCAGACACAGACACCCAAAGGTAGGGTTTCCCAGCAAAGCACCCATCCCCCAGCTGTGCTTTGGGGAGCATTGCTCCAGAGTAGGAAGCCCTGTTTTGAGATTCCAGGAGACTCGATGCAATCAAGGCGGTCGGTCTGATCTGCCTGGAACATTCTTGGATCATCTCTGCTCCATGAGTCCACAATTACAGCAGCCGGCTCGTCTGAAGCCATTCCAGGAGATGGCCCGGCTTGGAAACTGCACTGTTTTTATCTGAAGATGCAGATTTGAGCTTGAGCTCAGATCTGAGTGTGAGCCTTATGAAGTTACAACCAACTGGATGATTTTTCCATTTGTCTAATATAAATCCAAAACATACTTATAGAGTTTGACTCCAGCTGGTAAGCGAGCCTGCACACTAGCCTTCGACTTCCAGTTTATCCACCCAGTTGTGCCTGTGGGACAGACTGTGATGGAGGGAGGATGTTGCTTGGCACTTGTCATTTCCCAGGGAGGGCTTTGAGTCAACACTTAGCTCCTACCTCTGGAAACAGGTTGACGGGAAACATCCATTCATGTACCTGGCAAACAGGCTTTGGTGCCAAGCTTGGCCCTGCATAAGATGTTACAGCTAGGCGTAAGACAAAGTTCTTCCCACAAAAATTGGAAAGAGGAATACCAATAGGCCAGCGAGAAACCCATGACTGAGAGGCTCCTGGCATCCAGTGACCTGTCCCTCTAGCCACCCAACATAGGCCGAAGAAGGTTTCTGAGAAAAAAGAAAGCAGGGAGTCATGAGATCCTGAAGAAAGGCAACAGGGATCTCCAAAAACTCTAGGGAAGGCAGATGGGAACCCAGCAGAGTCCAGCGCAGCTCCCGGGGCAGGACATGCGTCTCAACCCAAGGCCCTCAGATGAAACAGAGAATGCCTAGCTCTGCCCAGGTGGAGCCTTCTAGGCCTGGCAGGGATTCAGACTTTCACGGGGCTGGCAAAGTTAGCCCATTGCATAGAGGAGAAAACTGAAGCTCAGAAAGGGGACCTTTGAGGACACACTCTCCAGGTACATAGAAGAGAAGGATGAGAGGGGTGTGCACTGCAGGGATACTCCCACGATGCACTGCACCAGGGTCTACACTAGATGTTCCTCAAATTGTTCATACATGTCCACCAACCCTGTCCCCATCCCCAGGGCTGTTAAAATGACCCTTTCCACGTCTTTCCCCATAGGTACTTGGCATGAATTTTCCAGGCCTTAATCTGTGATTAAGCTCAATGGTCCTTTTCTCACTCCTCCTCCATCCAGCCCAAGAGCAAAACCTTGATGTTGTCTGAGCCCCCAACTTCCTCCTCCTGCATAGCATTCAGGCAAGATGTCACTCTCTCTACACAGAACCATTTTCTTGTCCCCACTATCCTGAGATTCCGTTTGCCCTTCATGCCTTTACTCCGAGGGTGCAGTCCCATGGCGTCCCCTATTTCCAGCATGTACACAATGCAGAGAAAGAACTCCACCCCATGGCAGCAGTCACTTCCCGCCCCTCCTCCCCACACCAGCCTCAGGCACGCACTCACATGGTTTCAGTCTCTGTTAATTTGCCTGTTGGGCATTTGTTATGTGTATCCGCAACAAGTATGCAGGTTTCTCAGGGAAGCCAGGGAAGTCAGAGCTGGCTTGCCAGTGGTTGGACCAGCTGATATAGGTGCTGGGATCTGAATTCGGGCCTTATAGTTTGAATAAGGAGTGTCCCCCATAGCTTTGGTCCCCAGTTCATGTTGCTGTTGGGCGGGGAATGTGACTTGCTGGAGAAAGTACGTCACCGGGGTGGGCTTTAAGATTATATAGCCTCGCCTGGCTTGCAGCTCACCCTTTCTGCTTTTTGCTTGCTGTTGAAGGTGTGAGCACTTGGTTTCCAGATCCTGCCATGCCTCTCTTGCTGCAATGCCTTTGTCCCACCATCAGGGCCTCCCATCCCTCCAGAACCAAAGCAGCAGAACAGTAACTGACACAGGCCTTCTGTTAGAGCCGCAAGTGCTTTTAGCCATGATGCTGTCTTTCTAGACGCTGGACACCTCTTATGAATGGAATCACATTGTTGCCCAGGCTAGCCATGGGGTAGCCTGCATCAGTGCATCAGTATGCCACCCCTTTTAACTGTCTAGCAGTACTTAATTGAGGGTGCATCTCATTCATTCTATCATCAGCCCATCACCCTCAGCTCATGTCCACTTTCTGGCTGTTAGGAACAGCTCTGTTGACAACCGTGGCTTCCAGGTTTTAAATGGCTACATGTTTTCTTCTCTTGGGCACCTATGTGGAGCGGGATTGCTAGGTCACATGGTGATGCAATGGTTAGCCTCTTCGAGAACTGCCACACTGAAGTAGGTGTGGCCCCTTGGAGATGCAGCAGGTGATGAGAGGGTTCTATCTACGAGGTTTGATGTGAGGAGCGTTGGGTGCTCCTCATACTTGCTGCCATTCTTATTTCTTTCTTATTTAAGTTGTGTGTGCGTGTGTGTGCATGTAAGACGTACATGTGTGTGTAGGGGTGCTTGTGTGACTGTGTATGGAGACCAGAGGAGAACCTCAAGCTCCGCCCACCTCAATCTCTTGTTTTACGACCACGTCTCTCACTAGACTGTATGGAATTCAGCTATGTAAGCCAGACTGGCTGATCAAGGAGCCCCAGGGATGTGCCTGCCTCCCCCTCCCTGGGACCAACCAGAGTGGCAAGCTCCAGCCTCTACTTCCTTCCTTTTCCCCTGAGTTCTGGAAACCATATTGAACTTCTGTCTTCATGCTGTACCAAGTGTGAGCTGTTTCCCCAGGGCTACGGCCTTTGCTTTATTGGCTTTTGTTATTGCATTTATTCTTACAGGCACGTACTTCAGACCACCTACAGGTGGTTAATGAAGTGCTGGGCACAGTGGCCCATGCCTTTAATCCCCCTTTATCCCAGCACTCAGGAGGCAGAGGCAGAAGAATCTCTGTGAGTTTGGGTCCAGCCTGATCTACACAATGAATTCCAGGACAGCCGGGGCTACATAGTGAGATCCTATTTCAAACAACAATAACAAAACAATAACAATAACAAAATTCCCACCATGTGAATGGCCATTGCACAATATCCTTTAGTTTAATGACAAGAAGAAAGTGTGTTTATGTTCAGATGTAAAATTCTGAATTCTTCTTGCCGGCAAATGATTTAGTCGGAGGTAAGAAACTATAGACAAGGAAAGCCAATTACAGATACAGATCTAGGAACATAGATGGAGATCTTTTGATTCAGGGAAATCTTGTCTGCTCAGAATAAGATTAAGAGTCAGAGTTGGGGCTTCCTTGAAGGCAGGCACAACCATAAACTGCCCTGGTTTGCTTTGCTGTGCCTCCCTCAACATCCCTAACACTTGGGAGACAGGATGTTCCCCCAGAGAGGCCTCAGCTGTAAGTCAGTGAGCACCTCTGGGTCTCCCAGAATTCTTCATAGTGCGGGATAGGGAACAAGCCACCTATCTGGGCTCCAGGATTCCAATCTGTTTCCTTTAAAACCAGCCACGTTTGCATTCTATGGGAGCCCCTTAGAGACAGTGAGGTTTATCCCATTGAAATTGAGTCTGTAAATGCAAAACATTAAGAAAAACACAACGAATCGGTATTTGATATTCCTATATTTCAATATTCCTTTGATATTCCAATATGAAATTTAAACTGCTGGGGTTTTATGCATTCTTTGTCTTTCCTTTGATTCAGCTCAACTCACTGCTTTGAGTAGGTCTGCTTTAATCACCCGACCATGTACGTGCATCTTGCCGGAGGAGGGGTTGGGCATAGCCATCTGGACCTAGAAAATGACTGCCTGCTGTATCTTTCTACTGGGACCTGTCAGAGGCACCGGCGGGCCCCCAGGGAGGCGCAGACCCCCTGGCCTGGCTCCAAAGCAGCCTCTTGAGCCTCTACCTTAAATTTAAAGACGTAACAGAAGAGTACTTGCAGGTGCCAGGGCTGGGGAGGACAAGTTCCTGGGACATCTGATGAGCAGGCTTACAGCCGGACAGAAAGACACCTGAGGGGAATCTGTCACAGAAAAGTCCAATCGCTGCAACCACAGTGACCATGATGTCTCAAGATGTCAGCTGCAAAGGCCCATATTAGTGAGCACTTACATGGTGCTGCACTCCTGAGTGGGACTGTCCTGTTCTATGCTCAGATTGTCACATTTCTCCAAAGTGGAATGCAAAGCTCTGGACTTGGCCCGATTGACCGGCCCAAGAGCAAGAGAGACACTGAGAGAGACACCAGCACAGCATAAGCAGGGTACCAAGGGGCAGCTGGCTGTTCTTGGGCAGAACCCTCTGGATTTTGACTCAGAAGCATCTTCAAAGGTTGATTCGGTTACTTTGCTGAAAGCTCCTCCCAGGGCAGCTCACACCTAGCAATTGAATAAGATGGAGGTGTGAAGGGACAGCCATTCTGACATACACAGCATCTCTCAAAAGCCCGTCTCACTAGAACCCACCATGATGAGTTTGACATCACCAGAGATGACTGGTCGAGCTGTCTTCTGCCGGCGAGCATTCTGGACCAAAAGGAAAAAAAAAAAAAACTGTTTCAGCCAGATCAGTGGGTCGAAGCAGCAGTAAAGAAATGGGGAGAGGAGTAGGAAGGGAGAGAGGAGAAAGGAAGAGACAGGGGTGGAGGGAGGGAGGGGAGAAGAAAAAGAAGGAAGGAATAGAACAGTACTGCAAAGGCTGGTGCTTCTTGCTGCCACTCTCCTCACAGGCATCAGCCACATGAGGAGAGGGATAGTAACTCCCTAGAAACCCCATTAGGGACAAATCCATGACGAATACACACACGGAGGTGCTGTCACCCGGGGACGCATGCCTAGGTTGGACTCCATCGGTTACATAGACAGTAGACACGGCTGGCTGGATGCCAGTAAGATCTGCTCCAATTTGGGTTCGTGTGCATATAAAGACCAGAGGTCAGTGCCAAGTGTCTTCCTTGGTTGTTTTCTACCTTCCTTTTTTAAGACAGGATCTGTCCAGTTAAACTGGCAGGTCAGTGAGGTGCAGCTGTGTTTCTATGTCTGCTACTGCAGAACTGGGGTTTAGGCTGGAACCTGACTTTCTCCAGGGGAGCTGGGGATCCGAACTCAGATCATCTGCTTATATGATAATCAGTTTGCTGAATGGGCGAAATCCTCAGTGCATGAGCTTCCTCTCTCTCTCTCTCTCTCTCTCTCTCTCTCTCTCTCTCTCTCTCTCTCTCTCTCTCTCTCTCTCTCTCTCCCTTCCTTCCTCCCTCCCTCCCTACTTCCCTCTCATACTTTACAGTCTTTCTCTGCAGCCCAGCCTTGCCTGGAACTCTATATGGCCCAGGATGCTGTCAAACTCAAAGCAATTCTGTCTCAGCCTCCTGAGATCACAGGCGTGACTCTCCACGCCTGACTATTGAGTACTTTTATCAACCCCTTTTGCTGTCAGGTCAAGGGAGAGATTAGATAACAGCAGTCAGGGAGCATACAGAACCTCACTCAGCAAGTATCTGCTTTCCATGAACAATATGTCTGACGTGGTGCCACCCAGGGAGGGGACAGATATAAATAGCTGCACAGTCTTTGTCCCCAAGAGATTTATGCCAGATGTAAGTTGCCACACCCTTGGCCCTGAGTGGTGGCTGTGGCCAAGAAGAAAGCAGAACGGAGAACAGGGACAGGGGCTCCTGATCCGGCCAAGATGGCCAGAGAGGCTGCATCAAAGGGGCGGCATCTGTTTGAGGTGTCATTTGATGCGCATCAACTTGTTTATGAAAAAAATCAGTCTCACTTGTTAAGGAAAAGTTACTAAGTGTCTTCCATCAGGACTGCCTGGCTCCCTCCAGACCTATCAGTATTCTCCCTGCCCGGGCCAGAGCAAACTCTTGGGTCATGGTTTGAGGAACATGTTTTTTCCCGTGTGTGTTTGTGTGTGTGTGTGTGTGTGTGTGTTACTATATGTACATCTGGAAACCAAAGGTTGGCATTAGACTTCGGCCCCATTCACCCCCCACTTCAATTCCTGAGGCAGAATCTGGAGCTTACCGATTTGGTCAGCTGGGCAGCAAGCCTTGGGGGGGGGGAACTCTTCCTGTTTCTACCTTTATGATTTTATAATTACAGGTGCATGCTACAACCCGATTGGCTTTTTACATAGGTGCTGGGGATCCTAACGCAAGGTCTTCACATGTGCACAGCAAGCATCTTTCTGCCTGAGCCACCTCCCAGGCCCAACGAGGATGGGCTTCTAAGCACAAAGGAACGCCATGGGCTGCATTGGCCTAGCAGTTCTAAGTTCTGCCAAGGGTCAGGAGAGCAAGAAACCTATGACAATGCAGAGGTCTCCCTTAGACAAGGGGTCCCCAGCCTTCCTAATTACCCCCAACCATAACATTATTTTTGTTGCTACTCTATAACTGTAATCTTGCTACTGTCATGAATCGTAATGTAGATATCTGTTTTCCAGTGATCTAGGAGACCCCCAAAGGAACCTCGACTCACAGGTTGAGAACCACAGCTTTAGACTAATAGAAAAGGTAAGCACTGGTCCTTACATTTAGCAATCACTTAACCACCGAGCAGCCTCCTTTACCCTTCATGTCGATGCTTTGGTTCTCCATGAACCATACATGTTTCTGTCTCGATAGAAATGAGCTTGCAAGCCAGGGCCTTGCACATGTGAAGCAAGTACTCTACCACTGACCTACATAACCACAACTCACAAATCTTCATGGTCTCTGCAATGATAAATACTTTCCAAATCTCTTTTGGTTGACTTTACCCAAATCCATCAGAGAAACTACTACGCATGTTAACTATATGTCCTTAAAGATGCAGGTGTCAGAATCTCTCCTCAGTCTAGGAGCTTCCGAAGGGAAAGTACTCCACAGATATACAAACACCCATCTTGCTGTGTGGTTCCGTTGACTCGGGTGCCAGGTGGGTTACCAGCAATGATCTGCAAGCCACATTTTCCCTAAGGAACTGGTCCCACTAGCAAATTTAAAATATCTAATAAACCATGTTGTAAACAGATGTGCTGTTGACCGGGCTCTGCTATTCTTAGCGTAAGCAGAAGGTATTCTGTAGAATTCTTAAGGGGCCTGGGATTGTAGGATGGCAAATTGAGCATTGGCTCCAGCCGTGAGCGTGTGAGGGTGTTGCTCAGTCAAGTGTGAGCCTAGGGTACGTGTATGAGTGTGGAGAAAAAGAGTGCCTGTATTCACACCTACTAGGGAAGTTGGCCTGTCCTGTGAAGCCAAACACTCAGCTCTGACAGTCCTAACCAGCACCTCCTTCCACTAGTGACCTGTTTGATCTGCAGTGAAAATCCACTGGCTGGCAAGAGCCACTTGACAATGATCTCAGCATATCCCCTGGATACCTTCTGGAATCTTCCATACCAGCATCCTCTGAGTCACCTCCTGTACTTACATGTTACAGAGACGGCTTCTCCACAGGACCCTAATGAACCAAGCTCTGTGCATTTTAAACATTCTTCTGGAACTGCCTCCTCCCTGCCTTCAGAAAAGTGAAGGGAGAAAGGTCTGGCTCCAGTCGGGTGTTGGCTAAAGTCCAATTGGCAATGCAGATACTAAGACAGTCTGCACAAGTACCCAGAGTTCTCGGCTTTCCAACACATGTTTGCTCACCTGAGCAGCAGTCCTAACTTTGTGGGAACTCTCTGCACTTACAGTTTTTCTGTTTGGAGCAGGAGCCTTAGGGTTTGAGGACAAAACAGGCAGGAGGCTTACTCAACGACCAAAACTCCATCGGTGACAAGCACGGTCTCCCAAAACAGGCCACAGCAAAGGGCGGCCCGCTTGTACGTAGATGTGTGAGAGATTCATCAGGGGCCTTGGCCATGAAACTGCAGTAGCCAAGAACTCCCATTATTTGAGGGCTGTGAACATAGAAGAGCTGTGATGTCATTAGGTCCCTGGCCAATAGTGCGGGAGCTGGGACCAGGTAGGGAATATATGCCCTAGAAAGAGAAGGCCTGAGAATCTAGAACTCTGCTACTTACATCATAAAAAGGAAAAAAAATCTCACCTCGAAGAGTAAAGGAAGGACGGAAGGAGGGAGGGAGGAAGAGAGGGAGGGAGGAGGGGAGGGAGGAAGGAGGGCAGAGAGGAAGGGAGGGAAGGAAAGAAGAAAGGAAGGAAGGAAGGGGGAGGAAGAGGAGACATAAGAAAGAGGAGGGAGAGCAGAAAAAAATAACTTTTCTTCTCCCCTCAGACCTTCTGTCTAATCTCTCAGTGGATTGTATGGCATCTGCCCACACTAGTGAGGGCAGATTTTTCCTTCCCTTACAGATATACATGACAAACCTCCAAAGACATCCTCCAAAAGGAAGACTCACCCAAAAGGAATGTTGTACAGGATACCTGGATACCCCTTAGTCCAGCCATGTGGATACATGACATTAGCTTTCACAGATGCCCACACTCTTCTGAGTAAGAAAAAGAATGTGTTTGAGAATGGGTGGAGGAGTGTGTATGTGTGTATGCATGTGTTTGTATGTGTGAATGTGTGTGTGCATGTATGTATGTGTGTGCATGTATGTGTGTATATGTGTGCATGTGTGTATGTGTGTGCATGTGTGTATGTGTGTGCATGTGTGTATGTGTATGCATGTATGTGTGTATATGTGTGCATGTGTGTATGTGTGTGCATGTGTGTATGTGTGTGCATGTATGTGTATATGTGTGTGCATGTATGTGTGTATGTGTGTGCATGTGTGTATGTATGTATATGTGTATGCATGAGTGTGTATGTGTGTGTGTTTGTGTGCATGTGTGTATCTGTAGGTATGTGTGTGTGTGTATGTGTATGCATGTGCATGTATTCCTAGAAGTGTAGATGAGAACATAATACAGTGCATTGAATGTAGGCTTGGGTGCTTACAAGACTAAGTGAGATGCATTATCAAGTGTGAGGCTACTGTGTGTGGATATGGAGAAAAAGAGGGGAATCAGGAACTGAGTAGGGGCTGTGGGTACATGACTGTTTCATACTGGGATCCAACCAATCAAATGAAGGCATGAGAAGCAGGTCCCAATTTGTTTGGCCTCCACATTCTCCCAAAGCCTCTAAAAGTTTGGAAGTGTTTTAGTTACTGTCCTATTGCTGTGAAGAGACACTATGGCCAAAGAAAATTTTACTTTAAAAAAAAATGACACTTAATCAGGGCCTTGCTTACAATTTAAGAGAGCCGGCCCATCCGTGATCGTCATGGCAGGAATCAGACACGGCTCTGGAGCAGTAGCTGAGAGCTTCGCATTCTGATCTGCAGGCACAGGCAGAGTAGCAGCAGCTTTAAGCCCTGGGCCTCGCAGGGCTTTTGAAATATCAAAGGCCACCCCCAATGACACACTTCCTCTAAGAAAGCCACACCTACTCCAACAAGGCCACACCTCCTAATCCTTCCTAAACAATCCATCAGCCAGTGACTAAGCATTCCAATATATGAGCCTATGGGAGTCACTTTCATTCAAACTACTATGGGGGTGGAGGGCACCAGGTGAAGCCATTGTGAGGATTAACATGCCATCCTTTAAACAGGCAAGACAGCTCACATTGTAGCCTAGGTGGAGGTCCCCAGAGCCAATGTCTCTGGATGGAGCTGTGGCCTGTTCAGAGAAATGCTTCTCTTCCCATGTTTGCCTTTCTAGAGACAGCAGCTCAGCAGAGGAAGTGGACCATCTCTCTTCTGAGGAGGAACTCTGGGAGCAGAGCCAGGCTTCTCGGGCTGCAGACCAACAGCCTCTATTCTCAAGAGCTCACAGTGAGCCTCATTGAGAAGATAGCCTGGCCAAAATCAACTCAGAGGCTGAAGTCTCATCCTTTACTTCTCTGTAGTCAACGAGGACCTGTCTTCGGGCTTCTCAAGTGTTTATACAGTAGAGGAAAATAAATCAAACATTCCTGGGAGAGAATTTGGCTCAGGCCAGGGCAGGGGTCCAGAGCCCTTGCCTGTAGGGTAGTTTCGAAACAAAAATGCATTTGTGGCCATGTCTCATGGAGCGGGGGGTCATGAGTAAGAACCATGGAAGAGTACAGACCTGCAGGGTGGGAGACGCTGGGGACACTTAGGGACCACTTTATTCTACTTCACTTTGACCTGCTTCCAATATCCCAAGGCCTGTTCCTTCCATAGGACTGTGACACAGAGCAGGACACTTAGTCAACTGTGAGACAATCAATTTATCCTGCCTGTCTCAAGGAAAGGACTACGAAGCATAAAAGAGACACATATGTATCTGGGGACATCACACAGTTGGTAGACTCCCTGTCTAGCATGCAGTAGCCTGAGTTTGCTCTCCAGCGCCACACAAACTGGGTGGGGTGATATGTACTTGTAATTCAAGCACCTGGGAGGTGGGGGCAAGATGATCCAGAGGTTAAGGTCAGGGCTGGAGAGATGGCTCAGTGGTTAAGGGTGAATGCTGCTCCCTTAACCCAAGTTCAGTCCTCAGCACTCACTGCCTGCTGCCTGTTGCCTGCTGCCTGTTGCCTGCTGCCTGTTGCCTGTTGCCTGTTGCCTGTTGCCTGTTGCCTGTTGCCTGTTGCCTGTTGGATCAAAGGGCTCCAACTCTGACCTCTGTAAGCATCTACACTCACGGGCACAAACACCACCCCCCATAGAAATAATTGAAACCATAAAAACAAAATCTTTTGTTCAAGGTCATCCTTGGCTACATAAGTGAGTTTGAGGCTAGTCTGGGCTACCTGACTCAAAAAATGACACAGAGTGTGTGGTGGTTTGAATATGCTTGGCTACAGCCATGGGAAGTGGCACTATTAGGAGGTGCAGCCTTGTTGGAGGAAGTGCATCATTGTGGATATGGGATTTAAGGGCCTATGTTCAAGCCACCCCCCCCCACCAGTGTGGAAGAGCTCTCCCCCATGGCTGGCTGCAGAAGACAGTCTCCTCTTGTCTTTGGATCAAGATGTAGAACTCTCAGCTCCACCATGGTGATAATGGACTGAACCTCTGAAGCTATAAGCCAGCACCAATGAAATGTTTTCCTTTCTAAGAGTTGCTTTGGTCACAGTGTCTGTTCACAGTTGTAAACCCCTAACTAAGACAGAGTGTGATGGGAAGAGGTACAGACAGGATAAGCTGCCAGGCATTGGCCAGGCTGAGCAAGACATTCTGATCATAGGGACAAAAGAACCAGGATGATCTAAGCACTGTTTCTATTCCCCCAAGAGTCATAAAATGAAAAACAGGCAGAAATAGGCTTCTTTGGGTGAAGGGGTCACCCAGGGGTATCTTCTCACATACTATATTAGTTGGGGTATCTATTGTTGTGATAAAACACCATGACCAGAAGGGATTTGCCTCATCTTACAGAGTATAGTCAGCCAGCCAGGGAAGTCAGACAATAACTCAAGCAGGAACCTGAAGGCAGGAACTGATACATAGGCCATTAAGAATCATTGCTTGCTTTCCATGGCTTATTCAGCCTGTTTCCTTATTGCACCCAGGACCACCAGCCCAGGAGGGGCACTGTCCACAGTAAGCTGGATCCTTCTACACTAATCATCAATCAAAAAAAAACAAGTCCCATGGGCTTGCCCATAGGCCAGTCCTGTAGGGGCATTTTCTCAGTTGAGGTTCCCCCTTTCCAAGTGACTCTGGCTTATGTTAAGTTGACAAACACCAATCAACACACACACACACACACACACACACACACACACACACACACACACACACTTCCTCGGTACTTTAACCCTGAAGCTGCTTTGAGGCTCCATGCTCCCCATTCTAGAACTCTCTGAGCCTCTCCCGAGGCCCCATGTCCTGCAGTCTGGAATCCCCTGGACTGCATAGCTCTGTCTTCTTCTAAGCGTGCTTGGATGGCAGCCGGAGTCCCTGTCCTGGTAAATGCAGTGTAACAATTTCCTATAACACCCCCCCCACACCTGCTTATGGGATTAATTTTCTGACCTGGGAAGTCCCCATAGTGCATGATGCCCAGAACCGGCACCGTCTCACCCAATCTCCTCCAGCCCATAGCATGGACCTTGGAGTCACCACATGTCACAGAGTACACCGAGAATGACAGCCCATGCCTGATTCAGGCCCCACAACACACTGCCACCCTAGCACATAGCCTCCACCTCTCAGAAGGTCTGTCCTTGGGAAAAGTAGGGAGGGGGTTATTCAGTGTGTCCCCAGCAAGAGACCTAGGACTGGGAGGAACCCCTGGAAAGTAGATGTCTGTACTTTAGAGCCTCCGAGAGAAGGATGTATAGCACAGCTGACTCAAGCAGAACTCAGACAAAAAGACCAGAACAGGAGGCTCCATCCACATTGAATCTTAACACTAAGGACCCCCAAGGGACTGTCCCTCTGGAAAGTCCCCCACCCTGCACTATGTGCCAGCAGCTTGCCTCTTGACACACCTAGATCACACACGCCAGTACCACACATGCACACCTGATGGTGTTGACCCCCCCAGTGCAGGACCGGAAAAGCGTGGGAGGGTGTGGTCTTCTATGCGCACATCGAGAAGGCTACACAAGACCCCGCCTCTTCCCTCATTCAGAGAGAAAATGACCGAAGATTGCACTGCTGTCCCCACATCCGTCTCTGTGACAGAGCTACATGTGCAGTGTCCTGCAGGTCCTCGACAGAGCTCTGTCAGACTGCACCTCTGCCCATTCCACTGGCAAAAATGCAAAGGCCAGGTAATACTAAGTGACTGTCGAAACAGAATGAAGCCACTCTTCCCAGCACCTGTCCCTGCTCTCTGACCCAGGTATGACCTATCACACAGACACCAGCAGATACCAGCAGACCCACAGATCACACAGACACCAGCAGATACCAGCAGACCCACAGATCACACAGACACCAGCAGATACCAGCAGACCCATGAATCACACAGACACCAGCAGACCCATGGGTCACACAGACACCAGCAGACACCAGCAGACCCACAGATCACACAGACACCAGCAGATACCAGCAGACCCATGAATCACACAGACACCAGCAGACCCATGGGTCACACAGACACCAGCAGACACCAGCATACCCACAGATCACACAGACACCAGCAGATACCAGCAGACCCATGAATCACACAGACACCAGCAGACCCATGGGTCATACAGACACCAGCAGACACCAGCAGACCCACAGATCACATAGACACCAGCAGACACCAGCAGACCCACAGATCACACAGACACCAGCAGACACCAGCAGACCCACAGATCACACAGACACCAGCAGATACCAGCAGACCCATGAATCACACAGACACCAGCAGACCCATGGGTCATACAGACACCAGCAGATACCAGCAGACCCACAGATCACACAGACACCAGCAGACACCAGCATACCCACGGGTCACACAGACACCAGCAGACACCAGCAGACCCATGGGTCACACAGACACCAACAGACCCATGGGCCACACAGACACCAGCAGACACAAGCAGACACCAGCATACCCACGGGTCATACAGACACCAGCAGACACCAGCAGACCCACTGATCACACAGACACCAGCAGAGACACCAGCAGACCCATGGGTTACACAGACACCAACAGACCCATGGGCCACACAGACACCAGCATACCCACGGGTCACACAGACACCAGCAGACACCAGCAGACCATCCATCCATCTTTCCCAGAAACAGTCTGGCCTACCTCTCTACAACCTCTGCCCATCCCCACTCTACTTCCCACCTTCCCACTGTGCCCATTCCTTCATTTCACCTGTAAAGATTTTAAACCAGACCATCATGGCCACAGGAGGCTATCATGACTCCTGGACAGTTTGGTCATTATGAAGCAAAAATGTTCTCCCCTGCTTAAAATCCTCCAGTGGATTTCCACTGGCTTTAAAGAAAAAAATGTTCCTCCAGCAGTGCTACAATTGGCCTGGCCATCGACACCCACCCTGGCTGGTCCCACTTTAGACCATTAATCAAGAACTCAGAGCTCCTACCTTCTGTTCATCCCACACTTCTTCCCAGACACAGAACTGTATTCATACTGCCTTAATCAATATTCTATTGCTGTGAAGAAACACCATGACCACAGCAGCTCTTACAAAGGAGACATTTCATTGAGGCCGACTTACAGTTCAGAGGTTCAGTCCATTGTCATCAGGGCAGGGAGCATGGCGGGGTGCAGGCAGACATGGTGCTGGAGAGGTAGCTGAGAGTTCTGCATCCAGATCTGCAGGCAATAGAAGAAAATGCCACACTGGTCCTGGCTTGAGCATCTGAGACCACAAAGCCCACCCCCAGTGGACACACTTCCTCCAACAAGACCACACCTCCTAATAGTGTGGCTCCTGATGAGCCTACAGGGTCATCTTCATTCAAAGCACCACAGACACCCTTCCCTTCCTACTCTGTTCATTGCTGTGTTGCTGAGACCACACACAGTACATGCCACATGCTATAAATGTTCCTATCGATGAATAGGAACAGCCCCAAGTCCTCAGCCTGGGGTTTCCTTTGCTAACAGGACAAGGCTAGTGTTCTTGCTCATCGATGGCTTAGCTGCTCCACTTGGAATCAGGTGGACCATTGTGGTGGATTTTACATTAGATAAACTATCAGATTCATACCATGGGCTACTGCAACTCATAAATAAAAAGGAGCTGACGATTGATCCATGCAAAAGCTTAGATGATCAAAAAATGAATTTCACAAAGTAGAAAATGCCTGTGCCCAGGACTGAACTATTGTGTGAGTCCATTGATTTAGCATCCTCAAACCAGTCAAATTACAGGGATGCGGAAAAGACCAGCGGTTGCAGGGATTAGACATGGCGGGCGGGCGTGGCTGTGGAGAGGCTGCACAAGGGAGCCCTTCATCATGGCGGGAGGGTCTGCGTACTGGCAGCAGTTATGGGAATCTATACACGGGATAAAATGTCACAGAACTGTACACAAAGATACACCCAAAATGAAACCACATGGAGGCATGTGAGAACGTGTGAAATCTAAGACAGGATGCACTCCAGTTGATTATAGTGTATTGTGACGGACAATGCCTTAGTTTGAGCGATGTGCCACAGTCACAGAGATGTCACCCCCTGGGGGAGGCTGAGCAAAGGATCCGCACTGCTATTTTTGCAACTTCTTACGAGTCTATAATCATTTTGAAAGGAAAGGGGGTGGGGTGGTCCACACACTACTCAGGATCTGTCCCCACCTTCCCAACCTCCATCCTTGGGGCACTAGGTGATTTCTACATTTCCATCTGTCACATTCTCTGAGGTCTCCGATTCTCATTCAGGACACCTTGAGGTGGCCCAGGGCCATGGACCAGTGTCTACACTCCCATAGGCAGAAGGGTCTGGCCATATGGCCACACCCCTTTCCACAATTGGGACATGCATACAGGCAGTAGGCATCCACACCCACTCCTTCATTTTGCAATGAATTTCAAGGGAGCATCTGCTCTGTTTCCAATGTAATATGAGGGAAATTTTGAAAAGCCCCCTCTGGTCAGTTATCATTTATGCCCAGTCCAGGACCCCCAACTCTGGGTTTCAGAGTCCGTGGGGGAAATGACCAGATGGGAATCCTACATTGACTATAGAGCCTCCCCGACAACTTGGGGGAGGGGGACTGGGGGATGGTATTACCGGAACTAGTTGGCCCTTCATGGCTGGGACTTCCATCAGCAGCCCATGCCACTGACAGAAACGGTCCTGGTTTTAGTTATGGGAAGCAGCATTGCCAGCAATCACCGTATTTCGGCAGAGGATGGATGCTCAGGGAAGCCTGCTCGGCTTTGTGGCTCAGGGATGAGATGGCAAGTCTGGTTTGGGTTGGGTCCAGATTCTGATGGAAGAATCAAAAGAAGAAAATAAGTCCCAGCTTGCAACCACGACGCAGCAAGCTGCAGCCGGGTCTACACTCAAGCTCAGCCACGCGGGCACAGCGTTGTCTTAACCCTTAGTAGGACCTTAAGCCGTACTTACCTACACGAGGAAATGCTGACAGAGGTGACTGAGTTAAATGAGGAAACTTTGCTTCACTGGGACTGAATATCTGGGATAAACAACTTAGGGGGAGGCAGGGAAGAATTTGATTCAGCTTTGAAGGGTTCATTGGCACCCAGCACTTAGGTAAATGCCACAGGTAGAGGACCATGTCTCACCTTGTGACAGATAAGAAACAGAAAGGGTCATGAGGTGCTGGAGAAAATGCAACCTCAAGGACCCACCCACAGACATCTAACCATCCAACTAGCCCTTACATCCTGAAGCCCCAATAAGTCTTAAATGCTGCCACAAGCTGAGGACCAAGCCTTCAACGCATGAGCCAGTTAGAAGAGACAGCTCATACCCAGACTGCCACACAGTAGGTCCAATAGCTTGGTCAGGCATAGAACACACACTGGGTGAGGAGTCAGTGGGGCTCCCCGAAAGTCCGGAACTACACCGTTTTTGTACCCCAGGGTATCTCAGCCAGAGCACTGCACAGTAGACTTAAGGAAGTTTCCCGTCTTTGAACCATAGGACATCAAGCATCAGACCTGGTTTGTCGTTAGATACCTTGAGCTACAGTATATTAAGCCAAACTATCCCTAGACATGTTTTCCAGATCCAGGACTCAGTTGCACACTGACCAAGGAGAAGCAGGAGGCCAGTCCCAGGCCTCACCCATCAGACACCCACAGTAAGGTCCTTTCTGTAAGGGCAGCTGTTCATCCAGAGGACAGCATACTTCACCTACCTCACCGTTTGGAATTATCCGAAAGCCCCCTTCCCTTCTCCAGTTGTTCTCAAGGCTGATGGGAGGAGGGGAAGGCAGATGAGGGTAGGGGTGGGGGCAGAAGGAGGGCAGAGTGAGGGTGTCCCAGCTCTGAGCAGGCACAGCCCCCACACCTGCCCTGAGGCCCAACCTGACAAAGAATCCTGTGGGTGGGGGTGGGGGATGATCCGAAGCATCCCTGCTGAGTGCGTTTGGCTCTAAGCTCAGTTTCCTCCTGTTGTCTGGACCTTCACTTGGTAACTTGGGCCCCCGGTTGGTGGACACTGAAAATGTTTTGTATGTGAATTAATTCCACAGAGCTCCTCTACCCCAATTCCTAAAATCCTCCTGATCTACCTGGGATGATGGTCTAGAACCCTAAACACATACATATACACATACACAGACACACACACATGCACACACACATTCACACACACTCACACGTACCCGAACACACAAAAATAACAATGAGCCTATACTATGGGAAGAGCCTCCTATGAGCTGACCACACAGGCCAGGCTCCCCTTTTCTCTCTCCTCAGTGGTACCCATTGTCCCAGATCACACTATTCTACCTCCTTTAGCCTTGAGTGAGGGCTTTGCCTTGTTCACCACCCATTCACAAGGACATTCCAACACAGGGGTGTAGTACAGGTTCGTGGAACAAAGGCAGGTGTGGCAGAAGGCCTCAGTGTGGATTCTGGAGTTACAAGAGGCTGTTTTCTAAGGCTTGAAGGTCGCTGTGAGCTCATATGACAACCACTGAGACAGAAGACAGCAGAGACTTCACCGCTGGTGCTGGTACCTCAGACCACGGCACAGGAGAACCTTGGTGAATGCTACTGGGGTGAGTGCACATCGCTGGCCAGGGGCAGGGCGCTGGGGATGCCTCATTTTCATGAGGAAGAATTCCAGATGCTCCTGGTCATGATCTTATATGGGGAAAGAAAGCTTAAAGATGAGTCAAAAGTGGGGGGCACCAAGATATGCAGACCCAGGGCCGGCGGGGTGCTATCCTACTCCTGACGGTCTCAGGATGAGATTTCCGGGGTTTGGACATGCCTGGACCCCACATGCTCCGGGTCTGCTCCTCCTGCCCCACACTCCCTGGTCCCATATGGGTCCTTACCTCTTTACTTGTTTAAGGTAGTGTCTCTTCACCACCATGTCACCCAGGAGGTTCTGGAGGCTCTCCTGACTCTACCTCCCATTTCCCGTGGTACACTGAGATCTCAGACATCTGAGCTACTCCATGTGGCTTTTCACAGGCACGGGAGATCTGAACTCAAGTCATGAGGTTTATGTGGCAAATGCTCTACTCACTGAGGCGATGGCTCAGTCTGATGTTCATCTGCTCTCATAGTGGTGTAACCGAACGTATTAACCAGTCAGCACATGAATGCAAACTTGAAGCCTATTGAGTATATTCTAATACGTGCGCGTGTCATAAACAGTGTGATTCTATTAGTAAATTATTTTCTCAGTAAGACCTTCTTTCAGTGGCCCAGTGCATGGCTGGTTTTCTGCAACAGTTAGGTGATCCTCTGCCATAGTGGTTTCAAACTAAATGAGACCCCTGTTTGGTCCACAGTTTGACACCAGACTCTTCCAGCAATATGTTCCCTGGAGTCAGTAAGACCCTGATATCTGGCCCTGTGTGACATGAGCTTGTAGCCGCATCATGTCCCTGACCTCATCCTATTGTTGTCCTTCTCCTACTTCTGTTTATACCTGCCTTTGCCTCTCCTGTCCCCTGTGCCTAGACCCCCCTCTTTCCATGTTGACACAATTGTTCCCCTAAATGTTTAAACTTTTCATTCAAATGTCCCCTTGTTCACTGAGCACTCTGTGGCCACCAAGACACTAGCCTACATCCCTCTGCTCTAACAGCTGGTCCTTGGCACAGTGCTAAGTTAGTTATCCAGAAACAAAAGCCAGGAGACCCCTCTGGGAACCCCAAAGGGACTCCCTAGATTGGCCCATGCTACCACAGAAGGACAAGGACTGTGTAGCCTACCACAGGAAAATACAATGCAAAGTTTAGAGGGGGGAGGGGAGGTGAAAACTCCTGGTGGGGTTGATACATCTCTCAACTACTTCCTTTATTCCTCCAAAGAGCCTGTTGAGTAGGATTCCTTCCTCCATCATAGAAGAAAAACCCAAGGGTTGGAAAGCCCAAGGTCAAGTCCCAGAACTGAAGATGTACAAGCAGAGTCAACCCAGTCTGACCTGCCCCAAAGCCCACATCTAGAGACAACGGAAGACCAAACATTCTGGGGATTCTGACACTTCTCCTGAGCCCACTCAGGAATCCCTAAGTCAGAACATGAGGAACATCAGAAGGCGCTGGGCAGCAATGCTTGGCACTCTGGGGCTATAGGCAAGGCTTTCCTCTGCCAACAGAAGCCCAAGGCCCTGCCTTACCCCTGTTCCCAACCTTCCAAGCTGTCTGCTCCCATCAGGACAGGGCCTCTGACATACAAAACCCAGGCCCTGCCTAAGGCTGGTTTCAGGTTTCTCCAGCACAGTAAATCGGCGTGTTTTTATTTCTCCATCTGTAAACATCTTTCCATCTAATATGCTAACTGCTGCTCATACAGGGCTATAAAAACAGAGGTCAGCACACAATACGATTATAGTCTTACTTCAATACATCCAACCCATAATAAAATAAAATCTTACAAACGATCCCAAGGACCCGTTTAGGGGTTCTTGAAGAATTAATGTCTGTCATATGTAAGGGTTCTATTCGGGCATAATATTTTCCACAGCTGTCAAGAGCTATTTAAAAGGCAATATCCTTCTGCGGCACTCGCGTTGGACTCTGTTTATGCCATGGGGAGGGTTGTTAATTCTGTGATGTCTGACTCAGAGGTGTTTGATTACAGGAGGCCACCACCAGAAGGGTGACACAGGACATGGCTGGTGCGAAGTTGGGAGCTGGCCCCAGAGGCTCACTGAAGTGTATCTGTAGGGACTGCGACGGGCACCAGGATGGAGGTGTTCTGGTTCCTACACCAGTGAGGGGTAGAAGTAGACCTGTGGGTTCAGATGAATGGGATGTGAACCTCGACATACACGGAGGGATACCAGTGAAAATTCACTCTCCAACCGAAGGTCGCATTCCCATAAGGACGTAAAGAACAAATAGTGCATCATACCAAGTATTATTACATTCCCCACAGTTTGTAATTTGGGGTCTTAACTCCCTTATTCTTATACTACAATGGCACCTTAAGAGGTTGTCAGAGTAACGTATCAGGGTAGCTGTAGTTCAGTAAGACCAGTATCGGAATAAGAGACTAGCAAGTCCTCACCTGGAATCCCAGACCTCAGGAGGCTTGAGGAAGGACTGTGAATTCATGTATAGTAGAGCCTTGACTCACAAGGATAGATAATCAGCAGTCTGGGAAGATGCTTTTTCACTCAGTGAAGTGCATGCTATTCAAACACGAGGACTCAGAGCCCGCTACCAGCATCCAAAAGGTGGGCATGGCAGGCAGCGGTAGAGGCTGTGACCCCAACACCAGGACTGCAGAGACAGGCAGATCCTTGGGGCTTGCTGGCCAGTTAGCCTAGTTCTAGATTCACTGTGGCCTTGTTAGAGTAGGTGTGTCACTGTGGCTGTGGGCTTTAAGACCCTCATCCTAGCTGCCTGGAAGCCAGAGTTCTTTTAACAGCCTTCAGATAAAGATGTAGAGCTCTCAGTTCCTCCTGTACCATGCCTGTCTGGATGCTGCCATGTTCCCACCTTGATGATAATGGACTGAATTTCTGAACCTGTAAGCCAGCTCCAATTAAATGTTGTCCTTTATAAGAGTTGTCTTAGTCATGGTATCTGTTCATAGCAGTAAACCCTGACTAAGAGAACATCTGAACTCTAAATCTGTGCTTGTTAGTCTCAGCACTGGCCACAGTGGTGACCATGGGTCTGGGCCTGGGTCTGTGAGACTTGTTCTCAGCCCTCTGTCATGTGCCAGGAAGGTAAAGGTCAGGTGTCCCCGTGTCTGGCATACCTTCTACTGTGCCCTCGTGTGAACAGGAAAGAGAGGATGCAATTTTGGGTGGCATTTGTGCTAAAGGACACACACTCCCTCGTTTGTTACTGCTCAGGGACTGGCCTTACCTCCTCCAGCCTGGTGGCTCCCACAGTATCCTCAGCATGCCTCATATCCTGTAAAATTACCCCCCCATGTCTGGAGGCACCATGACAGAAGACCTCCGATTGGGAAGACCCAGGAGCACAGGGTCTGGGAGACATCCTTCTCACAAGTATAATTCATGTCTCCAGAGACCCATGCTTATGACCAACTCTAAGGGACACCAGGTACCAGTTCTTTTCCAGTCCATCTAATCCAGGGTTCCATGACTTGAGAAGTTGGAAGCCTTAAGATAAGCAAAGCCATCCAAAGGTCCTTAGGTCCTGTGTCAGTGAAAATGAGCTGGAATCTCTGTACACTGTGTCCAAGGGGACAGGTCCAGATGGCAGTGGGTCCTATACGTCTGGAGTAGAAAAGCCCTGGGTGAGAATGTTAACTAAGCAGACACAGTAGAGGCCTGGAAATGTATGGGGACACCCCTGAGGACACCATGACAAAGGGATCTACAGTGAGCTGCTTCAAAGAGCAGAACCAGATGCTCAATGCTGCAGCCCTAAAATCTAAAATCAAGGTTTGGTGTTTAAAGAGCTCACATTTGTCTCTTCCTAGTTCTGGTGACTCCCAGTAAACAACGGTGTTGGTTGCCTGGCGTCAGGCTGAGCCCAAGCTGTCTCCATGAGGAATGCGGCCTTCACCTCATTTTGTTTTTCACAGGCTTCGACTTAGGACATCAGCCACTGGGTTTAGTGGTCACCTTGACCACATGACTTCATCTTAGCGCCATTCTGAGCACAACCGTCCAGTTTCAAACAAGATGAAGGGCCTTGGGCTGGGATGCCAAGGGTAATTTTTTAGGGGTACACAACCCAACCCATGTTAGTAAAAGCCAGGAATGTCCAGTGGGGTCTCTAAGTCAGCATGTTGGTGTCCTGTGCCTGAACTCCTCCTGCAGGGAAGAGATCTGCCCTCCCTGCGGCCTCCCAGGACGGTCACACAATGGTTCTGACTGGAAACCACTGCCCACAGGCCGTAAACTGTTTGTGAGATCCTAAATAAACACAACCAACCTCCTGAAGCCCGTGACTCATCGCTTACCCAGAAAACCCCAAGGCCCCAGATCCAAGACACAAAGCAGCAGACGGAGCCAGTCCCCAGGATAGCCATGAGGGGTCTCTACGGCAGCTGCATAGCCAAGCCCCTCCCACGGTGACCCTGTCAGAACCGAACCTTGCCTTCAAGACCCATATCTTGTTGTGGACATGGCACAGTGCTTTCTGTAAGCCCAGGGACACTTGGCTGGGCTCAGTACTTGTGTTGTGATGAGTTTGTACGGTTTCGGTCCCAGGTAGCCCCTCCCTGCTCCTGGGCTGAAGGCCACTGGTATGGTCCATGTTTTTTGTTGCTATTTCCCTCGTGTGTGCTGTGAAGGGCAGGGAGATATCTGGTCCTCACGCCACGGTTCACAAGTGGTGGACTGGAGACCTGTCAAGGGGACCAAGTGCTTCTAAAGAGCTGTGGGAAGGGACAAGCAGGCTAAACACCTAAGAGTCCCTGTTACACATCTTCACAACAGACTGCCTGGGTTACAACCACTGGACGGTTTTCTGATACTATGTTTCCAGACATTTCTGCCACGGGTGGTGAAAGCAGCCTGGGGTGAGTCCCTAATGTTACTATGTCTGTTTCTTCGTCTGTGGGGTGTAACTGTGGTCCCTTCCTCCAGAATCTAAAAGGATGTAAGGTCAGAGGGACATAGGGAAGACATCAAAGTGGCTGTTTGTCTGGTGATCCCCACAAGTTCTCCAGGCTTCCTTGAGAGCTGGAACCCGGCCTGTGCTCCTCGCTGTGAGGTCTCCCGGAGTCCCTGAGCTTCTAAGCCCGTCTGTAAACAGCAGCTACTGCAGGAGAATGAGAGGATCAGCAGAAGACCTTGCATGACAGACGGGTCCCAGTGCTTTTTATTGTTAGAATGGCTGCTTTCTCTGTTTCTCTTTTAAATCTCCCAGGGGCAGACTCAGACTTCAGTGTGGGCAGGCAGAATAGAAATTACCAACAGGGGGCCAGGTAGGTGAGTCTAGAAGCTGGGAAGGCCGCTGTGGGCCCTAGCCCCAGTTCTCAATATTGTAGAAAGCATGTTCTCAGTCCTGTCAGGACAGCCTGCAGACAGCTCCATCCCTGGACGAGGGAGGTGGGTTACTGATACCCTCTCTCCATGGCCCCCAGGACGGCGGGCCTTCCCTGGCCCTCCTGGCTGATGTAGGAAACAGAATTGATATCTGCAACCAAAGGAAGGCCCAGGGCAGAAAACAATGACTGTGGCTGCGGCTTCCTGACTGCTGACAGGGAACTGGGATGCAGCCAGGGTAAGGGGACCTCAGGAAGCACCATGGGGGTCTGCCCATTCAGGTTCACCTTTTCCACTGGTGTAGAGATGCACCTGGGGCTTGAGGATACGGATCAGTGGTTCAGGTGCTTGACATGCAAGTCAAAAAAGACTGGAGTTCAGCTCCTTAGAACCTATGTAAATGCTTGCTAGGTGTGTCTGCTAGGTGTGGTGGTTGGCCAGAATTTCAGCCTTGGAATTTGGGGATGGGATCCCTGGAACAAACGTGCTGTGGCGCTCTCGATTTGACTGAGAAACCCTGCCTCAAAGATAAGGTGGAAGAGTCACGGAGGAAGATTCCTGACAACTTCAGGCCTCCGAACACATGCTCGTTCCTGTGGATATATACCTCACATTCCCACTCACTGCAAACACACACATGACATGCACACACATGCAAAGACATACACACACATGCACACACACAAACTTGCGCACACACACGATATGCGTACACATGCACAAACATATACACGCATGAATGCACACACATGCATGCACACACGCACTCATGCATGTACACACAAACCCACACATGTACTCATGCCCAAACACACATGCATGCATGTACATGTTAGGAAAAAGCAGCAATGGGCACCTTTGGCAGGCCTGTGCCAGGGTATACTGCTAAGAAATCACACAACTCAACATGTTAGGTTTGGAATGGAAGCTGAAAAATACCTGCTTCTGATTCGAAAGCTTTACAATGAAAGCTTCCTTTTCTGAGTGCTCAGGAAGGCGACCACCCCACGGGAGACCATACAATGTTTCTAAAGCATGGGAACAAGAAGGGAAAGGAGAGCTGGGGCGGCTGCAGTGTTATCCAGCTGTGTTTTGACATTGCAGGTTAAGCGAAGGAGAACCTGCTGGAAACTGGGCTGTATTCAGGGCACCTGGCGTCAGGAGAATAATGTCTATTCTCCTAGACATTAGGGATGGCATCAGAGTGATAAGGGGACAAAGGAACGGGTCAGCTACCTATAGTTAACTAGCGTATAACGAGCAATTGGCTGTGTATTTTTACAATTTATGCACCTTGGTTTAAATAACAGCAATTTCTATATTCGTTACTGGTTGATAGATAATTAAGAAAACATTTGGAAATGTGGGATAGGAGTTCATTCCTAGGCTTGGGAATGTGAATTTATCTAATCCTGCCAACAAGATGGAGAAGTTGTCTTTGAGATGGCTGAATGAATGTCTTATGGCACTGCTGTGAACAGACATCGTGACCAAGGCAAGTCTTTTTTAAAATATTTATTTATTTTATATATATGTTAGTACACTGACACACTGTCTTCAGACACACCAGATGAGGCCATTACAGATGGCTGTGAGCCACCATGTGGTTGCTGGGAATTGAACTTGGAACCCTTGGAAGAGCAGTCAGTGCTCCTAACCACTGAGCCATCTCTCCAGCTCAAGAGAAGTCTTACAAGGACAACATTTCATTGGGGCTGGCTTACAGGTTCAGACGTTCAGTCCATTATCATCAAGGCGGGAACACGGCAGCATCCAGGCAGACATGGTGCAGGCAGAGCCCCGAGAGAGATCTACATCTTCATCTGAAGGCTGCTAGTGGAAGACTGACTGCCAGGCAGCTAGGGTGAGGGTCTTAAGCCCACAGCCACAGTGACACACCTACTCAACAAGGCCATACCTCCTAATAGTGCCATTCCCTGGGTCAAGCATATACAAACCATCATCGGATTCAGGCAACTATCTCCTTATGAGTTGTCCCTGAGACAACTATTTACAACAGAAGCTGTTCATCTCTGGGGAAGTCCCCAGCTCCCCTAGGGCCTGGGACCTTGAATTTGGTTTCTCTCTAGGATTAAATGGAGTCTGAAAAAGAATAGTTCATAGAATACATTTCTCTTGCTTGTTCCCAACAAACAGATCTAGTGTCAGAGGCTTATTGAAGAGGGGAGAGCAAAAGGCTGTCTCAGAGTGGGCTCATGAGGGGGAAATAGATAGACAGACAGACAGAAAGATGGAGAGAGGGAAAGGGAAGAGGAACAGGAGAGAGATTTGGGGTGGCCAGGGCACCACACCTGTCTCATCTGTGGCACCTGGTGGCAGCAGATGATGACATAAAGCTGTCACTAGGTCCCTGAGGGCAGGCAGGTGGAAAGATGGTCAAGATGCCACATGTAAGCACAGCACACTGCTCTATGTGACCTTTCACAGATGCTGTGCATCAGCCAATGTGCTGTCAACATTGTATGGGTGGGGAAACTGAGGCCCAGTGCATTGTGTGGCTTGTTCTAAAAAAGAAGGAGGTAACACACAGCAGATGGAAGGACTCCCACAGGAAAGACCACAGAGGCCACCCAGAGGCTCCCCTATGTGTTTTGCTCAGGAAGACAGCCTGGAGGATCAGAGATGCCCTGGAAGGCTTGCATGTTAGACAGGACATCATGGTGGTGCAGTATAGGGACCACACAAGGCTGAAACAGAGCAACAGAACTGAGGGGCATCTGCTCCAGGTCCCCAGGGGAGAGGAAGTTGGCTGGGAGGAGGACATAGGCTTGGTCCAGCCTAGAATTGAACCAAGCCTAGAGTTCAGATGGAGGCAGAACTGGCAAGGACCTGGGCCTTGTGGAGGGGGAAGGGAAATATGAGGGGGTTGACGAATGGCTTTGAGGTCTCCAGGGACTTCACAGTGTGGGGCTGTGATGGTGACTTAGTTTCCAATGGTCCACTAAGGAAAGATGCCTAGGGCTGGGCAGCTTTGTGGCTCTGGTTCTGCACTGGTTCTGAGAAGGCTTCCTCTGCGGTAGAGACTTGAGCAGCTTTTGTCACAGAAGCTGCAGGGATGGATAAGGCCACTGGGACAAGAAGAGGAACTGGAGAAAGAACAGAGTCACTTCCAGGGCCAGGCCAAGAGGGAGCCAGTGTGGGCAATGGAGCTGTGGTCCCCAAGGCCAAGAGAATCCCCCAGAGAGCACAGGCTAGAAAGGGGAGAACACTTGTTCCCAGCGCCCTTCCTGGACCTGCTCGTTGACACTTTGAAAAACATTTTTCTTAGGAGGTAGACAATGGGTCAGTAAGTAAGGCACATGCCTCACAAGCATAAGGACCTGAGTTCAACCCCAGCCTGGATGAAAAGCCAGGAGCTCTGGTGTACGCTTATAACCCCAGAGACTGCAGGGTTAGCAACAGAGACTGACGGCTCTTCCTGAGTTCCCTGAGCAGTTGAACCTGCTTGTCAAGGTTCCAGGCCTACAAGAAACCAGAGAGAGAAGGCACATGGGATTTGCCACTCAGGGCTGTCTTCTGACCTCTGCATGCACAAGCACACAGAGACACAGAGACAGAGAGAGACAGAGAGGGAGGACATTCTTGGTTACAGACACATATGGGTAAGTTGCATGAAATTGGTGTTTGTAGCTTACAGTTCCCATACGAAGCAGCCACGTGACCCTTGCACAAGTAAAACCAAGTAGATACAGGGGTCTGGACCCCTGGCAGCTGAAGCTACAGCAGCTGGGTGGGGAACTGGGTTCATGGATACTGCTCAGGGCAATGTGACAGCAATAACCTGAGCCCCTTCCTGGTTCCCCACAGGTCTAGAGGCCAAATGGGATACTAATTGGTACCCTGGGCTTAAGCACTTTCCCAGAATCCTGCTCTGCACCCCTCCCATGGCCCCTCACACCCCTAAACACCAGGCTAGCAGGTTACTCCAAGAGCACATTTGTGCACAAAAAAAAAAAAAAAAAAAAAAAAAAAAAAAAAAAAAAAAAAAAAACTGATTGGTTTCTGACAAATCCAGCTTGGCCTCTTTTTAGCACCTACTCATCCCCGGGGGTTGGAAATGTGATACAGGGTGATTTGCTGCAGACACACTCCGTGGGGCAGGGTAAGGTTTGTGGGAGGAATTCCTCCTGGGGAAGCTCTGTAGATGTGATTAGCAGGTGAGGGGTCTAGGAGCCAGGAAGTCAGGTGCTGTCAGCACAGAAAGGCCGAGCTGGTGACCCACTTGTAGCAGGGAAACCAGGCAGGGCCCTCAGCAAGAGGCGGGATGGGCTTCCTGTCTAGAGCCGGATGGGTCCTAGGAGAGGCCTCTTGTGACTTGTGACTGGAAAACCCTTTTCTCTCTACCTGCCTGTCCTGATGCGGTCATTTCCCGCCTTCCCAGCATCTTCCTGGTCCTTTGTAGACTCTAGAGGATAAAGGTGAGGATGTTTTATAGCCTCGTCTACTAATGAAAAACTGAAATTTAGGAGTTAGGATGGGCTTTACGTAAGGCCACCGTGAGCTCAATGTAACCACTGACACCACCTCAATTTTTATCTCCAGGCCTTCATCATCACTATCGCCAACACCACCATCTTCACCATTACCACTACTCACACTACTGATGTAATCACCGCCATTATAGTTACTTCTCTATTTTAATCACCAGCACCTTCATTATTGCTATCACCATTACCACCACCATCACCACCACCATCACCACCATCACCATCATCACCACTATCACCACCACCACCATCACCATCACCATCACCACCATCACCACCATCACCATTACCACCACCATCACCACCATCACCACCATCACCATCATCACCACCACCACCACCATCACCACCATCACCACCATCACCATCATCACCACTATCACCACCACCACCATCACCACCACCATCACCACCATCACCATCACCATCACCACCATCACCACCATCACCATTACCACCACCATCACCACCATCACCACCATCACCACCATCACCATCATCACCACCACCACCACCATCACCACCATCACCACCATCACCACTATCACCACCACCACCATCACCACCAACATCACCACCATCCCCACCATCACTGCCACCATCACAACCACCATCATCACCACCACCACCATCACTGCCACCATCACAACCACCACCATCACCACCATCACCACCACCATCATCACTTCTTTTACTGTTATCGAACATTATTCCAAAAAGATTTCAGCCATCTTGGTCTCAGGCACCACAAGATCTCCAGACTTCCTTCTATGTCCTGCCCTCCCCTGTACATCTCACACTCCCTCCTCACAGTACCTCTTCTCTGCCTCCCAGTCTCCTCACACACATACACAGCTTCTCCAAGTCCTCTGTGTCGACTCCATCTTGCATAAGGCGTGGGTTTAATTTTAGGAAACTCCACAGAAGAAATGTCACAACGTGAAAGACCAGGGTGGGAGCTGCTTGCGTGTGGAGCAACACGAGGCACGATGCTCTCTAACCATCTTCGATGCACAGGGCAGTCCCTCCTGGCTCCATAGCCTTCTCAGCCGGAAAGTCCTGTGGAGAGAGAAGGTCATAGGTCACACTGGGGACAATCCTCACGTTTTCGATGGTGGGAAAGGAAGGGGACACCCTTGGTGGCTTCCAGAGTCAGGCAAGAGAAGCCTTCTTTCTAGATTTCTACTAATGTGTTGTCCTTGAGCTCCAGGCTGCATCCCTACATCCCACTGAGGGAAGAGGGCTCCGGCTGCCAGGCCCTTGACAGTTAGTTAGTCCTTCTGACTATCTTCCCCAGCGTCTTGCCAGGGAGGTCAAGCCAGCTCCTACGTGGGAGGCAACAGTTCCAGTATCCTCAGGGACAGACATGGCACAAGGGCACATGAAAGCCATGTCCTCTTTTGACTCACCTAGATCTCCCTCTGTGTGCCTCCTCCACACTGACCTCATGCAGCTGGACACACGGAAGGATCTAACTTCAGGGATGCGGTTAGGAATAAACCGGAAAACTTCATCCGTGCCTATCCCTAGGAGAAGTTTAAAAGCCCGGCCCCCTTTCTCCTCAAGTTTCCTCGGGGCGGGGGTCGTCAAGAGAGGAGGGACAGAGATGACTTCAAGCCACCTAAGGGCCCCAGGGAGTCTAGAGAGAGTGTCTCGGCCAAAGGCTGAATTATGCCCAGCAGAGCAAATCTGACAGCCTTGGCCCGACTGCCTTCCCCACAGCTGCCTAATGAGACCCTCTGAGTGGCTGCGGCTGCAAGGAGAGTAGCCAAGGTGACGGTGACATTCAGGGGACCAATTTGGTCTTGGAATGACTGACCCAGCCATGGTGCCTCGTGGAGCAGTCATTCCCCAGTCTTTGTCAGCTTTGGGGCTCATAGTTCCCCAGGGCAGGCCCTATAGAAAGATCAAATCTAAAGTCGCTCTAAAAGAAAAGAAGGCCCCCACTCTGGGGCAGGGGCAGCTGGCCACGCTGCACAGCTGTCTATGGGACACCATGTCGTAGTCTGTAACAGATCTGTTTGTTTCACATCTGCCCTGCACAAGACCCTGGGCAATGCCATGGCTGAGGGTCACCTCTGTAACGAGAAGTGTGAAACTCAGACGCAGTTCCAAAGTCACCTCGTGACCTGGATGACCAAATTCATACGTGATCCCACACCAGCCTGTTTGCGTTCCAAAACTTGGGTTTCGCCTTTATGCTGTGTGCGTCCCACCTCAAGTCCTCCGCTCACTCCTCAGGGGCACAGGGGTCAGAGGTCAAAGCCAGTGGGTAAAGCCCAGCCCTGGATGGGGAAGACAGGTAGACAGGACAGGGGGTAAGGAGAAAGGATTGTGCAATGGGACAGCCTTGAGGGCCAGCTAAGGCCAGCGAGGAGTGGGCAGGGCTTGCATTGTAGAGTGAGTGGGCGGGGCTTCATTGTAGAGTGAGTGGGCGGGGCTTGCATGTGTGTGAGAAGTAAGAGCTACAGAGCCTTGAGCCTTGAATGGCTTGGAAACTCCGGAAAGTACCCACACTAGGTACCTGCTCTACCGCCCCACCCGCAAAAGGCTGACAATGTGTGGCAGGGTCTAAGCAGGTAGAAGGGGGCTATTCCCAGAGCAGATGGCAAAGGTAAGGGTTTGCTCCAGTTTGGGTCTGAAGGCATGCTTGAAGCCTGTGAGTGAGCGGTCAGCAAGTAAGGCTGACTAGACCCCGCATTGCCCAGTGGACCCACCATCCCAAGGTTGCAGGCCTTGGCAACATTCCTGCTCCCTCTCCCAGTTGGACTTCCTGAGTCTGGGCTCCATGCAGGACAACCTACCCTGACCACAGCCCAAGAGACCACAGCCCAGCCTCAAGGTCAAGCTTCCTTTTAGGGTGACCCCGATTCTGCCTCTCTGCTTTCCTTTCTACCTTCTGCTAGAACTCATCACTCCTTCCTCTCAAATTCTTGAGGATGAAGGGACCTTCGTGGAGTTCTTGTGGACACCTAAGAACGTTTTTACCCCTTTGGGGTAGCAATGAAATTATAGGTTCTGGAATCACACCGCCTGAAAGAAAATCAAGGAAAGGACACTTCCTGGAAGAGGCGACCAAACTGGGTCTTGATGGATGAATAGGAGTTTATAAGAAGAAGGGAACAGGAGGAAGGGATTGAGGAGGAGAAAGTGAAAGTGTTAAGATTGAGAAGACTCGTGTGTGCCTGGGTGATGGGGTGAGAATCTGTCAGGTGGAGATATGGGGCTGGGGGGGGGGGGGTGAGGAAGATGAGCCACCAAGGTGTTGGGAGTCCCAGGTTAGAGGTCAAGGAGAAAGTTCAGTTCCTCCTATGCACTAAGAGGAACCAGCAGGTTCCCAGCGGATGTCAGCTGCCCACCACCTGGGTGACACCATGCTTGTACCCTGCATGGGCCTCCAAGACAAGGGCCTTGGCTAGAGTTCTCTAATAGAGCTGGAGAGGGAGGTGTTCCCTGGCTGGCTCAGCTTAGTCCTCCTCCATCCCAGGGCTCCAGCATGGGGTCCTATCAGCCGTCATCTCTTTCCCCTTCCTTCACTCTCTGATCGTTATCCTCAGACCCTTCCAACGCTTCAGACGGGCCGTCCATTTAATTTCGTAAAACCAAACAGCACGCCGGTTCTCTCAGGATGCACGGTGAGCGTGATACGGTCTGTGGAATGTTTCTCCGAACAGTGAAAAATTTAATTTTTCCCCCCAGCATCAAGATGTGTCAAACATAATTTATGCCTGGACATAATTCATCCCCAAAGATAAATATTGAAACCCAAGAGAGGAGAAGCAGCTGCAGAATTGGCTGGGGCAAGGGAGCTGCAGAGCAGGTCCCCCTCTGTCCTGCCACTGACGGGGTTGGGGCTGGGGGGGGTGAGGGGGAGTGAGGAAGCAGGGAGAAAACCAAAGTAAAATCGTTAGCCCATGGTCTGGTCTAAGTCTCCTGCAAATGCTGAGGGCCTTTCTTTTTCTTTTTCTTCTTTTCCTTTTTTTTTTTTTTTTTTTTTTTTTTTTTTTACAAGCCTCTTTTGTGTCTGTCGGACTGTTGCTCTGTCTTGCATAAAATCGCTCGCAATAGAAGCCTTCAATTAAAGTCACCTGCTGGTCTTTGTCAGTTGAACTTGATGCTGTCAAATCACGCAGAGTTCCTTAAGCCAATACAAGTCATTACAGAGGGAGCGAGTAAGAGCATGGCAGGCAGGAGCTCTCTGTGATCAATTGATATCTTCCTTTGCTTGGGAGGGGGTGGGGGTCTCGGAGTCCGGTTCCCCTGCCGCCTCATCCCCTCCACAGGGGCCTGCACCCCTGGATCCAATTAGACCACAGCTCGGCAGGTCTGAGGGTGCGCTGAAAGGCCATCGGTAGGCGAGCCCATTAATAACTCGCCAGTGCCCTGCGTATTGTAATTGTCAGTCTGCAATTTACAGTAATCCTCCCATGCAAAAACCCAAGTCGCTGCAGCTGATTGGAAATTCATACGCCTGTTTGAAAGAGAAAAACACAGGCCGCATGGGTTAAAAGGCCACAGCACGCAAGCGCGCGTGTTGAGTGACAGACATTTTAGTACTAGCCTGGGACCATATTTTAAAAGGTCACTGAAAACTCTTGGCTTGGGCTCTCTGACAAACAATGGACGTCCTGGGTATTTATTTGCCATCTCTTTGTTTTTACAGCACGCAGGGTAAATGACTTAAATGACGTTGTGCGGGCCTGCATATTGTCATCGCGGGTTACAAGTCACTATTAAACTCCGTCAAATCAAACCAAACCCGGTCAAGGCAACGAGACTAAGAGTTATTTGCATTCCTTCTGTCATAAAAAATCATATCCCCTTACTCAAGACTTTCAATTCGTTATTAAATGCAGCCACAAGAGTATTTCAGGTCTGGCAATATAAGCCCAGGGAAACCTTCTCGGTATAACTCAGTGTAACAGCTCAGACCCGATCCCACTAAAAAGTCCCAGTTGAGCGTATCTGGGCGTTCAATCAAGACATACATATTACTTTTAAATAAGATTAGCCTCTATATTTTGCTGCTTAAGTTAAAACTTTTCATGTCTTTTTCTGCTTTTATATAAACTCCAGCATAATTCTGTTTTAGCAAAATACTTCAAACAAATTAAAAACCTCAAGTTGAATGTGTCCTTCACAAAAAAAAAAAAAAAAAAAAAAAAAAAAAAAAAAAAAAAAAAAAAAGACACCCTTAATGGCATTGCAACGTGTTCGCTGACGTTACAAACACTTTCCCATAAGATGGATTTTCCTGCCCCCTCCCCCACTGCTTGCCTTTGTAATTGCAATGCCCCTCTTGGCTGCTACAGCTTAGGTTTTTAGCTTTGACTGGTCACTCTCTGCTCAGCCACAGCAACCATAAAAAAAAAGTCCGTCCTATCTGCCTGCAAGCGGGCTCTGGGTCAACTGTGAAGGGAAAGTGATCAGTAGGGCATTTGGGAAAATATAAGGGGAGATTTGGAGTGGATGTGGGGGGGCACTGTTCCCACAAAGGACACTAATATATTGCTTTAGTTTCTGTTGATGGGCTAAAATACCATGATAAAAGTAATGGGGGGGGGATTTCTTTTAACATATACTTCACAGCTGCTGTCCATCACTGAGGGGAAGACACAGCAGTGGGAACTTGAAGCAGCCGGTACTGCATCTGTAGGCAAGAAGCAAAGAACAAGGAGTTAATTAAAGCATGCACTCCAGGGCTCAGCTGACTCCAGTTTATAGCTTGGAATTCCACACCTAGGGAATGGCACCACCCAGAGTGGATGAGTCTCATTGATTAGTGTAATTAAGACAACCCACCCACACACACCCCCCAAAAAAAATCCAAAGAAAACAAAAACAAACAAACAAACAAAAAAGAAAACCTCACAAGTCCTTCTCCTGGGTGATTCTAACTTGTATCAAGTTAACAAAACTAATGGTCACACATAGGGACCATGGACTTTAGTGGCTCCCTGATCTTGGAAGAGTGGAGTATGAGAGCTCTGTCCTTCCTAATCTAAAAGCGATGGCGATGTCTGCTATAAGCTGTGAAGATCAGGACAGATGACAGCCGTTATGAACTGAGCCCCCAGTGGTCTCAGCCTGCCAGGCGGGCACTTGGATCCAAAGAAAGAAAGCTGGGCACAGGCTGTACCACCTGGGCGGGTTCGCTGTATTCAGTCATCTTGAGATAACACAGAACTTCCATATTGCACTCTCTCATCTGGTATCTCCTGCCTGCCCAGGGTGTGCATTCGAACCCTAAAATTTCTCTGGGACTAGAGTTGACTCCTGAAAGGGTTATCAATCAGGGTCCCTTCAGAAGTGAAGCTCACAGAGATCAGCTTCACCCCATGGTACAGCAGGCAAATGGCCAGTTTTACCTGATACCCTGCGGTGAGTGCAGGTGGGGCCTGTGAGGATGGCAGAGCCTGTGAATGTGGGTGTGGGGCCTGTGGGTGAGGGTGGGGCCTGTGAATGTGGGTAGGGGCCTGTGGGTGAAGGTGGGGCCTGTGAATGTGGGTAGGGGCCTGTGGTGAGGGTGGGGCCTGTGGGTGAGGGTGGGGCCTGTGAATGTGGGTAGGGGCCTGTGGGTGAGGGTGGGGCCTGTGGGTGAGGGTGGGGCCTGTGGGTGAGGGTGGGGCCCAGGAAGGTGATGGCTGCCAATGCTACCCTCTAGGGCAAAGATGCAAGAGTTTGCATCAATAATGAGGGTTCCCCCTCAATGAACTGAGTTCCTGGAGATAGAAAGGTCCTAGATAGGCTGATGGGGCAGGCCCTTTAGAAGCCAATCCAGACCTTCCTGAGAAGAAAGCTATGGAGTTTGGGGGCGGTGGTCTTGTAGGTACCTACAGCTATGGGACACAAGAGAAACCAGAGGCCGGGTAAGCCCTTCACTACAGGGGAACCTTGACTACAGTTTTGGAAACTCCAGAAAGACCCACCCTAGGCTGTACTGAGACACCAGAACAGGGAGACTGTGAGCTAATATACGTGGATTCTCAGCCAGTAAGCATGGGGGCTTGTTACGTGGCAACAGAAACCAAACACTCATGGAGTGATGGAGTCCCAGCTTCCTGACCAGTAAGCACACTAAAGCTATTTCTCAGCCCCACATATAGACTCCCTCCTCATATGGCAATCTAAACATCACATTGCTTTAAGGCCTCTTGTTCTTAAGAGACATTTATATAAATAATCTACTTCTTTCTTAATTTGGCTGTCACTGTGTTCTTTAAAACAAATATCTTTTTCCTTTTTAAAAGCCCCAAACAGGCAGCACGCCTGACATCCATATAGAATTCTCTTGTTAAGCCCACAAAAATTAACACCTTATGAGAAAAACTGTACCAAAAAAAAAAAAAAAAAAAAAAAAAACCACCTGACCAAATATTTCATAAAAGCAACACACAGCGAATTCCTAAGGTGGATTCTCTGGATTTACAACCATCAAACTATATTAAACTTAACAATATCAAGATTTATTCCCTATTAAGCAGAGTCTCGTTTTGGTAATAGCTCACATTTGGTCCCAGAGGATCTCAAAAACCTTCTGCCCTTCACTGGGTACTTTGTCATAACTCATGGCGAGGTGTTTCAAAGCCTCATTATGAGGCTGTGCTGCTACATTGGGGCATGATATACTTACCTTGGAAAGGGGGTGCATACAGCATCTGGGGACACAACACAGAAATGGCCCAAGCCATGGAGGAGACTCAGAGCACCAAGGGGTAGCCCTCACTGACTCGTGTCCCAGGGCACTGAAGGATAGCCCTCACAGGTTCAAGTTCCAGGAGTGTCAAATGTTAGTTCTGGCTGGCCTCTGTTTCTAAACAGTGCCATTGGAAGAGCTCAAGGTGAAGAACAGAGAGAATTGGGACACCGTGGGGACAGGATAGCAAAACACACCTTCTCTCGGGTTTATGTTTGCTTATAGCTGAACCCAGTCGGCGACACTGTGGGGTCCCCAGGGAGATGTCTTCGAAAGGCAAAAGCTGAGGCTAACCCAGAGATTTTAACTGTGCTGTGAACCACTGGCCAGGTGGCACCCATCTTACATCTGGGGAACCCAGATTTGCAAGAGGGGGAGAGATTTTTCCAGTGGCTTTCATCTGTGGCAGACAGATCTGTGGTCCACAAGAGACAAGGCCATCCTCAGTTAGAGGGATGTTCAGCTGCCCACACCGAAATCACAACTTTGGGTTGAAATGTAGAAATGAATTTTGAAGATTTTTTTTAGTGATCAAGGACTTTTAAGTTATTCTTAAAACATATAGGGTTTAGGGCTGGTATTGCTGCTCAGTGGCAGAGCTCTTGCCTGGCATCTATAAAGCCCTAGATTTAACCCCCGATCCTGCAAACAAGGAGAGGTCTTTAATCTGCCAGAACTGGTGTCTTCAGAATGCATACAAGTGTCTTGATTTCTGTACTTTTCCCTATGAGAAAATACTTAGAGAAAAGTAGCTCAGAGGCAGAGTCTCAGCTCTCAGTTCAACTATATCAATCCATCATGGCAGGGAGGAGCTTGAGCAGCTGGCCGCATGGAACCCATGGTCAGAAGACAAGTGAATGAGCTAGGGCTCAGCTTGTTTCCCCCATTTTATTCGGTTGAACCCTATGAGCAAGGAATGGTCCCACTCACAGTTAAAATGGGTCTTCCCACACCAGCTAATGCAACCCCCCTTGCAGGCATTCCCCCTGGCCCACCTCCCAGGAGATTCTACAACCTGTCAAGATGGCAACTAACAGTGAGCATAGTGAGGAGATGCCCACCACGTGCCGTTAACTATGTGCGAGGTCCTCAGAAGAACTACTTATCTCTCAAAGGGCAGCGTGCCCCACTCCTTGTGTAGTGGGCTGAATAGAAACGAGACCCCCCCCACACCCATAGGCTCATGGATTTGAATGCTCAGCCATTAGGGAGTGGAACTACTTTACAGGGATCAGGAGGTGTGGTCTTGTAGGAGGAAGTGTGTCGTTGGGAGTGGGCTTTGGGGTTTCAAGTGCTCAAGCCAGGCCCAGTGTCTCTCTCTTCATACTGCCTTTGGATCCAGACACAGGACTCTCAGCTTCTTCCTTGGTAAGAGTTGCTGTGGTCATGTGTCTCTTCACAGTAATGGAACACTAAGATGCCTTGTGCCCTTAGGCTCTAGTCTTCTCGTATTATATCCTAGTCAGTCCTTACTGACTTTAAATGTGCCTCCTGGGCCAACCCTACTGTACAGAAAAGGAGACGGAACCATAAGAGGTCCAGGACCTGGGTTAAGAGTGTCAGAGCATGGTTCTTCTAGGCATGACCCCCATGATCCCCACTGACGACCTGTCTGGATCCCTAGAAAGCTAAAGTTAGGGCATCCTGGGATATGTGTGGGCCTCGGATATTCGAGATGCCCAGAGATCCTGGCTGGTTGTGAGCACCTCCCCTTTGTGGACAACAGTGGTCTCCGAGAGCTTCAGTTCTGGAAAGACTCCATCATCTGTTTATAAACAAGACCACAGCCACAAACTGGCATTCTGACGTGTTGGACAGACTGACTCAGCCCTTCATATGAGAATAGGTGAATAGAATTTAAAAACTAACCACCAGGGGCTATGAAGAAGGCTCTATTAGTGAAGGTCTTGCCATGCAACTTAAGGAGTTGAGTTGAATCCCCAGCACCAAAGTAATATGTTTAAGATCCCAGGGAGGTGGCGGCAAGGGCTTGCTGACCAGACTACACTGCGCAGCAAGCTCCAGGCCTGAGAGAACTTGTCTCAAAATAGGCAGCTAGTGCCTGAAGAATGACACCCAAGCTTTCCCTCTGGCCTCAACAGACATGCTCATTCACACACTTCCACACTGCCACAGAAACCCAACCACCAAACAAAATCCAAAGTGACCTTACAGCTCCCACACAAAACCAACAAAAAAACCCTAACGTGAACAACAAACCTAGAAAGTTCAAGCTCGTCTCTACTGCTTGAGGCAGAAGACGAAGCTGAGAGCACACCTTTGAGGCAGAGCCAGGCCCGCTGTCACAAGCTGCAGAGCCACACAGGCCCTGGCAGGGACAGACCAGCGGCAGCTGGTTCAAAGCAGAGGCAGAGGGATGCAGCCTGAGGACTGCTATACTCACCAGACCAGCCAGCTCCCGGCCAGCTCAGTAGCTGCTTCCATACATCTGAGACCAACGGAAGCTCCGGTGCCTGTCTGCTGCCCAGACCCAATCCCCAGAGAACCCACAGCAACAGCACAATGGCCCTGATGCTGCTCCAGATGAGGGTGGAAGCAGGAATGGGGACAACAGGAAAGTGAGAAGCTGCTACCCACAGAACTGCTTTGTTAGTGGATGGAAGTATCTACTGATTTGGGTATAGCCTGTTTTTCCCACGGGACATAAGTGCCTATGGCCAGGTCAAGAGCGTTGTTACCTCTTGCTGTGACTCCAGAGCTCTGAAACACAGAACTGAGCTGCTTAGCAGCCAAAGGAAAAAGGAGAAACATCCAGACCAACGCTTTAAGAGCCAAGAGTTTGGAGCCAGTTCTTCCCCTGGCTCCACTCACTCCGATGTATCTTGCATCACGAGGCCCTGCTCTCGCTCCCCTTGGCAAAAACATTGTTTAGAGAGAAAAACACAAAACAAACAAACCTAGCGAACAGGGAATTGTCTTGCCCTTCACTTTGCTGGTTGTCCTGGTCCTTCCATGATACATGTCCCCAGGAACTATTCTCACAGAGGCAACGGAGGGCTTTGAGCACAGGAGGCAGCATCTAGAGCTGCAGCTCGGGACTAGGGTGGATGGCAGGGTGGGAAGTTTCGGAAGCTGCAGAGTGGGCCCTGGTGAGAAGACACCACCCCTCATTCTGAGCTGGGTTGGGTGCAGTTAGCTCCTCTGAGAAAACAACCTCAAGGATTCTTCTGGAATTATTAGAGGCTGATATGTAGAAGCAGAGAGACTGGTTTTTATATAAAACATATTCTGTAGGCCTTCTGCTTCATGATGGCTCACTGTGCCAAGGACGAGTCCCCTTCTAGCCCAGCAGCAGGGCGGCTGGGCACTTACTAGTGTGGCAGTATCAGACTGTGGTCCCAAATGTTGTCTGAGCTGTTTGATTTTCTCTAGGCATATCCTGAGACATTGCTGGAGTTGTCACTAAGAATGCAACCTTGAAGGTGTCGATGGCCAAAGAAGTTGAGATGCAGCCCTCTCTGAAATACACTGCACTCGGGCATAAACAAACCCGAAAAGCCCCACAACGAACACTCTAATTTCTCCCACAACCTCCCAGCCAGCTTTAGCACAGCAGCACACCTTTGTTGCTGTGTCACATCCGTTGACATCTCTAGACTTCGCCCATCTCCATTCTACAGGGCAGATCTACTTCCACACCGAAGGGAGTGAGGATGAAGGCAAGCCCATGTTGGGTATGAGCAGCTCACTGCAATTAGCTTCTCAGAAATGTCAGAATGTTTTGGAGATGTGAATAGACCTCCCTTCACCAGCTAATTTTTCTAGCTAGATTCTGCTGTTCATATGCCAACCACCACCACCCCAACTTCTGCCAAGGGAAGCTGAGTTACCAGACCAGAACACATGCTGATCACCCTATAGGGTAGGAACAGCATCGTGGGCCATACTTGGCTGTGAGGCGCACACGTGCTGGGATGTGTGGATATGTAGTCTGCACTTTGGACCTGAAGCCAGTGTAGCTCACTCTCTAATAAAACCACACTCTGATCACTCCTTTCCCATCTGTCAACCAGCCTGTGACCCTTTTGCTTGCATTAGTTCTTTGTCAGAATCTTTACTTTGCTCAGAGCCAGGCAACAGGGCAATCTCAAGCTCACCGCCCCCTTCCTGTGCTCCATCAGTCTATGGAGCGTGTGTGCGTTGTCTGTAGTAATAACTGGCATCCGGGAGGGACTTAGAGACCCTTTCACAGGACCCTTCTTTACTGTAAGGCCAGGTAAGCTAGCAGGCCACCCAGTCCAGCAGCCAGGCCACTGGAACTACCCCACCTTGCTCACACCATCTTCCTGGTGCTGCTTTTCTCATGATTCTGCCAGGGAACAGTATCAGTTGGACTTTAGTATAGGCCGCTTGCCTAGACCTCCCCTCTACCTCTTCCTCACTAGAGGCCCACCCACAAGCCCTTGGCGTAAGTCCTTGAGGTCAATGCAGGCTCTGCTGCAGGACTGATGAGGTCAGTGACTCAGGCCATTTCCCACGTACCACACAGCACCCATCACAGACCTCTCTGCAGGGAAGACGCACATCCCAGGGGGCAGAGGCTATCAGCTGGTCACGCTCTGTACCAATTCTCTACAAGCTGACTCTCCGTGCTTTCTAAACTTTCTAAACTAAAATTCAGAACCAGAGCGAGGGAAAAAGGGAGAGGCAGAGGGAGAGAAATGGAAAGATATGGGGGCAGAGAACTTGGTGTACTCATTAGTGATTACTGTACTTTAGGAATTGCCAGAAAACCAAGCAGGCAGACCCGACGGAATAGCCTCCAATCTGCTGGTTTTATTAAAAAGTACCATGTGAGTGTGTACTCACATGTGATAAGGGCATGCGCATCACTGGTAAAATGTATTAAGAAACCAGAAACTACACTCACCATCTCCTCAGTCTGGTGACCCCTCTTCATGTTACTGACTTTTAGAAATGTTAAAAGTTTAAACTAATAAAATCGTCACTTAAGCAACAATGCAAAATGTGTTCTGAGGATCTGGAAGTGAACATTCTGTCCACTTGGTTTCAAACTAACCTAATTCAATAAGGAATGCATCAAATAAATCACAGATAATCCAAGAGTTGGCACACATCAATCCATGGTGGGACCTCAGTAAAGCACAGCGCCATCGCCATCGGAGGCTGTAAGAGGACAACTGTTACTGTGTAATGCCATCTCAGGAGAACATGAGCGCAATCTTTCTACGGAATGAAAACCTTTGGAGACCCTCTTACGCTGCACTAAGTAAAAACATTTAAAAAAAAAAAAAGATAAAGACACAGAGTCAACAGACAATAACTTTATTGGCTACAATTATTAAAAAGAAAAACAAAACGAAACAAAACAGAAAAGCTACCGGCAACTGTGGTCCGTGGGTGCTCTGCAGGGATAGCTGTGTACAGGAATACGTTTCTTAAAAAAGCTGCAGCATGTGATGGACTTAGTTTGTCAGAACACTCAGCCTGACTTCGCTCGTCATTTCCCTTTATTTACAGCAGAAAGGCAAGTGTGTTCTTCCCATTCACCTCTGTGCTTTCGCTAAGGAACCAGCAGCCGAGGCAAATTCTGGGGCCATTCATGACATTTAACTGTCTGTGGTCGTTTATCCAAGAAAAGCAGACAAAAAAAATAATGGATAAAATAATATCTGCAAGTTAGTTTGAGGTGATCGCTTTCCCTGCCCGTGGACAGCACGTGGTCTCCATGGCAGACCAGCCACCTTCACAGTCATTTCAACTATCCTGGGTCGTACACATATCTTTAAAATGTCTCATGTACAATAAAAATACAGAATTTGAGAAATAATTAAATTCCAGAGAAGCAATCAGCAGGTGGGAAGCTGTGGGTTCTTGGACGTTGTTAGCACAGAGGAGACAGAGCCCCGAGAGTCGCTGCAGACACAGTTGGCTAAGGACGCCACTGCAGGAAGGCTCAGCTCGGGGTCCGTGAAAGAAAGGTGCAAGGCCTCAGTTTGCCAGCGTCACGTTTGTGCAGGAGAATCAGGTCCCTTCACAGAGCAGGGAGCAGTTTGAAATCAACAGGCCCTACAAGCAAACCAGGCGGCTGTGTGTTTCTGACTGTCTGGCTGCTGGTGAGCGACTGCACACGGGAACTGAACAGCAGAACCGAAGCAACCTCAAGTCCCTGCTAATTACACAGCATGTCTGCATCTTTCTGAGGACGGACTACTGTTGAGAAAATAAAAACATCAGTATTTTAAATGATAATTATAGGAGTGTTAGAGGTTATTCTAAATTTAATCATTTCACATAATATAAATGAAAAGAAGAAATGTAATCAAAACATTTAAAAAGCATAATTAAGTGTTCAGTCAATAAATTTCTGCCATGCTTTCACCTTACAGATAGAAGAAAATGCCACAGACAAAATAATAATAATAGCTAAAGTGGGCAAGTGTGTGTCAATCTGCAGGTATCCCCGTATGCTGTCAGGTCAGAAGCGCAGCGAGGCCCAACCATGGCCTCCCCTCTGGGTTAAGCACGAGTACCCAGAGGCCAGGCAGAGCCTCCAGAGCACTGGCCAGCCTGTGCTGCATGAATACAGCCCGACAGAAGACAGGGCCTCACTCACTCTGCATGGCTGGGATTGCCACGGGGCCACAGGGACGCCCCCACACTGCAGCCCCCCACAAGCTCGCACACAGCCACAGGACCTGTGCAGCTGCTCCTCCTCACGGCCACTGGCTGTGTTCTCCTCCTCCTGCTACACAAAGTCGTCAAGGGAGGGGACAGAACAATTTTTCTCTAAAACACAAAGCCTTTCAACCAGTGAGCCTGGGGACAACTCCCCAACACAAATGCATTCCTGATCATCATATGTGTCTAACTCATACTTAGATTTTTTTCCAACTTGGTCTCTGGGTAAATCACAGTATGATTCAAACTGTGAGTCAAATTAATAATCAGGTACTTTTATCCAACAGTAATCCCCCCCCCCAAAAAAAAGGAAGGAGGGAAAGAAGGAAGAAAAAGAAAAACAGCCCAAGTTTGCTCTTGATACAACATTCTGAATAGTGGCAAAAAATTTGAGCCCTGAGAATGGATAATCTAAGCATATCCAATTCTGAACTTTTTAATAGTAACAAAAAAATACTCTCCTTATGGTTACAAAATATATTGAGGCATTTTCTTCCACCACGAATTGAACTGTAAAACGATCTGATTTGGTGCCAGGATGCCAGGGCATCCCAGGACATAAATGCACGAATCACAATGCAGAGAATCAGGTAGTTTATAAATTGCCAAGGGACTGTGATAGGACAACGAACTCCACCTCCCACAATCCCACCCTACTTACTATCTTACTGTACAAATTATAGCTACAACATTCAAAAGATCACCTGGTTTGCACATGCTATGATGTCTTGCATTAAGGTTTGTGTGTGTGTGTGTGTGTGTGTGTGTGTGCGCGCGTGCGCGTGCGCGCACGCGCACATGGGGGAGAGAGATGTTCTAAATCAAATAGACAATTACAATCTCAAATTAGAATTAAATATTTAAGATGAGTCAGCCAAATTAATTTCACCAAACAATAATTCAGATCCCAATTTTCATATGGGCAATAACATAATCCTTGGAGAAGCTCACTCTCCCCCTCACGTGGGGTTCCTGACAGCCCGAGTGCTCACACGCACATGGCATCTCTCGGGCGGATGGTGTAGTGAAGCCAAAAGGTGACTGGAACCTAAGTGCAGCATTACATGAAGGATCAGCCTCAGAAGATGTATGGGAAGCACGAGCCACCCCGGCTCAGCTTGCTGAAACTTCAAGCGTAATAGGGCTAATTGCAGCAAAACTCTCCTGTATGTCGGCGGGAGGGCATGAGCAACCCATATAGCATTTTTAAAATGTAAATTAAGAGGTATTATAGTCACAGTGCAAAAAATTAAACTTCAAGCATGATACATAAACATAGCACCAACGGGAAAATGCACGCAAAGGGGGGACTGAGGTGTGTAGGTGAAGAGGGCCCACAAGCCCAGTCAAGACTTCAGCTAATGCCTAAACAGCTTCAGTTTCTGATTCTGAGATGAACTAACAACCTAGTTTACCTAAACTAGTGACTTTCACCCCAGACAGGTCAGTCCTGGCAGTCCGCCTCAATACTGACCCCATGGGATTGACGGCACAGCTTTGGTGACTCTGGCAACACCGACAGCACAGTCAGGATGTGCTCTAGTACATGTCTAGGTGTACTGCATCTCAGGCTCATTTTGTCCAAACAACGGCCTACTGGGCAAGCATTTCCACCACTGGGACTACCTGGCAGAAAGTTCTGGAAAACTTGGCATCTAGCCACATATCCTATGATGCATTAACAGTCCATATCCTCACTCTGAGTTTTAGAATGTCTTTAGTACACGCAACAGAAATCCTACCTGCAATAGTTCCACTGCAGGTGCTCTAGTGAGCTGCCACCCCATCTCATCCAAAGCATAAGATAAAGGGAAAAGGCAAGAGAAGAAAGCAAACTATCAAGTCCTCACTTTTAAGGCAAGAACCCTCTATGCAGCACAGTGTGGCATCTGAAAACCTGGCCTCAACTCACCAACAGCCGACACGTTCAAAACTTGTGCCTTAGTATTACGTGCAACAGTACTGGGCCAGCCCTGCCCCTTCCTCCACTGCCCTCCACAATACCGTTTGCTTCCTTTGCAAACTGCTCCGTTTTGTTGGGCTTGACAACCGCAGGACAGGCACTAGTGTGGAGGGACTGCGAGGTCAGGATACCCCAGTTCTAGGACTGTTAGAGGGTTAAGCTCCATGGCCTCCAACACCAAGCAAAGTCGACAGAAATTAAATGTAAAAACAGAAACAAACAAACCTGTCAAAGTTATTTTAAAAACTTGCTAATAAACACCAGCATTAAAGCACTCCTGTGACTAAACAAAGCAGGGGTGGGTAAAGAAGACAAGATTGTGTCTGCGCAAAAAACTAAAGCTACAATTAGTTCCAAAGAGTTTATACACATATTAAATGTTTTTATTCTGTTATCTATCTCATTATCAAACTTTAAATTCTGCCTTCAATTTTTCTGCTGTGTCAGCTCGAATCATCCTTTGTGACGTGTTGCTGTGGTTCTGGTTCGATGCCTTGCCGCCTGTGAGTCTGGAAGCTTCAGCTGTTAGGAACCTGAGGCTGGTTAGCTTTGAGGCTGCGGAGGGCTCTTCGTGCTGCAGCAGACTTTGCGATCCGATAGCTCCGGCCGACGCCTTTAAATTTCCCCTTTCCCACCACTTCCACGGTGACTCTGACCTTCCCGTCGTAAGTTCTCTCTGCTGGGCTGCAAACCCCAGACAGTTTGAGTTAGGGATCAGAAGTCTGTTGCTACTGTCAGTCAGCACCTCTAGCCCTCTTGGGCCAAGTCCGTCCTGTGAGCTGACTGTGTGTGTACCAGGCCTTATCACACACAGACTGCTCTCTCCTCCCGCCCTCCCTGGGCTTCATTTTATGAAAACAAAAAGGGAAAGAGCAGTGAGTCAGACTGGAAGCTGGGGGAAGCAGGCCACGCAGGCGCTCTCAGTCAGCAGCTACGGTTTCCTGAGAGCACGAGGTACGGCCACGCTAGCTCTTCAGGCACACGCCCCACTTACCTAAACTTGGCAGTTTCTGGTTCCATCTCGAGCAATTCTCTCACTGGAGAACGAGGCACATTTGCAGAAAACTTTTCTATAATGAAAATAAAAGATTATATAAGGTGACTAAAGGCCCTAGAAGCATTTTAAATAGTGTTCTTATATACACCAGGGAGAAAGAGCCCACACTGTACCTATTAGCGGCCGCATCATCGGATAGTACACCTGCCAGACCACCTCCAGAGACATCCCACTGTCCATATAAATGGCACCAGCAAGAGACTCAAAAATGTCCCCCATGGCCTTGGGGACTTCGATATCCTCTTCTTTCTCCTCATCCTCCTCGGATCTCCTAAGCTATTGAAGAAAAGTGACTTGTCAAATAGGAGCCTTCAAAGGCTATCTCCAGACTGGGTTCTCTTCCGCCTTTTACTATTTAACAAATAAGAGTAACTAACGCCGTGTGTGCCTGCTTCATGGCAGTGGGTGTTCCAAAACCACCTTCCCAAGAACCAAAGTGACAAGTACCTGATGCCCAGCAAAGGAAAAATCACTTGTAAATTAGAACAGAAATGAAGTGTAATACAGAATTACAACCAACTATTGTCACAATCACCTGCAACCAAATAACTGCCTTTTTCAGAAAAGGCGCTCCTCAGCACCTAGCAAGAGCAACAGTGTGGGGACGAGGTTAGAGGCCACCACTCTTAGGGCAGAGAAATCCTGTGGGCTCCCTGTCACTGAAACATGAGCTACACTCACCATGACAGCACAGCTGACAGACAGTGATACTCAGCACCCGTGGAAAGCCCACAACTCTTCAGTCAGTCTGTCCATCTCTGACACAGCTATCTGCATAACCAGCCTCTGTGTCACACTCATACACTAGCTAAAGCTGCCTAACCCCTGAGAAGGATCATTTAAGAGATTGGGCCATCTCCAGATAATCACGGTGGCAGCCAGTCCTCACCCCAGCTGCGAGCACACCACATGAGGGGCAGCTGCAGTGTGCAGAGCTCCAGCCTCTGTATACATCAAGTCTGCACTCATTAGCAAAGGCCAATGCTGACGACGTGAGGACAGCATACCTAGACAGTTCCAAATCTTTTTGATTAATTATATTTTCTAAGAACAACAACAAAGCACAAATTATGGTAGAAGAAAATGAAGGAAAAGGGAAAATTTTAATTTGTACACAAATTAGTCAATATTTTACAATATTGATGCTCTTCACCCATATCTCATGGCTCAAGGACGAAAGAAAGTGTCAAACCTGGCAGACCCAGAAACATAGACTTCCTTAAGACAAAAGAGCTCAGTTAGAAAAGCCAGATATTTGCAGCTGGTATACAGACACAGGGCAGTAAAAGAAAGAAGAAAAACTAGCAGAGCTGACAAGCCCCTCAGTGGCATCAAAAGAGACCTTGAATTTAATTTTAGTGAACTCCTCAAACTTAAGAGCTTAAATATCTGTAAAGATTGAAAAAGCAATCTACACAGGATGGGCCCTCACCACCCGAGTCTGGCTGACTGCTAACAGACGCAGAGGAGCGTGAGCCCTGCTCTTCGGCTGCCATGGCTTCAGCCCCAGACTTACTACTCCCCAACAGTTTGCAGCGATTGTAAGGCTGGCAAAAACTAACTAAGAACAGTGACCTAAGAGTAAACCCTCTACCAGAATGGAAGCTCTTTGGGTACCGGGTTCAGGAAGCTGAGCACTATCTCTGCCTACAAAGAGCCAGAGCGCAGCAGCAATGCACCTATTTAAGCCAAGCACCACTGCCCAGCGGCAGATGCCTCCCAGCACCCAAAGCTTACAAACTTCAGTCTGTTTTCCAATAAGAGTTTCCACTTCAACAATGCAAGTGTACATTTGTGAGGCTTACCTGAGATGCCACCAACTATTTCTGACCCACTTAGAAAAGACAGAAACAGATCATCCTGTGGTGTCAGGCAAAGGCCACTCTGGGGCACTGGAGGAGTTGTACTTGTACAACTTTCTATGCCTGCTGTAGGAGCCCCACTGAGGTAACTGCAAACCAAGGCTCCTTGCCTGAATGACAGCCACGTCTCAGAGGCCTACCTGAGCAAGGCAAGTCATTCTTGGTCCTGCTTGGAGATCAGGCAGCATGTAGGCACCCTGGTCCTGGCCTAGTCAGGACTCAAACCTCAGCACCGAGGTCACAGTATAACAGTACTAACCTCAGAGTCCATTCCTTGCATCTCGTTCTTCTCAAGCTGAAACTGCACAAAATCATCGATAACATGAAAGAGCTCAGGAGAGACAGCTTTAAAGTACTTGTGGTAGTCATACTTCACAGCCAAGGATGCAAAGATGGTGTTGTTGACCAGGGCAGAGCGCAGGTCAGTCAGGACCCCTGGAGAGTGCTGCCGAGGGTCTTCATAAAGGTGCTTGGTTATGAGGTAGTCCAAAATCGCATCTCCCAGGAATTCTAAGCGCTGGTAGCAATCTGTGCAGAGATCCAAAGTGCAATGGATGAGCCTGCATGAGCACATGCATGTCTGCATACTGTGTCTGCACAGGAGCTGCTGGAAAAGCTGCAGTCCAGCTCCTTTAAAGACTTCTCCGAGGTCATTTTCATTTACCTTCCTTAATGAAGTTATGGAGCACATACTCACTAATGCATCTACAAGTTTTAATGGTCATAGAAAGCATATTATACATAAATTGGGTCACATAATCTTCCAGTGTCCAAACGATATGCTTATTTTGGAGGGGGAAAGCCACTTTGCAGATGCAGTCCAAGTCCTAGCTCCCTCCCCTTGGACACCACAGTAACCAGCAGGCACGGGCATCACTCCTGGGTCTCTATCGCCATGCTGGCATCTCAGGAAAGCCACATGTGGCACACATACCTTCTGTCCATTGCCATCACTTCCACGTTACAGGTGACAGGATAGCAGCAGGGAAAACATGACTCTTCAACCCAAACTAGACACACTGGACTTGACAAACCACGGGACTAAGAAAGAACTGTGTGCCAGGGCGAAACACCCCAACAAAAAGGATGAAAAAAGCTACCAGTGCTGAGGAACACCTTGACTTCCTCACAGCCATTAAAAGAATCCACTGAGCTGAGAAAATGACGCTGGGACAGAAGTAGCCTGCTCCAGAGTACCCAGTGGGTGGAGAGGAAGAAAGATACAAGCCAGGCTAGCACGCAGGCCTCATAGTCTCCAGCAATGGATGGAAACCACACCATTCCTCACCACAAAGAAAAGTAGGATTTACTGTCACTGTCAGGCTTAATATTTTGTAAATGGCCTTAACCTACATGGCTTTTACCATCCAAACTATAAGCTTTTTATTTTGCTTTGATATGCTTGATATTCTTGTACAAAAAGCAAGATATAAGCTTTATCTGGGTTCACAAGCTGACGCTGATTGGTTCTAGGGACTCTCTTAGATATCAGGAGATTGTTAAATCAAGGAGAAAACGAACCGCACAGCGGGAAGGGATGAGCCCTTCCTGTTGGATGGTTTTGTTTAATTTTCTCATCTTTAGATTTAAAAAGGCAGGAGGAGAGGTGCCTTTGTTTAGGAACAAGAAAAAAATATAGAAGCACACCCCTCATATAAAACAAGTAAAACAAGAAGCTAAAGCAACAAATGAGCCTAAGAAAGGTATCTAGGGAGCAAACAGCAGAGCTCAGTTTCTCAACGTGCCGCATGTTCGGCACTATGTGTAGGGGACAGGAGCCACACCCCAGCAGTCACATCACCAAGCATTCTCACCCCCAGCAGACAGGGACATTACAAGCTCTGCTTTCTTTTACTTCTTCCCCCAGCCATGCGCACTGAGCACTAAGACTGTGCATGCATAGATCTTATTCTTGCAAGGGCAAACAAGACACAAAGTCTCCTGTTTTGAGACTCCTTACCAGTGATAGTGTTGTAGTGGTAGGAGGCATGTGTGAAAGCCTGCAGAAGATAAGCCTTATTCTTGAATATGTAGTTGATTTTCTTTTCAAAGTTTTCAAACCCAGATATCAGGTGGTCCAGGGTCTTCTCTGCATCTGGGTGGTCAAACATACACCTCGGGGGGATCTTCAAGCGGCCATACTCCAAGTCTTTCCCTGCAGAGGAACGGGGGCCACCTGCAGCAGCACAGCTCCCTGAAAGGCTCTTTTGCTGGCTGCTTACATTCTCCTGCACAGGGTATGAGGCCTTGTCCCGGCTGGTCCTTTTGATGACTGGGAGCACCTTCAGCCCCAGCGAACAGAGGAAGAGCTGAGCAGCTCTCTCGCCGCAGCTGGTTAAGTAGCAGCCCAGCAGGGCCTCCACGCAGTCCGCTATGCTCTTGTCTGCGATACACTGCTCCGTGTGCAAATCGTAAGAAATGGACTGCTTCCCCGTGTCAACGCCACAGTTTTCTTCTGATGGATTCCAGAAACCTACCACAAAGTCATCCTCTTCAACGGCTTTGCTAGGATCCAGATAGCACATCGCATCCCAAGAGCTGTAATCAAAATCTTCAAGGTCTGAGGAAAACGGCATACTGCCCAAGGAGGACTTTTTGGGAATTTTCCATTCATATGCAGAATCAGAGGTTGAAAAGGGAGAGAGAGAGATTTTCTTCACAAAGGCCCCCGACCCCATTAGCATGCTGTCTATAAACTGAATGTGCTCCTGGTCGTACTCCAGGAAGTCGTCTTCATACTCGGCCTCCTCCTTGGGAGCCCTCCATGGCAGGTCCTCCTCCTCCTCACAGTCCTCACCCAGTTTGCCATTAGCCAGCAAGCACTCTTTTGTCTGAAACGGGGACGGGGAAGGAGGGGAGACAGAGCTGCTGTTTTTAAAAGGGTTTGAAACTCAATAAAAGCAAGGGTTATGGATAATTTCAAATGACAACCACAAATACTAAAAGGCAACTTTTAAAAATCATGGCCATTTGTTTTCAATTAACATAAAATAAGTTATTTAATCATATAAACAAAGCCAAACATGCTCTTTGAATGTTCATTTTCTAAGTTATAAAATGACCTTTATCCAGTATAAATCTGTAAGTGGAGAATTCTGAACAAGGGTAAAGTTAAAACTGACGTCCACCACGCAGAACGACAACTAAGCGGCTGCCTCTGCGGGACAGAAGAGCCCTCTGCCGACAGTCTCCACTCAGCGCTCAGCATTCGAAAATGGGGCTGCCTGACTTTCAAACCAACAAAATGAAATTCCAGATGTAGAAATTATCTTTTCAGTTAAGAACATAATATAAAAGCAGACAAAATTATTTCTAAAAACCTTTACCACTAAAAACTATAGAAGGGTTTTATAATAGTTTTTCTCTCTACTTCCACTTCAAATAACAAAACATTTGCTACAATGTAAGACTAAACTGCTTTGCTTAAAAAATGAAAACATGACTGTGGCCACTGAAAGAGGGTATGAGTCTGGGAAGAGTCTTCCGCCTTCTGCTGAGCTGTAGTACTCAGGCCAATGGGCCCTCTCAGGCTGACAAAGCAGAAGAAAATGTAGGCTAACGTGAAACATAACAATCCCATTTCTGTCAAAAGTCTTTGCTAATTCCAACTTCTTTGGCAAAAGCTTGTTTTTGAGTGACAACTGTAATTCAGCAGTGATATCATCTGCGATGCTGGGAAGATCCCAATCTCTGCAGCGCCATAAAGGCAAACTCATGCATGCACAGCCCCACTCACTCTACTTGGGGGCAAATGCAGGACAGTAAACTTCAACTTTGATTGGAACAACTTTCCAGAGTATTGGAACAAAATGCTTTCAAACTATTTTCCATGTGATTTTAAAATAGGCATACATTTCATTTTAAACCTGACTCAAAAAAAAAAATAGAAACTCTGTATTTGCCTGAAAAAAGAACAGCATTGAGTCTAGCCATGTAATCACATTCAATCACTAAAAAAATACACCCCCCCCAAAAAAAAATCCCATTTGAAAAATAAAAAACACCAAACCATCAACCGGGGCTCAAGGGATGGCTCAGATATTAATACTGGCTGCTCTTGCCAGATGATCTGGGTTCGGTTCCCAGCACCAACATGGCAGTTTATGACCACCTATAACTCCAGCTGCAGGTGATCCAACGCCCTCTTCTGGCCTCTGCAGATACCAACATCTATAAGGTACATACATGCAGGCAAAGCACTTAGCTCCTGGCAAATCTCAGGAAACTATATCCTATCAAAACTTTCCTATTTTTCCAAGATAACACAAAAAGCTTTGACTATTGTCTGTTTCTGTCTATTTTGTTTGAGACAGGATCTAACTATGTAGCCTTGGGTTTACTTACCATGCTGGCCTTGAACTCAGAGATCCACCTGCCTCTGTGTCTCAGGTGATGGGAAAAAAGCATGTGCCACCATATCAGCTTTATTATTTAGGTCTTAAGACAAAATGGGCCAAATTTAAATTATTTAGCCTGAGGCTTTAAACAGCGAAGTTTCTGCATAAATCATGTTTCTATAACATGATGCTGCCACCCAGTGATCCTGGGCTGTCTTTTGTGTTGCTGGCACTGTGCAGAGTCCTCATTTTCACAAGAAAAAAATATGCTTCAAAAATGCGCTCCAAAGTACAAGAGACATTTGAAGGGGGGGTGGCAGGGAGGGCATGACCGTGCTGTCTATCTGAGCTGCCCCCACTCTCTCTTCTAGGAGGCATTCAGAGACCAAGGTGTGACCCAGGGGCAGAAGAAACTAGAAGGACACAATCCACAACCATTCTGTGACTCCCCAGTAACTGAGTATGTGTAAAAGCATCAGAAGAAAGCCTGCTCAGTCTTTTAGTGCTGAGTTGGCAGAGAGGGACAGAAAACAAGTCCACGCTGTAACATGTAACTCAGGAAAGCCCTGGCATGTCACTGCTACCTAAAGGATTAAATATACAGACAGAAGAGGACGCCTGCTGGACCGTGCTTTATAGAAATGATGTATACTTTTCTAAGGTTCAAATTTCACACTTTTCTAAGGTATGTGTATGTGTATATATACATGCAAATGTGTATATGTGTATATTATAAATTAATAACAAATGCCATCCTCAGACTTAACTTGCACTAAAAAACTCAATGTTTTCCAACTAAGCTGCATTTCTGCGATAAGTCAAATCCTACTTGAGTTACGGATACACTCAGCATGCAGGCCTACATCAGAGCAGCCTCAGAGACCATACCACCCACAGACTCACTGAGACAAACCATCAGAAACAAGGCATGTGAAGGTACTATTTATAAACCTGTAAAAGAAGTGCTGTTACCATCATCACCCGGAAGTAAAAATGAAATAACACAAGCCCATTTGCCATCAATACAAAATAAATCTGACAAACGGAGATGCCTGAGCCGGTGGAAACTTCAAAGAAGTACAAGACAACTCCCAGCCACCAGCCAGGGAGCACAGGCCTCCCAGCTGCCCCCTGGTGGCTTTAGGACAAGACAAAGGAAGCTGTGGCTGCTAAAGAGAAGTCTCCAGGCTCTGGCAAGGCTTAAAGTCTTTATAGCACACTGCACCTTCCCACATGGCGAGTTCCTGTGCAGTTGGCAAGAGGAACAGTCCCGAGCTAGCACTGCCCAAGTCAGTCTGTGCTGAACTGAATTCTTCCAGACACAGCCTGGAGATCACAGGTCACTGCAAAGTCACTTCAGCAAATGGCTACAGTACTCTGTAACATGAGAGTGTAGGAGGGTTCGGATTTTATTTTTAAGTGAAAACATAACAGAAGTTTATGCCTCTGGAATGGGGGGGGGCACAGTAACAGAAATCACACTGCACCAAAACCAACACTATTTCTGAAGTCACAGATAGCCTGCCAACACATGAATATCTACTACATGGTAAACATACAGCAGAAAGAAAACAAGAACAAAATTCTTGAGTCAACAAAAAACAAAAAAAGCTCCATACTGAGAGCTTACCATTTCATCCTTTTCCCACTTCTCTGAGTTACTTTTGTCTTGGTTTACCACATAACCAGGAGGAAGCCAATTCACAGGAGGGTCAAATATCGACACCACCATGCGGCTGGGCAATCCCTTCTTCTTGCCAAGGCGATACAGGTTACAGTTGCTGACCTTCGATAGAAAAGAGTCACAAGCACTTACCCATAAATGGTCACAGCTGGAAAACACAGAATGCCGATACATTTTTGCCAATGCTTTTGGATTGCACAAATGGTTACCAATTACAAGGACTACATAGTTAAAACAACTCTAAATTTCCAAGTATTGGATATCCTTCGGTGTTAAATAATTGATCCAAATGGAATCCATAAAAACTCTTCTCCTTGTGAGTCAAAGAAAGAGTTCAATTTCAAAGTTTTAAGTCACAGACTGATGCTATAAAATCCAAGATGACAAGTGGAACTGGGAGCAGATGTCAAGACCCCGGAACTCAACATGTCATGATATTCTTAATGAGTAAAAACAAAGATGCTTTAAGGTGAGAACTGTCACTATATAACAAAGCACCAATATGACGCCAATCCTAACATTCTCAAATATTGCTCTTTTGCTGTGGGTAGCATTCAAAGCACGGGAGTAAAAAGCGCTGAAGGGCATTTGGTGCACAGTACGCCGAGGTGGCTTTATTATCTTCCTTTGGTCCTTTCGCTCTTCCTAATGGCGCTACCATGTCCCTAACTTACTTAAAACCTGACGTTTCTGTCTAGTTCTCACTTGGGAACTAGGATTCATCAATCTTATAACCAGTTTCTAAAACCTTACTGGAATACTCCAGGAGCCCTTCCCACGTACCTCAAATACTACTTAGCCAGCAGCTGGAACCCACAATCAGCACTGGCTACAGTCTGGTAGAAACCATGCAGAGACTGAGAAAGGGTGCTTTCAATGGGCAGGCAGCTCTGCTTAGGAACACCCCATGCCAACACAGCTCTCAGCTGTGCACCATGGAACCAATATACACAGATGCCGGTTTCCTTTCCATGCTATTTAAGAGCATCCCAAGGAAGACGGCAATAGGGGGAAAACACTCTAAGTCAAGAGAAATGCTCAGTGGAAAAGATACAATAAGGACTTGTTATGAGGCAAAATTCAAACAACAGGTGGCAATGAGGACGATCACACACAGGGAGGGAGGGCAAGCTTGAGCAAAGACACAGGCTATACAGTGAGCATGACGCTTGTGTTAAGACTGGCAAGCTGGAGTTTGGTCAGGGTCTGTCTAGAAGAGGATGCTGAACCCACCTTGACACCAGGCAGAGGAAACAATAGTTATTTCTGCAGGAAATCAAGTGAAAGGCTCTGAACAGATAACTAAATGAAGTTTTGAAATGTTAAAATAGTCTTTCTTGCTTAAAGAGGACCTGATATTCTTACTTCAATTGTCTTCACTGACTGATCTTCCTCCTGTAAGGAGCCCTGAGAGCTTCCTCAATGTCTTCCTCCTAACACTGCCACTGTCACTGCCCACCACATCCACAGTCACAGTTGTCAGGCCTCACACCAGTGTCCTGTCTTAAGAACACTGGGAAGGCGACCAGCAGGTGTGGCCTCTAGTCTCAGACATACTTTCCTAAATACCTGAGGCTAGTGAATGATCCAACCCATGTATATTGATTGGATAAAGCTTGATATCCTTCCCTTGCCTGGCTCTCTGAAATATGGATGGAGTGCAGCTCTTGGAATGACTGCATCTTACTCAAATGCGCACGCTTGCTAATAGCATACTCCTAACCAAAGAACCCTTCCAATTTCCACCCCCTCAGGGTCTAGGAGTTCCCCATTTGCACAAAGAGGCTTATTTTAAACTGAACTTTTACCAATGGGTCAACCCCACAGCCTGGCTGTACCATCGGTATACCCTCATGTCACCTACTGGGCAATGCCTCCATGGGCTTTGCTGGCCCTAAGAGACTAGAATGAGTAGCAGCCGCAGTGACTCATGGAGAGCTCCCCATAGGAAACTTGCCCTGTTTTCAGGCACACTGAAGAAGCAACAGTTCAGAATAAGAATTGTGCCTTACCTTTTTGCTTCTCATATATGAAAGGCGGCCCTCATGGGCATCAGGGTATGTGCAAAACAGATACGTGGTGATAGCATGCTTTAAGAAGGAGTCGCCAAGCATCTCAAGCCGCTCCAGGTTAAACCCATCACTAGCGTTTGACAGTGTCAAAGCCTGAAGAATCAGTCCCGGATTGGGGCCAAGAGTCCGTGAGGAGTACCCCACAGAAGGGCTATGCTCAGAGTCCATCTGGTCCTTGAGTGCTTTAGCAGCACTCATCATGGCTGGCATCGTGGACACCGCGGGGCTTCCATCTGAGGTAGATGTGTTAGCGTTCCCATCAAGGTACTTATTACTCAGTAGAGGACATTCATTGCTGGGCTTGGGCTGGTTCTCATAATTGTATAAATTCTGAATGGGATATGAGGTAGTTGGTTGTACAGGTATTTCCTGCTTGAAGTAATTCAGCTGATTTCCTTGGCAAAAGTCTCTGTTAACTAAATCATAACTGCCATTGGCAAGGTTGTTGTTGTAAGAAAGACCATTAATTGCTGTAAGATCCGTTGCAACCTCACTTTGGAGCTTAGCAGGTGACTCAGCGGGCAACCTTTTGCAGTTCACAGACATTTGGTCATGGTTTTCTAAGGAGGGTCTAGTAGCACCTTGATGTGCAGCATTTTCAGGGACTACAGTTGTGCTGTGCTTACAGTAATTATCACTTTCAGCCAACGAGGAGTTACAGGTTGAGATGAAAGACTTGCTGTCAATAGACTTTTTCCACCCGAAATCTAAGTTAGGGTATCTGCAAAGACATTTTTAGAACTTTCTATCAACCATCCAAAGGGTAAGCTCAGAAAAGCAACATTTTGAGTTAAAAACAAAGCAAGCAACTCTAAAAGTCATCCTAAGAGGAAAACTCTTAGAATTTCTTTTTCAAGCTTAACTGACCATTACTGGGACTCTGCTCATAGTCGGTTCTAATGCACAGCAGCGTACTGCTTTGACTTTTGCTTGTGGGCCCAAAGCAAACTGGCTGAGAAGACTTAACATGGACGTCCTGCAGTAATTACTGACTTAGTGGCTCACCTCCAGATTTCTGCTCTTGGAAATGAAGTGAATACATCCTATCTCGGCGTGGGCCACAGAGCATGTTGTTTAAACTTGTGATGCACTGTGTCAAGTACACAGGTATCATAACTGTGATTGTTGTTAACATTACTATGTCAAAATCCTTTCAACCCCTACAACTATCTAGAGAACCAAACTTAGTTTCAGTTATTACGACAAAAATTTCTTTGTATACAGAACTTCACTAACAGGAAAAAAGTAACCTGGATAAGAACAAGCAGAGGCTGCTGCTTACTGACATGAGGTTAGTTCTGAGAACAGCAACTGTTCGCACCCTCATTTCAGCATCACCACTAAAGGAGCAATGATCCTGTCTCAGGGCTCACCGCTCTCTAACCTGACAATAACAAAGGGCCCAGTGATCTACACTGCTACTTAAGGGATAAACACAGTACAATTTCTTTTCAAGTGTTAAATGTCCACATTTTCATCTTTTAGAAACTGTAAATAAAATACAATTTTAACTTAATTCCACTTTGTTGCATATCAAATTTCTGACCGGCAACACAGGCCTACCTAAAATCCGCAGGAAGTGACCTGACTCCCACGCCAGCATCGCTGGCGGTCTGAGCTCTTAGTTCCTCTGCAGTCAGAAGGCAGTGAAGGCGATAGAGTATGCTGGGGAGACAAACTGCTTTTCTCCACAGTGATGCTGGGATTGGATGTATAGCACAGAGTTCCGGAACCAGTATCTTTGAGTAAGAAAAGCACAGGCTGATAAACATAAAGCAAATCAAATAATAATGAAAAGACCAACTTAACTAAGACATAATGATGAAAATCATAAATGCCAATATTATTTAACTTTTAAAACCAACCCTTTACACTGGGGTTTAGGAGAGTGATTCCAAGATGCATTAATGACCAGCAAAACTCAATTTTTACCAACAAGGATGCTCAAAATAAATAAAATCAACACCCATGGTGATCTTCCAAAATTCACAAGTCATTGCTATACTGATGTTATTGAGACTTTTTTTTAAAAAAAGGCCATGCTTGAGCAGGTTGTACACACACACACACACACACACACACACACACACACACACACAAAGAAAATGAGGACATGAATTTTAAAGAGAGTAAGGAGGGTACATAGGAGTGCTTACAGAGAGAAAAAGAAATGATGTAGTTACATTATAACCACAAAAAGTAAAAGAACCAATTTTTAGAATATTAACCATGTTAGCCACTTATTACCTGTTTGTTCTGCAGACTTTCCCATTTGGCTTTCCTCTTTTCAGCGCTGCTTAGAGGAAGTGCTTTCCCCTTCTGATTCAAATGTCGAGGTGTCAAAAGGTTCAGTCTATAAAAAGTCCAGAACAATTTTATCAAAAAAGCTAACCAAAGTATGCCCCGCAGTGGCTAGAACTCCAACTTTCATGTGCCTACAAATTGCCTAAGGAGTTCATTCAGCAGAATCCTTAACAGCATGGGCAAGTCTGTGCAAAGGGTCTTTTGATGTCAGAGTCCATGAGTAGGCAGAGGTGCAATGAGCCCTCACCACACGTGGCCCTGACTCCTAGAAAGCAAGCCTCCTGTACAACCAAAACATCATTTCTGCAGCTCTTACCTGGAAGATGTGTGGTCAACATCCAGCAGTGGCTGGTTGAGATTGGTCAGGTCAAGGTTATACTTTGTTTTATAATATTCTGCAAAAGTTTCATATTCGGGGGAAGGAAATTTACTGAGAGGGGTGAGATCAGTATACACATCAGCTACATAGAATCGATGAGGCTGATCAAAATTGCGGTATCTAAAAACAAAGAAAATCAACCAAGTTGCCTTTTGTGTAAATCAACTGTCTTCAAAACACAACTATTTTAATAAGGAAACACATATCACTAAGAATTCAAACAATTAAATTATATTTCTGTTAAGTAAAACAAGTTCCCTATTTCCCCCCATTCTTCTTCTAAATGTCTTTCCCTTGACAATATAAAAAGCTAAATAGTTCCTGCAAGTGTTTCATCAATACAATCAAAATAGAAGACATCCAACAGAGTAAATCCTTTGCAAATTACTAATGTTAAATACGAGGTATCTGATACAAAAGATGTATTCCATTGCCTATGATAATGATGGTCTAGTGAAACCTGTAAAATGTGAGTCTTGGATGGGGTAGAAAGTGAAGGCAAAGGGCAGGAACATGAATGAATGAATATAAACCAGAGTCAGTTAAGCAGTCAGCGTTCTAATGCTTTGTAAAGTATTCTGACTTAATTTCATGCCCCAAGATTCCACTCCCTAACTTTCTGTAAGGTGGTCCTTTTCTCAACCTCCACAGGCTGAGTAACAATTGTCTTGGAAAGCTCAGGGCACAAACATTCTTCCCAATCAAAGTCTTCAGTAAGACTATGGAACTAAGGGAATAGAGACTTTTAAAAAGGCTTATCAGCATTATCTATATAAGAAGTAATACTTTTCACAAAGTCCCTGCTTTCATCTGTGGTACTCTTTGGGTTTGTTTCTAATGATGTGGATAGAGAGATGCTTGCCCTGGCTGCACTCTCCATGCTGGTGACGGTGACACCCACGGCTACATCAGAAGCACACCTGAAGCAAACACCACTGCCTTTCCCTTCCCACTGAAACACCTACCTTGGAATGATAACTGCATCTTGGTAATCTTCTAACTTAAAAACAAACGGTGTTTCTTTTGAATACTTAGTGCTGGGAATGCCTATACGAGCTTCAGACTTCTCAATATCTTCCATGAATTTAAAGTCAATGTCCAAAGTGCTGGAGTCATTAACTTCAGGAAGAAAAGAACTTTAGCATGTTAAATATAACACAGGTAAGATTTCTATTTAAGGTAACTAATGTGAGTCAACAGCTACGGAAGTGAAGAGGACTCAGAGGATACACAGTAAGCGAGTCACCAGCAAATCACTCACTGTCCACTAAAGCAAACCCTGGCAAGCAGGCCCCTTCTTACCAACATTGAGAGGTAGAACACAGTATGCTGACTCAGCGCCTGTAGGTTTAAACTCCAGGGCAGGCTTTTCAAGCCGAAGAATATGTGAAAATATGTACTGGTGCAGTCTTGTGATCAGCTCAAGCATTTGTTGAGACAATGTGAAACCAGACTTCTTCAGTTCAATGGATATGGTGACCTCTCCAGAGCGTGTATACACAGGAAAGTGAGGAATCTTAGCAAAAAGAAGAGTGAGTATCTTCAGTCAATATGACATTAGTTAACTCAATCTCTATGTCCTAAGAGGAACTTTCAACAGCCAGCGTGAATGAGGGTACCTGAGGTATGGGTTTGGCTGTCAGGATCCCAAAGCATCTGGTGGTGTCCTCAGGTGGGTAGAGCTTCCGCCGCCTGAAGTTGAGCTCATCAGGAAGGGGGGTAGTTAAGACCATTCCTATCACATACAGGTAACAAGGTTGATCTGGTTTGGGGTAACTCTCCCTCAAGCACTCTGGAATCTAGAGTTGGAAAGAAGAATTAAGCATCATGCTCAAATACAATCAGCAGCCTTTGCTGGCAAGAAAAGACATTTACTTCTGGTTGTGGGATTAAACAAAGCAGCAGCAGCTCAGAAGACACTCAGTGTAAGACTTCACAGAGGCCTAAGCTTACTATGCTACTATACACTCACTGCTTATAACAATTTTATGAAATATCAAAAGTATTTTAAAAGTCTTTTCAAAAAATTAAATCATCTGATCTATTTCTTCTGGCTGAAACCCTTTTATTCCATGGGTTTTCAAACTATTTACTCAGCACAGAGTATCAGAAAATAAAGGTAGACCTATTTTTAATATTGTATATAACCCCATCACTTGATATGGCATTCAGATATTCTGTATTTTTCCTAAAACTATTTTATTTAAAAATACCTTTTTCACTGTACAAATCACACTGTCTTGGGACCAATGGGAAGAAAAATATTTTTCAGTACAAATGGAATTGTATAACATAGATTTACTTGAGGTAAATGTGCAAGAGGGGAAGGAGAAGAGAGGCCAGGGAGAGAAGGGGTGGAAAGATAATGTTTGCCTCAGTTACTACAATGGTTACCTTTTGCAAACCAGTGTCAGTTTTAACACATATGACCTCTATTGTGGCAACCAGAGCACAGCCTATCAGAGTCGGTGCTCTCCTATCATGTAGGTCCAGCAATCAGGCTGGTGACCAGCTCGGCTCTACTGCAGCTCTTAGCAGCTCTCATTCCGAGTGACTCAGTACTGTGATCACTACTTCAGAGTTTCTCAGCTTTCAATTTAACAGACTCATAGGCTGGGGTCTGCACTGGTAGTTCAGTTACACTGTTACCCACGGGCTAAGAGGCAGTTCAGAGGACAAGATGGGTAGGTCAAGGAGGCAGCAAGGCAGAGCACGCACCTCAGGGGACGTCACTGGTGGCATTTATTAGAACTCAAGTGAGTACAGGGGTGAAAGTTTTACACAAGAGTGGGTGGCATCCAGAATTAGGAAAAAAAAGGCGTGATTTTTAAATCCTGAAAAATGCCTAGCTGGGGAACAGATATGTAAAGAAAAAACTGCAAAAACAAAATAACCATGTATTTAGGTGAAGATAAAACCAACAAAAAGCTTGCTTCTGTCTGGGTACCTTATGAGTTAAAAGTATCAGTGCTTTAAAGATCAATCTGTCAAGCGTGAGATGCTGACAGCTGAGCTCTGCTGGGGCATCAGAGGTCTGTCAGATGCCGCTCTGAAGTGACCTCTGCCTCCTCCCAGCACAACCTCCTCCACCTTCTGATAGACCTGGCCATCAGCAGCAAAGCAGCCTTTCCATCCGCCTGCTTCACTGTGTGAGTCATGGTCTGAACAGGGCCAAATAAAACTAAAATCACACCACTGAAGTAAGCAAGTAAAAGGATGTGTCTTTTTAAATCAAGGAAGCTCCTTTGATAGTTTGAATAATTTGATAAATGCTCAAGAATCATCTGGAAAGGCATGACAAAACCAAACAACAGAAAAGGTGGGTCTGGAGAACTTGGGAGTCAGAGGAAGAAGCAAAGATGCACAGATGGGCCACTTAACAGGACCTGGACAACATCTGAGCAGAGAGATTTAGGATTTGATGTAGCAGAAAATAAAATCAGAAAGACTGATTTTTATTCAGTTCTAACCAATACTAACTGCTTTGGGGTAGCACTGCCTTCGTTTTGTGGATCCTGGTCTCCCTGGAACACTGGTCTCCTCTTCATCATGTAAGTCAAGCTCTTCTTCATATTTAACAGTCTCTTTCCCCACTGGCATCAAATGTTCATCCAGTTCACCTAAGATGTTTAAAAGAGCTTAGGTCAGCAAACTAAAATTTTTCCAAAGAGTAACTGATCTAAGAAGAGTATGGCAGTTAAAGCCCCCCTTGCCTTTTAAAGGTAAAAAAGATGGCTCAGCAGTTAAGGACTGGCTGCTCGTGGAGAGGACCCAGGTTCAGTTCCCAGCACCCACACTGTGACTCATAAACATGTGTAATTACAGTTCCAGGGGATCCAGTCCCTTCATCTGTCCTGCAGATACCAGGCCGTGCACACGGTGCTAACACATGAGTGCAGATAAGCGTGCACACACATAAAGAAACCTTTACAAACTCTGTAACGTCAAAGCAGGTGAAACTTAGGGGCCCCATGTTGACACTATGTTCACATGAGCAAGACTACAAATTCTAAAATCCAAAACATCCCCTTTAAACACAAGCTTTCCACTTAAAAAAATTATCTTCCTCACCAACACAGACTAACACAGTAAACACACATGTGGCTGGCTCAGAATCGATAGTTAGAGCATTCTTATGTATTTAAAAAGGGTCAATAACAGAAGCAAACGGTGGCAGTTGTTTACAGTGAAGCTAGAAAAGTCAACAGCCCTGCCCAGCTCTGTGGGGTCTCTGAGGTACAGAAAACGCACGTTGGACCTACCGAAGTATAGTAAAAGCAGCACGTCTAGGCCCTGACAAGCTCCAGAAACCTGCAGAGGCCTCCATGTGCTTCTGATACACAGTTTTGCCACCTTTCTTTCACTCATATGGGTTTTCCAAGCATGTTTACATACCAATCTTGTGCAGTTTTTCACAGCAAATGAGAGCTACCACTCTTTCGGCCAATCGCACACAGCCCATTGGTGGACCCTGAAACAACAACAGAGCATTTTCTAGCTACAGCTCACCAACCCCACAAACAAACTTGAAACCTCTGCCCTAGTTCAAAAATACCAAGAGTTTTCAAACCTGCTAGTTGTTTTGTTTTAGACTTTGGTAGTGCTGGGTTGGAATCCAGGGTCTGTCTCACACACACAGGCAAGGACTCTTAACACTAAACTGCACCCCAGTCTGGAAGTACCCATCTTTTAAAACCACATCTAGCCAAAAATGAATTTATAACTAAGATGTTACAACTTCAAGTAAATGTGCATTTTAATAAAATTTTAAAGTATTATTTTCATTAGCCAATAAACTCACAACAAAAAGGTAGGCATTAGAACTAGCTACCATATATATCCCTATGGAACAGCTTTTCTGTGGACTTCAAATTACGCATTTTGGGACATCTGCAAATGAGTACTGGAAACAAGGAAAGGGCCGTAGTTACAGAAGGCAGACTTCAGTCAGAACAGCTCAAACTTCTGTGTCACTGTGGGCAAAGCTACAACTAACCAATTTTTCAAAAAGATTCAAATTATTAAGAGTCTGGAGGGAACTTCCAGAGGTCATAGGAAATAAACTTCCAACAGTTTATAGGGTATAGTCTGTAAAAAACAAAAAACCTGAGCCTAGAGCTGAATATGCAACTTAGAAATGATTTTTCAGAGTGCAGATTTAAAACCAAATGTATAACTTAGATGTCTTAGAGAAGCTAGACAATGGCATTCAAACTTCAATGCAAGTCATGTCTTTTTCTTAACTTACAACAATGGAGGCTCGGAGAGGTGAGTTAATCGGAAGATAAAGAGTTGAATAAAATGTACCATCAGGCAGTTCTCGGGTTCTACATTTGGGAGCTAGATGCGTAAACGGATCACTTGGTAATCGAGCACAATATCTGTGAAGAAAAGAATTCTGAAGTTGAACCTATAAATGAAAGATTGATAGAAAACTGTCTCAACATTCACAAGGGCTCCTGTTGGACTGTCATTTGCATGAGAACTGTTCTTTGTTGCTCCTGACTATGACAGAACTGGTCATTAGAAATGGATGTGTGTAACTAGGAAACTACATCATTTAATCTTATTTTAGTTAAAACTGAAGCTTGCATTTCCATGTTTGCCCTGCAGAGTGCATCAGAAGTGCTAGTATCTTACAAATCTTACACTTGCCAACAGCCATGGCACAGGTAAAGAAGATATCAGGACAGCCTTGGGTTGAAGGAACAAGACACCAGAAACGCCATCAGTGTATCGCAGTATGGTGACAAGTAGGAAGCAGGTACATGGACAGAGGATGTTGGGAGAACCAGCAGATCCCTCAGGGAAACCCCTAGGGCGCTCCCAAGACAAGAGGGGCCAGCAGACAGCAGCAGACATCACACCTGAGTACAGTGAGTCAGACTTCTCATCACAGGAAGAGGGAAATGTAAGGAAAACAGGAACTCTAGAATGACCTAGAGCCACAGTAAAAATGGAGGCAGCAGAAGCTGGGGATGGACAGCAATGCAGATGTGAATGTGTGCATGCAACATACATATGTGAGCAGATGCTTGGCTCTGCCAACAAAGAGGCCTGGGCCCAGTGGCTGCCCACCGAAGGTATAAGTCACACCCACAAGTCCAATTCCAAACACCGTTCATTCTCCACTAACAGCAAACAGGACCCCACAGAAAACAGTCAAGTAAAACAGGCACAGAACATATTCCACTTTAAAGTTTTGTATTGTGTGGTGCTGAATTTTCCATTAGCAATTAAATATCATTATTATGAGTTAATTTGGACTTAGGCATAATTAAATTTTTTCCTAACCTGATAACATTACAAAGAACAAAGAAAAACAGTTACAGGCCTATTTTATATATCAAGATAAATCTCATTTAAAGGTAAGAGAAAGAAGTAAATGTTTCACAAAAAAACAGTCTTTCACAAAAAAGTAGTCAAAGCATGCAGTGTGGGATCAGAGGTCACCCCAGGCTGTCACATCTTCCTATCTTTGATCTTTCCTTGACCTCAGTGACCTTGTTTTGCAACCCTTGAAAACTGCAGGCCTATTCCTTGAAGTCTGCCTTTCAACTTGAGTTTCTACAAGATTTTTCGCATGATTAAACCCAGCTTATACATTTTTGGTTACGATATCCTGAAGTGATATCATGTTTGAGCTATCTCACTGTGGTTATTATCCCATCTTGGAGGTGGTTCATCACTGGGAACAGTCTGTTTACCTGCGGAGACAGATTTCAGCCTATGACACTGACAAGCCGTGTCCTCCCTCACCTGTTGATGTGTCCAATGGCAGTGTTGATCGTGACTCGAGGACCCCCATCATCAGGCCTCAGTACATACGGCGGGAAGACATCATCATCATCTACAACAGCATGGACGTCAGCCTCAGCACCATCCACTGACTTTGAACACTTGTTTCTTAAGATCTGAGCAATTCACAAATAGGACATAGAGTGAGAATGTTAGCTGCCTCTCTACCCAGGCATGGCAGCACATGCCTATAACCCCAGCACTCAGGAGGCAGAAGCGTAATGATCATGGGTTCTAGACTAGCCTGGGCTACAGGATAACAGTCTCAAAAATAAACAAACCAACAAGCTTACTGACTTTTGATATATGCTGTGTGACACAACCCTCTCTCCATACTTCAGAACTCCAAAGCTATTTGCTGCAGAGACACTCTCCACAGAATCCTCCCGGCTGCCACCACACAACAACACTAACAAGGATTGTCTGCCACTGTGCATGCACACACAAAGGATGCTACTGGTCTCTTGTTGGCAAGCAGATGCCTTATCACTCTCCTGCCACAGCTCAGTCCACACTTACAGTGCCCTTCCTCAGACACCCTTCCCAAATGGCCCACAGGACCTTTCCTCCACGACTGTACTTTATAAAATACCCCCAGCTCTCTGTGATTACTTTCAGCTTCCTTATGTGCACACACCACCGACACTGCACTTTATAGATCAAACTTTTGCACACAGAAGGAAGATTATTAACTTTCTGATCTCACCTTTTCTATAGCTTTGTAGGTCTTGAGGTCTTCTTCAAAGCTCTTTATCTTGTCTGTATCTGCCAACATTACGTAATTAGAGATCGGTGCTCGTGCCCGTCCTTTAGACTGAACATATGACCGATACTCTGTGGGCAAATCAAAACGAACCACCAAATTGCACTTGGGAATATCCACACCCTCTTCTACAACACTTGTTGCAATAAGCAGGTTGGTCTCATGCGCTCGAAATTTCCTAAGTACCTGAAAAAATTCACCAATGAAAGCAATTCTAAGAAAGTTCCCAAAGAAAACATTATAAAATCATTAACAATGGTCATGTGTGACCTATTTCCTAGGTGCACTACATCCCTAAGGTCAACCCAGGGAAGATAACAGTGTTACAGAACCAATGAGGGCACAGTCACATGCCCATAGGCCTTGATTTAATGACAGGGGGTTTTCACTGAATGCCTCAGGCTGGCTTCTCTTTGCTGACCACAAATGTATCTAAGCAAGTGACACAGTAAGCCCCTCCTGGGGACCTGTGCTACTGTGGCCTTGCACAGTGGCAAACACTGTCCATGAGAACGAGCTGTGCAGGCCTCTGTCAAGAAGCCAAAGCTCCGTCACTAAACTCTCCAGTGTACTTGGAATTAACCCCAAAGCAGAGCTTTGCTTATTTCCAGCACCAGAGAAATTTTCAATGTAAAGAAAACAGAACTGATTAAAACAAAGGACAAGTGTTTCCACACAAAATTTAATCACACTACCTCCTACGGTCGTTAATCCTGATGGGTCAACTCATGAGATTTAGATCAGATCACCTAGGAGACAAACCTTGGAACCTCTTTGTAAAAAATGTTTCTCAGGAAGTTTAAGTGAGGTAGGGAGAGCCGCCTTTAATGCAGGCACTGTTCCATGTGCTGGAGTGCAGGTCACAACAGAAAGGAGACTGTAAGCTGAGCACAGGGATTCGACTCTGCTTTTCTGACGACAAATGTGACATGGCCAGGTGCCTCACACTGCTGTCATCAGATCCTCCCTGCCACAGTATACTCTCAGACCAAGAAGCAAGACAAACCATCCCTTAAGTTGCTTCTATGGGGGATTTTGTCATAGTTATAAGAAGTAACTAATCTAGTCCCACATGGCTAAGTTAAATAGCATGTGGTGTTCTTGAACTCCCCAGACCTGGAATCCTCACAATATGCTAAAACCAAATGCCTGTTACAGAAGTCACTCTGGCTGGCAGAACACTTAGATGTCAGTCTCTTTATAATGCTGTTGTCTATATAAGATTTTTAAGAGCAGGAACAAAAAAAAAAAAATGTGGTTTTGTGCGTATCACAAAGACAGGCCTTTAAAAGCATAAAAGGCGCCCTAAAGACTCTGGCTTGTTGCTCACAGGCCTGTGGAGGTCACAGTAGTTGCTGCCTCCAGGTTCACTCTCCTACGACGTGTAGATATCCCATAGTAATCCCATAAAGGAAAATGAGCTGTTGAAGACAGTAAGAGAAACTCGTTCACCAGAAGCTACTCTAGTTCTCAGTATATCAGCGAACCTTAGTTACAACAGCAGATAGATTATAGACAAATAATCTATCATAAGGAACAAGAAGAGAAAGAGGGAGGAGGACGAGTAAGTTAATTGCTGGGAACAAATTTGCTAGCTGAGGTTCTCTCTCTCTCTCTCTCTCTGTGTGTGTGTGTGTGTGTGTGTGTGTGTGTGTGTGTGCCCGCACGCGCACATGCACACTATAAAAACCCCTGCTGTCACTATTACCTCCTCTTGCTTTCTGAATTCCGCCTCCATCTGTTTGCTTCGAGGCTGGCTCTTTCCAATGCCATGTCCAGTTATAAAGTTGCTGCTGATATAAGCCAGCTCTGGATCTTGTTTGCCAGCTTCCTTTATCAATCTAAGGATGTAAGACACACAAGGAGTTAAACACTTTCAATACTTTTCATTTTTCTACCGTGTGTGTGTGTGTGTGTGTGTGTGTGTGTGTGTGTGTGTGTGTGTGTGTGTGTGTGTGTATCTGCATGTCTGTGCATCACATGTGCAGAGTGTCCTGAGGGCCAGGAGAGAACAGCAGAACTCCTGAAACTAGAGTCCCAGACTATTATTAGTCATCCAATATAGGAACCAAACACTGGTCCTCTAGAAAAGTAGTATGTACTGAAACACTGAGCCATCTAAATCTAGTCTCCAGCCTCCTTGAAGATAGGAATGCACGTCCAGCATTCACACTTGTGTTAGGCCAACATTCCTAAAAAAAATAGTTACTCTAGTTTCACTTTTGTTGCTTTGATAAAAGACTCTGAGCAAAATCAATGTGTGGAGAAATGGGGCTAGTTCAGCTCACAAGTCCACAATTCCAGGTCACATTCTGCCACTCAGGGAGACAGGCCAGTGCTCACTCGGGCAGGAGCCTGATAGTAGTCCGGCTTGCTATCCCACTCAGTATTAGCTCTGAGCACAGAACCTATTTCATAGCCAAAGGAGTGCAGCAGGGACCACAGGACAACGCCAGCCTACAGTCCAGTTTCCCCTGCCTAAGGGTACTGCCCACGCTGTACTGGGTCTTCCTATCAATTAACAGGACAATCCCTCCCATCCCCAAGACCAATTTGATCTGGACAATCCCTCCTCTTAGATGACTCTAGGTGTGTCTAGTTGACAGTTAAGGTTTAACCAGGACAATTGTCTTTTCTTCCTACAAAACTTTAGGAAAAAACAAAACCATGTTTGACCACAAAGATCTGGGCACTTGCTACAACAAACACAGGCTGGCTCACACTGACAAATAAAAGGGTCACTTTCCTTCCAACTTTCAATTTAGTGATGATGACTTCACAGGATGATGTCCTGAGATTGGATGGAGCTGCTCAGCTCCACACACTTCTGGCATGCCTGGCTTCAACAGCTCCCACACACACACCTCTCACCTCTCTGGAGGCCCTCACACAGCAGTGAGTGCAGTCTAGCCACTCATGCTCCTCCATAGGTAACAGGGCCACCGCTGCTCATCGTACCTAATACCATGATCACCAGAAGCAGAGCTCTTGAGAAAGGAGGGCCTGTTAGCTCTATTTGAATCCTCTTTTGGCCTCCAGGCCACAAATTAAAGAGTTCATCCTTTAGTCCTTGGCAAAAAAATGTCCACAGCAATGCTGAAGGCATTCCACTGCACTGTCACAAGAGAACCCCAAGCTATGGCCCTTCCCCACCTGCTCCTTGGCATTAACCTATACTACCAGAAATCCATAGGGGCCTTTGACTAAAACATGGAAAAAAGCCACAGAACAGATCATGTTACACAGAACGAAGGTTAACAGTCGGTGCTGCCATTATAGCTATTTGAAAATACCCACATTCAAAGACTCAGCACAGGATAAACGGTTCCACACCTGATCTAAGTGACTCCACATGCTCCCTCTGAAATCATGCTACATAGTATAAATTCCTAATAGAAAATTGCATTTTTAAGTAAAACCATTCTTTTTTAATTGACACATGAAACAAGCGAATATCAAAGACTTGGCAAAACTAAATGGGCATGTAGAGTATCTTGTGCTCCCAGAACCTGTCCCGGCCAGGTTATCCAGTTTGTTCTTGGGTTCAATGACTCAAATGTTCAGAATCAGAAGCTTCCGTTCCAAGGTCTGTTTCATTATTGTGATGAATACACTATGTCAGCGACAGAGAACAGAGTCAAGTGAAAACAGCATGTCCCAAAGCTGAAACAAATCACCTGAGAAATACCTTGTACTGTTAGTTTGAGTTTACCTAAGTGTCAATTTGAATGTAATGGGATGTTTTAAAATGCAATTCACGTTATTCCTAATTAAGAATATATACTTTGCCCAAATTATCAAGCTGGCAGGTTTCAATTAGCTGAGAAATGAAAATAGTAATAGAAATTTATTTCTCTTTAATTATACTGACATCAAATTGCAGAGCTGAAGAAACAACATGCACATTAATAAAAAAGTATCTTATAAGCAAAACTTAAGTGTTACATATGTGTGTTAACATAAATCAGAAAATTATTTCTCTATCAGACTAATGTGTAGAATGCCTAACCACACCCCAAACCTAAGCCACAGGCTTCAAGGACAGTAGTGTCTCACTGTCCTCAGGAACTTGAACAGGTGAGCAGGCCTCTTCCTGTGGACACGGAAAGGGAGCTGACAGCTGTGTGCTGAGCTCCACTGTTCTCCCTGGATCCACATGATGACAGTCAGGAGCCAGGTTTTCCAAATCCTCCCCAATTTTGTAAAATTCCATAAAACAACAAAAACTACTAAGAAAATGAAACTTAAAGTCATTAAATCCAATTGTATTATATTCAGGAAGCATAAACTTCTTATGAAGTTGCTTCTCAGAATGCCCACACATGTGCTTTCAATCTCTATGCAACTCAGAGCAGAGGGAAGACATGTGCCACATGCTGCTTCCCAGGTAGACTGGAATGGCATGAGCAAACACAGAGAAGACACACAGCTTTAGATTACTAAAACTGTTTTATGAACATATACACTACATTATACAGACACAAACATGTTTTACACTCAAACTTCTGAAATGTCTGTCATGTACTTGAAATACATAATACTTTCCTAGTAGTGCCCCTTAACCTTTACACTATCTTGTCAATGTAAGCAAAGCAAACATTACTCTTTCATGACTGCCCAGGTTCTGAGCCCCTGCTAAAGGACAGTGCACTGCTAAAGAGACAATTCTGTGTACACTGGCATGTACTAACAGTAAGAGTGAGGGCAGATGTTATTAGTATTTTATGGAAGCAGATGCATAGGCTTTAAACTTAGGTACGTTTACAAAATACGTGCCCATAAGCTGGGTATAAAAACCTTTGCAAAAAATGGCTTGGCAACAAAGTATAAGAGCCTTGTAATTATATGTAAAAAAATTTTCAGTAAAATTAACCTATAGAGGTGAGAGCAGTGACGGTATCTGTTAGCCAGCTAAAGCAGTGCTCACACGGAGGAATGCTGGGTAAAGCAGCAAATAAGCTACCCACGAAGAGTGCCTAGTGTCCAGATTACAGCAGCTGGGCAGCTGGTTAACAACACACTACAGGGTTGCAATGCAAAGTCCAGACATGGTCCACACTGACACATACAAGACCCAATAACTACAAACAGAGTGAGAGGCAAGGACAACTGCACACAACAGCACAAATACACCACCTCCCCAAGCAGGCATTAATCATCCCTCCTCCTGTACACTGTCTAGACGTGGGCACTTGCTTCCACTTTTATTCCGGCATTTATTAAGAAACAGGAAACAATTCACAGCAGGGAAGGTTGGCAGACACTAAGCAGAAGTTGAACATCACCAAAGATGGTCTGGTTATACCAGACCCTAATACAATGTGACCAGAAAGGTGTGTTAACACTACAGTAATCTTTGGAATTCCCTACCCCTAGCTTAACCCTGAGTCACCATCACGAGACCAAATGGAGGGCAATCTATGAAATGCCTGACCAATATTTCTGACCCTCAAGGCCATCAGAAACAAGGAAAATAACACAGAAGACTGAGGCCAGTGATAATGTTCTACAACTCTGGAGTGGGAAGGAGGACAGGGAAGCTGCAGTGGAGACACACCTGTGACTTGAGGCCAACCTGGATCAAGTGAGGCCACCCCCCCTAAAACAGACAAAAGGAAGGAATAGAGCCAATCGTGCATTCCTGGCAATGGCTAAGACTGAAGGAGCACTAGTTAGAGGGAGTGGAAAACTGGCAAAACTGAGCCGAAGCCAGGAAGGCAGGCCTAGTACTGCACTAATGTTGGTTCCCTGGTTGAGACACAGACCCCAATCACGGGGAAAACAAGGAGAGAATGCAGGGCTCTACTTATCCAACTCTTCTGTAAATCTAAAACTAGTTCAGAATAAAAAGTATTAGGGAGAGAGAAGCTGGAGACAAACAGGACACAAACTCAGGTCTGTCCAATGCCTGTGCCCCACGATCCTAGTAAGCCAGACCGAGAACACTTACTTAAGCACCAGGGTGACACTAGTATCTAGTATCTGTGATGGTGCAAACATCTACCTTTCTCCCTCATGCAGTGCTGTGAGCAAGGTTTTGAGGGGACACAGAAGGAAAACTGCAAACGCAAGAATGACCTGTGCTTGCAGTCCAGAGCAGTGTGGCCGGCGGCTTGGGAGCTGGAGAGCAAGCAGCCTGTATGAAGAGCTTCCACTCGCTCAGCAACGAGGGCTTTCCTGTTAAACAGATGGGAGGAAAGGCTCCAGAATGCACCACGGTTTGCTAAGCCTACTTAAAAGCTTATTAGAACAAAGCTTGTACTGTCCATTTAATTAGACGCCATAAAGTCAGCCTCAGACTGCTCTTCATGAATCCTAGAACACCAACTCCAGCCACACCGCATGAATGCTGATCACAATGAACTCGATCCTTAAGTCAACAGAAAGTAAGTGATTGATTTTAGATCAACTTTTTCTGGCTAAAAGTTCTGGAATGGAAACTGACACATCTCTGCACAGCACACAAGCAGTTCCCAGCATGAGTTCTTTAAAGGGGAAGAAAAAGATAAACTCCTGTTGTCCCCAAGCCATGGCACCCAGGGCAGGCAGCTATCCACAGCAAGAGAGCGACCTTCTGACCCCTGAAATGCCCATGCCCCAGTCTAAGAAATAATACCGCACCTCACCAAACCCTGCCTCCAGCCATATGCTTCCTGGTCCCTGGCTGGATTCCTGTAAGCACTAGGTTCTGCTGCTCAAGGACATCCAGGAGTGTTATCATTGTAGAAAGAAATGGAAGCCTAGAGCTAGGGTATTAGGATTCTAGATCTGTCTCTGCCACTGACAATTTAACTCAGAGCAAATCACTTTTCCTCCTGTGGCATTTCTATAGAAGTGAGTGGTTGGATTAGATGCTCAGTGAGTTCCCTTCCAACCTTAATGTCCTGTTTAATTCAATACCTCAAGTTATTTCACTCCATATCCATCAGGAGGCCCAGGCTCAATGACCAGAAAATCACTAGACTGAAAACTGCCAGATGGCTGCTCTCCAGTCGATTTCCCATTACTCAAAAAAATGCAAAACTCCTAAACATTCAAGAAGTAGTTAAGGGGGAGGGGACCAATTACCTCAGGAAACAAAGCTTAATTTCTCCAAAGAGAGGACTACTTTCAGAAAAGGCTCTCAGGGATCAAACTTTGGCCAATTAATGGATCTCCCAGAAAAGTACAGCCTTAAGTACAAAAAAATAAGGACCCTCTTTAAAATGATAAAGCATCTACCAAGAAAAAAAAAAATCAAACCACCATATATTAAATGAACACCTGTCACACAGTTTGTATAGAAAGCACAGTTCTATGTCCAGGAAAACCCAAAACTTATTAAGGAATATAAACAGGGACTAACCATCTTTGCTAGTATCCTCACAACATTGTAACGTCCTCTTCCAACCCAGAAGATTTTAATATGCAGTCTAATAAACCAACTTAAACTGCAGATCTCCCTCCAAATTTCCCATGTGACCTTAAATTTCAATCTGGAGGTATAGTAAGATCCCAAAGCATGAATGCTTCGGCTGCCAAAAAATACTCCTGTTTTTCAAATGCCAGCACAAGCCCCAAGCAGAGTCCTCTTTAGAACAGCCAAAGGGCCCAGGACACTGTTTATCACACAGATCAATATAATGAACACAGATGAATGGATGCTCAAGGCAAGACATATGAAAGGGGGCACGTGACTTCTACCCTTTAAGGTCTACACCATCCAGGGCCAACCAGGGAGCTTCATCAGTCTGAAAGATCTCTTCGCTCATGTTCTGGGCTTTATGAAAAGTGTTCTTTTATGGTATGACTGGTTAAACCAGTAGCCACTGGTCATCAGCCTCAACTTTTCAGCCCTTCTTCCCTTCCCAAGCACTAGGTATCTTTCCAGACCAACTTCAAGCCAAGCAATTCTTCAAGTATATAAATAACAATTTTCACTCTGAAGGTTCTAAGGACTTAGGACCTGTGTGTTACAAAACCAGAATAGTTCACACAATCATATTTAAGGGGAAAAATTTAATACTTTAAAAAAAATGCCACTCAGTACTCAGATAAAATGTCTCCTAAAAGCATATGAAGAAACAGCTGTGTGAGAGATGCTCACACAAAAGCCCAAGTCAGTTAAAGACTGACTGACACCTGCACTGGCTCCAGCACCAGCATACAAAACAAAAAATGTTTCACTTCAGCTCTTTGTTTTGTTTTGTTTTGTTTTTTGGGGGTTGGTTTTTTTTTTTTTGTTTGTTTGTTTTTTGGTTATTTTTCTGTTCTCTATTTTGGATTAATTAGAGTGGATTAGCATCCTTTAAAACGAAAATCTCAGTAGTGTCAAAATTAGCCTTTAGAGAAAGTGACTGTTTATAGGCATCCTGTGTGACACACGGACATTGAAGAGACCTGTATGAGGGCTTGTCACACTCTCCCTGCACTGCTCCCCTACAGGGAACAGACACTGACTCAGTTACCTGTTTAAGACAACTGCTGTGTATCTTCTCTCCACAAAAATAATTCCACATAAAATATTGGTAAACGGAGAAGGAAAATTTGTCTCTGGCTTTTCTTTTTCTTCAATTTCTTCATCATCGTCGTCATCCTCAGAATCACTCCAGGACACATAATTATCCTGATTCCTGTTATTGTACCACTCAACACTTTCAAACTGCTGCCGCTCATAGGGCTTGTACTTGCGCAGGATCTCAAGCAGTTTCATGACTTTGGGAGTTACATACTTCAGGTCAAGTGAGGCAGGTGAGAAGTACTCTTCACACAGAGCATGGATTTTCCTTAGCAAAGTGTCTGTAAACAATAAGAACTTCCTGTGTAGCTCCTCTTGCTCATGTCGAATGTACTTCTGAAGTTCTCTTACCATCATCCCAGCTACTTTGTCTGCACACCAGGGTCCCAGAACAACCAACACTGCACGGCAGTCTGAGAGAATCTACAAGAAAAGTGAAGAAACCCAAAAGCGGATGAGCTTCCCATACTTTCAAACAGCTGAACTGAAGCTTTAGCGGTCCTTGCTGGTCTCACCCCAGCAAGAGTGTGGAGAGCAAGACCCTACCATTAGAGGCCAGCTTAGGTCTCCTCAACCTGTGTCACAGATCTATGAACCATCCCCCTTTCTCCCAGCAAAAATAATAAATAGCAGCTAAAATAAGCACTGTATGAGATTTTTAAAACTGCACTTTAAGCAGGATTCATCAGCACTACAACTGCACCATCTGGATGGTCTCTGGGTTGGTGGAGGGAAGAGCCGCCTGAGCTGCTGCGCCTATGCGGTGGAGAGCTACGGAGCAGCAGCTCAGGCGGGTCTTCCTCACTAGCAAAGACCGCAGCCATTGCCCTGCAACTGCACTCATGCTAAATACTCCCAAGTCACTCATACACATGTTTCCTATTATAATGAGTATTAAAATGAAATGGTAAGATGCACAGGTAAATTCTGGCCAGGCCAGCACCAGCACTTCCCTCTACAAAGGCTGGACAATTTACACCTGTGCTGGCTCTTAGAGCTGACTTGAAGAAAAATGTGGGGCAATTATCAGTTTTATATGTAGCAAAGACAGTGGGTTGAATATGGACTTAGTAAGATCTGTAATTAAAAACCCAAACAAGGTAAGGCATGATGACACTTTTAATCCTGGCACTCAGTCTACATTGTGAGTTCCCAGAGATACATAGTGAGACTCAAAAACAAAACAAAAAAACAACTTAGACATTGCTGTTTAAAAAATTAAACCACAAGATAAAGTGTAAATAATTTATAAATTATAAATAAGTATTATAATTATTATAATAATAAATTATTAGAATTAATTTATAAATTATAAATTAAGAAGGTACTGCTATTAAACTGGCTGCAAGATCCGAGAGTAGTTACTAGTTGTCAAGCATCAGTGCCATCAGGATCATTGGAGGGCCTTGTCAGACGCAAGTCCGTTCTGCAGAGCCCCCTCATGGACTCAGCAGGCCAAATGGGTCCCCCAATTGTCCCTTCCAATAAGCTGAGCGCAGAGTGCCACAGCTGTTGTTGCACATGTGGAGCATTAAGATCCTTGTCCTAAAGGCCCTATTCCTGTTACCAACACTAGGAAACAGTGGAGAACTCAAAGCAAGCATTTCATCAAGAACTAACATCTGACCAAAAGCAAAGCAAAACAAATCAAACTGGACTCCCTTCTGAAGCAGGCATGATGGGGAACCCTTAGTCCTGCTGGGAAGGCTACAGCAAAAACAAGTGCCTGTCATGAAAACCAACTTTAACTCTGGCATGATCACATGTTCAATGAAAAATGTCCAGAGCTAGTAAAATACAGCTATAAACTAAGATGTGTAACAAACAGCCTCAATGGAAAGACAGCCTCATTCCAAGGCTCACAGTGAATGAAGAACAGCGTTTATTACTCACTTGTTTGGAAATCAACGTAGAATCTCTTTCCTTTGAATGTACAGATACATTACAATCATTGATAAAGTCAAGTGCTTCTTCTAACTCCGTCAGCAATCTTTCGTAAAGCCCACTTCTGTCAGTAAATGGTCCGCAATCTACCACAATCTCGCAAGGCTGAGAAGTGTACCTTTAAAAATCAGAAACAGGTTGTCAATGTCAGTGAGAATGAAAGCTGTTCTCTGAGACAAGGAAAAGAGGACACTAGAAAAACATCCCAAATGTTAGCAGTGTGGTAAAATTGTAGGGATTTACCTCATATCTTTTCATATTTCTGAATTTCTCCACAGCAAATATGCATTTTTTGTGCTTAGTAATTTTATTTTAATTTCATGTGCCTGGTATCTGCCTGCATGTATGTCTGTTTAAGGGTGCCCAGGCCCCCTGGAACTGGAGTTAAGACAGTTGTGAGCTGCCATGTGGGTGCTGGGAGTTGAACCCAGACCCTCTAGAAGAGCAGACATCTCTCCAGCCCCCACCCCTTAATACATTATTTACAAGAGGTTTTCTTTTCCTAAAAGAAAAAAAAAAGCAAGTTGGATGTTTACTACATCTCATGTGTGCTGGGACCTCCACTGCCACTCGATCTAAATGCATGGAGGATTTCGAAAGAGACAAGTAAGGATGGTATCAGGGAACTCCACCAGAACAAGGCACACCCCTGCCTTCTCCAAATGCTCTCCGCTTCATCCTTTAAACGTGTACCTTCTCTAGATTATTCTCTACTAAAGCATCAAGGCGGACTCACAACACGCCTGCTAATAACACTTGGTTCTTGAGTTAGCTGCAAGCAAGCACTGGGTAAGGCTTTGTGAAAAGATTTCATTGGAGTCCCCAAACTGGGTTTTGTTTTGTAGGTAGACTGGTATCTTTTGTCCACTTAGGCAGAATGGAAACAAAAAATACTCAAAATAGCCAGTTAACCATTTTTTGGACAGAACTGATCAGTAGAGGTTACCAGGGAATGTTTTCTAAGCGTAGAGCCTAACATACTATCTGAAAATGTATACTTTTAGTTATTTTTAATTATGTAGAGGTGTGTGTGTGTGTGTGTGTGTAGATGGCCAAGGTAATGGCCTGATATGGGTACTGGGAAGCCACCCTAGGTCCTTTGGAACAGCAGCAAATACTCTTAACTGCAGATCCATCTCTCCAACCCCTAATGTGAACTCTTTTAACTTCTGCAAATTTCAGAAGCTTTATTTACTTGTTGTGGGGTCTGTATGATGGGGCAGGAATGTACAGACCACAGTGCGTGAGCAGGAGAGCAATGCTGAGTCAGTTCCCTCTTTCCACATTTATGTGGGTGAAGTGGCGGTGCCATGTCACCCACCCTGGTGGAGGGACAGCAGCTTGGAAGGAGGGGGCCCATGTATTTATCTGCTGAACAATGCCGATGACCCTGTTAACTAATAATCTATTTTTTTGTAAGGTAAACTGCCCACTGCCCACTTTTATTCAATTTTTTTATGTCACTCCTTAGGTCCACTGTGCCTTTCACAAATCACAACAACCAGAATAGTACACACTACCCCAAAAGCATACCAATGATTTTAGTGAGTGAAATACAATAAAAACATTTAATACATAGTTTTCACTTTTCTTAACCCAAATGTCTTATGTTTCTTTTCTTGTTGTGATATAAAATACCTTCACAGGAGAACTTGAGCTCACAGGTCAAAGAACATCCATTATGTTGGATCTTATCAAGGTACCAGGAACTTAAAGCAGCTATGAACTTTACCACAGCAACAGGAAAAGAAAGACAGCAACTTACACACTCTCAGAGCTATCTGAAGAATCAGGGAACATGTGAGCTAAAATATTACACAGTGTTATTACTAGAAAGTTCTATGGTGTTCCACTTCTCCCCAAAGCCTCCCTTAATACAAGCCAAGCAAATAAACTCAACACAGATAAACGGAATGTGGTACGACTTTAAAAGCATACATTGTGTATAGACATCACAGCTGTGTTGGCCGAGGGACATAAGGAACAGCCTATCCCAAAGGTGGGAAGGAGTCACTAGTGGGTTGCCAGTAAGGACATTAGACTATTTGCTATCTTTCCTTAGAAAGGCTTCCATACTCACATAGTTTGTTCCCAATGGTAACCCATTCCCTACTTATCAACCTAAGGCTTCCTGACTGAGAGTCAGTGGAGCTGCTGCTATAAAACACCCTAGCAAAAGAACCTTAAGCAGGCCAGGGTTATTGTGGCTGACGGCTTAGGGACACTGCTAACAGTGCACAGCAGGAGATGAAGCAACTCTTCACATCACATAGAAAAAGAGAGCAGTGGATGCCTGCCTTAAACTCACGCTCTCCTTCTTATTCAAAGACTCCAAACCCAGAGAATAGTGCCACCTGCTTTTAGGCTAGTTCTTCCCACCTTAATTAACTCGATTAAGATAATCTGCCAGAGGCTTGTCTCTCTAAGTAATTCTAGATTCTGACAAAATGACAATTTTCTCTAACCTCCTCAGCTCCTTTCTATAAAGATAAACATATCAGTCTGGCTATGTGCATGTGTCTGTTTCCATGTCAATTAAATTACAGAAGCTCAAAATGTTAACTCCTCAAACACAAAAACCCACAAATCACAAACAGCACTTTTCTCAGAAACCTGCAACCAGTTTTCAAAACAAGCCAGTGTTTCTCTAGCGTTTTAAAGTATACTACTGGACTCTCCTACGAATCCTTCAATGCCCCTGAGAGGTGTCTAGGTCAGAATAACAAAGCACAAGCTGATGGCGTGTCCTTTAGATAGAAGGTAAATATTCTGATTAAGTCACCAGTAACACCAGGAAAAAGAAAGGGCTGTCTTAGGGTGACTATTGCTGTGATGAAACACCTTAACCAAATGCAACTTGGGGGAAAAGGGTTTATCTTGCTTACACTTCTGTATCACAGTTCATTGTCAGAAGGAAGTCAGAACCTGGAGGCAGAGCTGATGCAGAGGTCATGGACGAATGCTGCTTACTGGCTTGCTCCTCATGGCTGGCTCAGCCTGCTTTCTTATAGAACCCATGACCCAGAGATGGCACCACCCACAATAGGTTGGGCCTCCCTCACTGATCACTAAGAAAATGCCCTACAGGCGTGTCTGTTTATAGATCAGCCCTTTTTTGGAAGCATTTTCTCTATTGAGGTTCCTTTCCCTCAGATGACAACAGCTGTGCCAACTTGACATAAAATTAGCCAGGACAGTGACGCCAAGCAACACCATCGCTGAAGGTGGCAGTACCCCATTTGAAGCTATCTACAGAAAGAAGGGGAGATGCTTTTGTACTGGTGGGTAACTGTACTTACAAAAAGACTTCTCAGTCTTGCTCATTCCTTTCAGCAGCCATATGTTCACTGAAACAGGTACCAAATGCGAGATGCTTAAAGGATACCAAAGACTCCCCACCGGTCATAGCTGCAGCTGGTCTTTGCTACTTTGTGGGTTGTTCTTTTCCCCACCCTGTTCCCCACCCCCAGTTTCACCCCTAACAGCAGATAGGAGAGAGGAGAAAAGATCCCTGAATCAGATTTTTTTCCTTTTGTTTCTTCATTGACCATGGGCACTAATAAACTGCAAACAATGTCCCTTAAAGTCCAACAACCCCACCGCCATTCACTTCTTCGGGCCCTCACATTTATGTACCCTCTGAAAAGTTCCTGGAATTCCAAAGTCACACAATCGCAGAAATTATCTGCAGCTGGCAAAACTATGCTTCTGCTAGAGCATGAGGCAAATCACAGTCAGCTGCTTTGGACAGCCAGAAGCGGCCCTACATATCCCTACACCTGGGACTAAAACAAACTCACGCTCTTATAACATTTCTGTGTTTTTTAAAGAAACCAAAATTCTGGCATTCTTGGAAAAGCCAGTGCACATGAGCAGCATCCATAAGCCAGGCCACTCTCAGGAGCCTACCTGTCCAGGACCACCAGGTCAGTCGCCGTCTCAGCATCACTCTTGAGAATCTTCTCCAGTTTCTGAATCTTTTCTTCCAATTCGTCTGGATCACATTTCCCATTTAAAATGGAAGCAGTTAGTCCCAAAATGCGAGGGCATGATGGACAACTTTCACAGAGCTAACATAATAAAAGATACAGGCAGTAAGAACGTTGTCATGCAGCACTACAGCGAGGACACTGCCACATCCAAACACAGGAGATCACTAGGACCCACTGCTCTGGAAACAGTAGCAAATACTATAAATTACTATAGTTTTCACTTAAAGATCTATTTCTCCAAAGGGCACATTTGGATACTCTAAAAACTATTATGTTAGAAACATAATAGATTATATAGATTAAATGGACATTAAGATTCATTCACTTGTATACTAGAATCAAGTTCCCAATACTGGTAAGGATCACCATTGCTTCTGTTGTTTTAAATAATGTATGTAAGAGCTGGCTCAGCAGTCAGGAGCACTGGCCGCTCTTCTAAAGGACCAATGTTGGATTCCCAGTGCTCATGCATTGGCTCACAACCATCTGTAATTCCATTCCAGAAAAACCTAACACCCTCTTCTGGCCTCTGGCACAAACATACATAGGACAAACTCCTATACATGTAAAAATTAGAAAATTTAGAATTGTATGTACTCAATAATTTAATAATTTGATCATGAATTATTGAAGTTGATAAAGTCTAAAACTTACCTTCATAATTTCACGATAGGGGTGGTCTAGAATTGCAAGATGACACTCATCAAACACCAAAAGGTTAATGTCTGACAGTGATAAGTAACCATTTTTCAAAACATTCAAGGCGACATAGCAAGTCATAATGAGAACCTAAAATAAAACTGGCATCAGTACACAAACGCCATTAACCTGCCATTATACCTCTGCAAGAGACCACACAAGTCAGTGTATGAAAGCAAGGCTTATGAAATTCATGGACCAAAATTAAAGCAAAACAATTCACATATGTACAGCATACTTGCAAACACTGGGACCAAGATCGAAATGACAGAAGTACTGGGAAAGACTGACAGTCTCAGAATAGCAGACCAGCTCCTCATAATAAGTTACTAAATCGACTTGAGGTTTCCTCAGCCATACCTTGGCAGATGAGACCTGTCAACCTTGTCAAATTACAAAAGAATTCACACAGTTTTAATTTCTTCTTCATTGAGTTGACAGGTTTTCTGAAAGATTAATACTTTGTATCGTCTTTGTTGTGGACATGCTCTATTTATGTGGATTCATTCCAATATGTGGGCCACTGAAAGTCTGTTACAATACGGCCCTGGCCACTCTGGATCCCTAGCATCACACACAAGGAACCCTTAGCGACATGGAAACATGGAGCAGAGGGAGCCTCCTTCAAAGACCAGAGGCTTCAACCAGGAAACGTTTCCAACCACCAACATATGTAACTCAAAAGTCCGTTTTCTTCAAGTGCAGAATAAGTCACAGTTCTTTGTGCTGTTCTAGCAGGTAAACAATGGCAGCTCTCTCTTTTCTACCCACCGAATAACACATCTTAGCAATTTACCTGATCTCAGATGAACCTGCAGAAAGAGAGTGCAAAGGGATGGAAAGGTAAGGGCCTAACACTTCCTCGGCTAGCTAAGGCTGAGGGTTATAAGCAAATCAAGGACTTGTAGTATGGGCACAGGGAAACGTCTCTGTAGGTCTCACCTGGTGCTTAGTAAACTCTTGGCTCCATCTCTCTTTTGTCCAAGACGAATTTACTTCTAGGTTTGAGTACTCCCCAACCTTGAGATCTGAGTGAGTTCTGACAGCTGACACTTGTTGAGCAACCTGGTTTGCTGATCACAAAGATACTATGTGAATATGAACATTCTGCCAAATTGACTTCTGAGCAGTTAAAAAAATTATCAGTTGTTGCTATAACCAGCCACCAATTTTTAAATAGCTAATTTAAAAATCCTAGTTCCAAGATTACCTTGCAAAAGTCACCGTTGAGCCCGGCCCTTTCCTCTTCCATCACATACCCAACCTCATACCCTTCACAGCTGACTTCCAACCTAAGATCTAAGGCCCAGGCAGGCTGAAAGGGCAGCGAGTCTGCACCTGTCCCTCCTGCTCTCCTCAAGGAAAGCACATCAGTCCACCAGAAGTAGAGTTCAAATCTCACCGTACGCTTGGACTGTCTTTAACGACAGAAGGGGAGGGCAGCCAGGCTCACAGGCTCTGCTCTCACCCCAAACTAAACCCAACAGCTTCAAAAGAAGCATGGGGCACTCTAAAACTGCTCAGCAAGTCACCCACCGCTAGTCAGCCTTCAGCCGGCCTGCTCTATGAAGCTAAAACATCAAGAATGGGGTAATTTTAACAACTTAGCCATCTCCCCAGAGAAGTCCTCATCTAAGACAAACAGTCTGAACAACTGAGAGGAATTCTACAGAGAAATAAAATAGCATTTTGGCTAGCAGGGCTTCAGTAAACACACTATTTGTCACACTCGTTTTACCTTCAATAACTTAATACCACAAAGATAATCTGCTTAAATATGAAGTCTCATCCAATTTTCTCCTCCCATGTGGGAAATGTTTGATTACCAGAGTTGACGAGGAACACAGTCCTTTTTGCATGTGGGTTGAGGTCGCCCCTGATCTGATGGGCCAGCTCTTTGGTGAGCAGGACCGCGATGAATGTCTTCCCTGAGCCAGTGTTCAAGCACACAATGGTGTTATGGTCCAGAGCTGCTTCCAGCAGCTCAACCTGAAACATGAGAAAAGATCACATACTTCTTAACCAGGCAACACACTTAAGAACTGGCTTGCTTTAAATAGAGAAACTTCCCTGTTTTCTAAAATCTTCTGCAGACAACTCTGAAAAAGAAAACCACTATCTTCACATTTACTTAAGAGTAACAGGTGAGTAAAAAGGCTGCCACACACAGCTGTACTGCTGTAAATGTAAATAAAACGGCACCAGCACTGTCATTTAGGAATAATTTCTGCACAGGCTAATTCTCTAGAATGACATGTATGACTGAACCCTACACTAAGTTTGCTCCCCCCCCTAAGGACTGAACATGTAATCAATCTCCATCCCAACCCAGCTTAATAGGACTGGTAGTCCAAATGCATATAAAGGAACAGTGTGGATTTCAAGGAGGGTGAGATAAGGAACTAAGAAACAGAATCGACACAACTCAATTACCCAGCAGATGTTAGAACAGAAAAAAACAAATAAGAATAAAAGTGTTTTGAACAAGAAAATTAATCAGAAGAGGCAAGCTTGAAAGGGTAAATGAGTTTTATAAGTTTTCAACTCTACACTCATGTATCCCATTTTAGTGAAAAACGCTCCAGTATTAGTGGTCTCATTAGTACCTGGTATTTTCTTGGCGTATAAATGTTATCATGAATTGCTTCTTGTTGCCATGGCAGTCCAAAGAAAGGACCCATTGGTGAGGAAGCAGGGGTCATGAGCTGCAGGCCTGCCATGCTGAGGGGCTGCAAAGCAGGGCTTTTCATTCATCCAGTGTTTCTTTCATTGCATTTTGTTCTAGCACAGCTTACTACAAAAGGGAAAAAGAATACCATTACACAACCATGCGGGGTTAAAACAAAAGGAAGCACAGGAACAAGAGAGACATCTCACTATCACTCCCTCATGCCTTTTCAGATTCTTCCTTAGTTGGTTTGGTTTCTCTTGAGATCTTAAGAGATGGTTTTAGAAGTCAAGCAGTCTATACCCAACCTGGCAATCCTATAGCTAAAAGCTTGTCTAAAGAATGAACCAGGGGACTGGAGAGATGGCTCAATGGCTAAGAGCAATGACCACTCTTCCAGAAGTCCTGAGTTCAAATCTCAGCAACCATATGATGGCTCACAACCATCTGAAATGAGATCTGACAGCCTATAACTGCACATTAAAACTGTCCTTAGACATGTATATTTACAATTATACCTACCCCCAATAAATTAAACCCATCACATTCCTTACATGGAAAACTATCCACATCATCTAAGTACCCTCCCATTTTCATATATTCTTTCAAGGAGTAAATTTTACTATATAAGTTGGCAAAATAAAAATTGATATTTTAAATTGTTTGTGTGTGTACATATATAGTAGGCCAGTGTGTGCAAGTGTGGAGGCCAGAGATCAACACTGGATGTCACCCTCCAGCTCACTCATTTCTTGAGACAGGAACTCTCACTGAAACTGGAGCTCATCAGTAACACCAGGGCTGCACAGCACTGCCCTTTGAGCTTAACAGCCAGTCTCTCTCACCAGATCGGCTACTTGCAGGACAAGGCAAATCTTGCTCACAAAAGGAGCAGGTAAGGAGGGTCAGTGGATACTTACCTTAAGTTTTAGCTGCTTCCTCCTCTACCTCCCACCCTCTGCAGGAGTCCTGCTCTAAATTACACACACACACACAGCCTCATAGCCTCAGGAGCTCTGGAGTGGAAGGATAACAGAGCAGGGGTTCCATCTATGCAGCTGTAGGAAGCTGCCATACATTTGGGGGCAAGAATTTCCAATGGCCATCCAATGGTATGGCTGCTTTGTGGTCACCCACACTCCTTTGAGGGGCCTCTCACTGATGATCTTTGTAACTGAGCCCAATAAACTCGCTGGTTTCCCCCAAGTTGGACTGTAGTGGAGTTGTCATTTGGTTTGTCATTGGAGCACCAGAATGAAGGGATAGGAATCTCAAAACATTTGACAGTCTGTAAGATCATAATAACTGGCCAGCCACCAAGACCTCAGGATCTGACCATCTCTACCAGCAAGCACCACAAACACAACACATGCAATCCCCAGTGCTGGAGTACAGTAATCACCACAGTGCCTGGCTTTTACACAGATACCAGGTCCTCATGGTCCCACTGCAAGCACTACATGGCTATTCATCCCCAGCCCAATCTCTCTAAAATCTAACCAGAAAAGAAGGCTAGGATGTTAAGACTCTATGTGAAAGCCTATTAGTAGTTCGCCTCAATGAGCAGAATTCACCAATCCTGCACTTGGAATTGTCACCCTTACTCTGCTTTGTGACGTTCATTGTTCTTACTCTGACACTGGAGAATTCACACTAGTTTCCTGAAAATCAAGCATCTTACTTTCCAGTCTTTTTCGCACCGAGGTACAACACTGCAGTCCTGTTGTAAGGAAGCAGCACAGGGCACTGAGAACCAAGACTGCGTGTCCACACACCAACCAGCATCATCATTCTTACTATCTTTCTCAAAGGAAGGAGGCATGTGTGGGGTGACAGCACGTTTGGAGAAGCTATCAGGCATTTTTGCTAATACTGCTGCTACTGCTGGCTGGCTTTTACACAGGTGCTTGGGATCAAAGAAACCATATTCTTCATGGGAAATAATCAACTCACTTTCTGTTGGAAAGTCTAAAAGGCATATTCCTTCACCCCCTACCTGACACCCACAGTTCCAAATTCCACAGCACACAGGACTCAAGCTTTTTACACAGAAGTGTCAAGTGTCAAGTTCACCTAGCTTCTGAAGATCAAGAGGCCATCCTGAAGGTCCACCATCTAAGGCAGCAGTTTCCTGAGCTTGCTGCCTTGCCACCACTCTGCCGTCTACTTTACAGCCAGAGATGCTGTTAGAAGCCCTGACCTTAAGCCTGGCCCCTCACTTTCGCACAGCACACACCATCATTTAGAGTCATCAGGACATTGTGGGAGGTTTCAACAAGACTGAGTCCTACGGATGGGGGTCTACAAGGGTGGAGAAAAGACAGCAACAATGAAAACAGCCAACACGTGCTCTTCTACTTCCAAACACTATGCATATAAGAGCAGAAGCCTGTCTATAACCTTCCTGCTTCTTTTCTTCTCAAATAGACAACCTTAGTAATAATGATCAATCTAGAAAAAACGATCTACAAAGGAAATTAAGTATGCCTCAATTTGAAAAGAGAAGGAAATTATTCTTCAAAACTTGGTATTATAAAATACAAAAGCTATGAAAACGCGCTACAGCAAAAAAGACTGTAAGAGGCCTGGTGACAAAACACAGTATGTGATCTCAGGATAGACCTCAGACTGATTTTTTTCACAATAAAACTAGCTATGCTAAGGAGTGTAATATGAAGCACACACGATGAATTGGCTGTTACAGCTCAGCTGATCAGCACATCCACTGGTGCACAGCTCCAAGTTCAGGTGGGAATGTTAACAAGCCACTCTTGGCAGATTCAATTACAACCTGGCCTGCACTATCAACTGTGGCCCACTGGATACTCCATCTCTTGTATGTATCCCCATAACTGAAATCTTGTACCAGTCAGTCCCTCATGCCTCCCACACACTCACCTCTGTCACCTGTGCTCCTGCGTTGTCAGAAGAGCTGTTTACTAGGTCCCACATACAGAGAGACTGTGCAGTGCTTGTCATTCTAAGCCTGCCTCATTGCATTTGCATAATGGCCTCTACGGACAGGTAAGTTATCATAATGTCAGCATTTCCTTCTTTATTGTAATCAAATATTTGTGTGTGTGTGTGTGTGTGTGTGTGTCTGTGTCTGTGTCCACCCACTCTTGCTGACAGACACTTATGTTGCTTCTATATTTTGGCCCCTGTGACTATGCTACAATAAGAGTACAAATATAGATCTCTATCTGCATTTAAGAATGGCTTAATGTTGATCACATTAATAAAGGCATTACAAAAAAATTAGTGAAATCTTTTACACTGCAGATAAAAGGTGTTAATATCCCCTGAGGGTGGTACCTTCCCCACATTCATATCAGAGAATAGCTTTGTTCTTAGGACTATCTCACTGAAGCATTTGTGACAAAGAATCATGATTCTGGAAATCAGTCTCAAGCAGTTCCTAAGCAGAAGCTACACAGAGACAGAGAAGCTAATAAATCATAAAAAGCAAGTGAGGCTAAATGTAAAGCCTGCATGTGCTATCCTACTTTAACTCTTGCAATAGCCGTCCTTTATTTTCTGAATATCTTGTGTGTGTGCCCGAGTGCATGTACGTGTGCGCGTTTGTGTGTATGAGTGTGTATGTTATATATGTGTCAGTGTGGGTGTATGGGGTGTGTGGGTATGTATGTGTGTTGGTATGTGCGTATGGGTGTGTTTGTGTATACATGTGTGTATTATGTGTGTGTGTGGGTGTGTATGTATATATAGGGGTATGTGGATGTGTGGGTATTGGGTGTGTGGGTGTGTTTGTATATACGGTGTGTGTACATGTGTGTATGTATGTATGTGTGTGTATATGTGTGTGTGTACGTATATGGATGTGTGTGTATATATATGTGTGTATGTATGCATATGGGTGTGTGGATGTGAGTGGGGATGTGGGGTTTGGGTGTATGTGTATGAGGGTGTGTGTGTGTGTATAGGTGTATGTATATGAGTGCATGGGTGTATGTATATGTGCATGTGTGTGGAGGAATGTTACCCCCATCTGCTGACAGGCACAGGTACAACTTTGGTGTTGTGACTGTTGTGAACAATGATGCAATGAACATTGCTCAGAGATCTGATTTCATTCATAAAGCCCCTTTTAAAATGTACGTTGTAAATAACATAAATAAGTCCTTTGGTCTTTCAGGAACAACTGTAACTATCACTCAGTATCCACTCTGCACTATCCCAAATAAGAGCACTGCCTAACCTTGTGTATTCTTCAGCAGGGTAAATCTGCTCCCAAAGCTGCCAAGGCTGTTTCAGACTTTCTACTATATGCCAGTCACTTAGCTCTCAACCCATGGCACACATCTCTCTTTGGACTAGTAACTGATTCATGTAAATACAATGACAAAAGACTGGGACCTTTCAGTCACCGGCTGAAAAGCAACTCTTCCCCTATAAACATGCTTCAAGAAATGCCAGTCCCATCTGCTGCTGAAATCGTTTGACAGCCATGTAAAAGATGTACTTCCAACAGTAACAGTGAAGAAACTTGGTCCCTGGTAACATCAATGAGAAGCTCAAACCTCAAAGTGCAGCCTAACATCCTTGCCAAAGACATGAGCCAACAAATTTCCTCACCAACCTAAGTTGGATTTTAGGCAACTGAACAAATGACACTGTAAATCACTGTTATTGCTTCTATAAAAATCTAGATGGGGAGGTGTAAGAAATAAAAGGAGGGAGGAAAGAAAGAAAACAGGAAACTCAGAGACAGACCTGAAAGAAAGCCGTCAGACTAGAAGCTTGAGGTCGTCCCAGGGAGGCCTTCCAGCAGCCAGATCACAAGCTAAGAACTCTGTTTCCAGCACAACATTCAGGAGTCCAACAGGGCTCATTCAAGAGACAGGGATAACCTCTATCTAGAAGCTTCCATGACTTCTGATGTTTACACATTCTCTCTTTATCTGTCCTTATGAATACTTTTTAAACTATTAGTAAAACTTCTTAAAATTACTAATATTCATATTCTTCTAGAATTTAAAAACATTCTTAGCTTTAAGATAGCCCCTCTTGCTTTAAAATGACCATTTAGCTTGTGTGAACTTAAGAGCAGGAACTGTATGTTTCTCTTCATCCTATCAGCCACCGTCCTAAACCACAGCTGGAACACAACAAACAAACCATGCAGGTGTACAGAAGACACGTCAGCAGACTGACACAAGCAGCTTCCCTCTGCCTTTTATAACATAACCACTTTACACTTATGCACAGGCAGACACACACACACACACTCTCTCTCTCTCTTCTTCCAGGAACGTAGGCTCCATCAGAACAAGATATGTACTTAATTTTTCATGCTGCCATCTCTAGTGGTAGAAGATAAGATGTTATGAGGTGGAAGACAGCAATTGAACCCTTCCAATTATATTTTCCATAATATCATAATATTTAAATTAATTTTTATTCATTTTATATATGGTAGCTGGCCCTAGTAAAACTTTCTATTTAAGGAAAGCAAGCCCAATATTAAAACAACAATAGGTATCCTAATCACGTAATAACAGGAAAACCTATTAAAATTCTGCCAATTTTTACTTTCTTTGGCATGTGTCAGTTGAAATTGTTTTAAACTTAGCCATAAGTGAAAGGCACAGAACCCCTGATTATATATAAGTCTAAGTCTTGTAGATGAACCATCATTAACTAAGGATTAACCCCAAGTGACTATTTTCAGTTATGGGTTTTAATTTTTTATCAAATATTCTAAACTGATTAAATTGGCAAAGCTGTTTGGCAGTTTCTGTGGGTTTCGCACTTAGCAAGATTTACTGAGATTGGGGTGTAGTGCAGAAAGAGCACTTACCTAATGCAAAGCAAGACCTTGACTCAATACCCAATACCACAAAACAGCAGCCAAACAGAATACAAAAAGAATAAAGTAATAAAACACAAAAGTGAGCCCTTATCCTCTCCACCGATGACAACCCAGATTTACCGTTTTAATGTCTGCGAGCGCTGTGTTGCTGCTGTCTGAACTGCATTCTGACATTGTGATAGCTTATTGGAAAAATCACAGCATGCCCAAGCTTCAGCTCTAAAATAAATGCACAAACAGTCAAGTATAAGATTCCTGCAAAGGGAATGCAGGCACCAGAGTCCTACTCAGATGAAGAGATGAATAACAAGCCATTATTTTGTATCAACTTTTAAACAAAGTCGTTTTAGGATTTTGGGATCTTAGGATGCCAAGTCTTCCTCTAAAACAAAGAGCAGAGAATGAGGCAACATAGGCAAGCCTAACCTACAGAACAAGAGCTGCAACCAAGCTCAAGGAAAGACTTCTAAAGAATACATACATGCGACTCAAACATTAAAGATCATACTTTACAGATTACAGAGAAGCAAAGAAAGAATGATGCATTACTTCATAGATTCACATGTATGAAAAGCAAATGAAAATCATAGGAAGAGGTACTTGGCCAAGAAACTCAAATAAACCTAGAGTTAAGTCTTTAGTGTGTGTATGAAATCCAACAGAAATCCCAACATAACAAATGAAATTAAATACAAGCTCCAAGAACTGTTAAACCTGTTCTATCACCAAACTGGTTTTTAAGATAGTTCACGACTAGAATTAACAATGCCAGTGTTGGGGGAAAAGTTAAATATGGGCTGCCTTTCCTAAATAATTATTATGATTCAAAAACAAAAGCAAGCCTAAGGAGTTGATAAGAAAGCTTGCCATGCTCAGCCCTGATCTTCTCAGCTTTAATGCCGGCCGGCCGGGCTGGGGTCAGCTCATTGTACCTACACTGTTATCACACAGCAACAGGCCAGTGAGCAGCTGGCTTCTGTCACTCAGTGACACCCAAGCCTTTCAAATACTCACAGGCAGGTAAACTCATTTTGTACACTTTAGCTGGCTGTTAATAAATCAGAGTGGGACAACTGAACACTACTTTAATAGATCCATATTTACCTCGAAATGCTGACTCTAAGTTCTTTCAGAGTTTCCAAGTCTGTATTTATGCATACCCTAGGCAACCTAAAAGCAATCAGAAAGAGTATTTTAGAAGACACAACTAATTTTTTTTAAAAAGTCAATGTTAAGAAATTGACTTCACAAATTAGCTACTTAATAATCTTTTTTATATTTAACATCAGAATAAAACCCTTCATAACAGGTTTATCTACTAAATGACAAAAAAACAGTCCATGACTAAGAGCTACCTGTTAAACTTAGTATTCCACTCAAATACAATAGTGAAAAAGGACCAAGTTCAGTCAGACAGGAGGGAAACCTCAGCAGAGCGTGACAAATTTCCCTGTAACCTGCCTGTAAGATTGCTGAGCACAATGACCTCCCAGCACCACATGCTTCGGACCTCCCATCATGCCTGTCTGTCTCCTAAGGCTACCTCATCCTTCACTAGATTGTTCCCCCCCCCCCCCCGAGACAGAGCTTCTTTGTGTAGCCCTGGCTGTCCCGTAACTCACTATGTACACTAGGCTGGTCTCTTGCCTCCTAAGTGCTGGAATTAAAGGCGTGTTCTACCACAACCCAGCTATTCACTAGACTTTTAGTCACATTCTACATGCCACCCAGTAAGATGCAAAGACCATGCATACTAACATGAGTTGTAGGAACACGTACCGTGAACAAAGCTATGTGAAGAAATTTCTGAGACCTTGTGAGAGAACTCCATGTAAACAAGACAAAAGTCTTATAATCTGTTACTCCATTACATGGTTTGGTCTTAGAATGTGTTTTCCTGCCCCTCGCAGGTGTATCGGACAGGAGTGAGTGCACTTTAGATTGTTCATTACAACTGGCTATTGCAATTTGTTTACATGTTTCTACGGGAGAACACATGTCTTGCCATGTATGTCTTGTCCTTGTAACTGAACACCTTACTCATTAACCCTCAGAATATAAACTGTCTGATGCTCTGAATAAGGTTGGCTATTGCATGAGACTTGGTCCATGTCATTTATCAGCGCCATCCTCCCAGGTACTACTTGCTGCCTCTAGAGCAGTAAACAACAGGTGATTGGTCAGCTCCAGTCTGTTTCATGCCTGTTTCTAGCAATGCTCTAACCAAAAGTCAAGCCAACCAGTATAGGATTATCTAGTTACCTAGTTACACTACTAGACAATCTGTATACAGGTAGAAAGTCCATCTGGCAACTATATGTTAGTGACTTATGTTGGTACTAAAAAGTTAATAAGTCATTATCTAATTTTAATTGATAAGACATTACAATCTTCAAAATTCTATTTCGTAGATCCTTTTATGATAAGCTGCAAATGATACTAGGTTTTAATACAAACAAGAAGCTCCGACCAGCACCCAACTACAGCAGTCAGGCTGTAGTATCCTTTGGGATGAAAAAAGAGACAGACAGCCCTTGTAGTCCAAAGCTTGCAGCAACTACAACTTCCTGGTGTGACCTTTCAAAGCACTTTAACACTGACAAGCTCCCATGACAGAGGTGCTATTGGAGATAGGAACACCGACATCAAACAAGCCGAGACAACCTAGCACCATGATCACTTGGGACAGGGCGCAAACAATTACAGGTTTTGTAAACTGATCTGTTAAAATCAGAAGAAACCCCTTTCCTTTGTTTTTCAGAATTCCCTTCTGCTGCAGCGTGTGGAAACTCGAGCTTCCCGTGCACCAACTACAGGTTTCCTCCAGAGCCCAAGTACTATCTCTGAAATATTAATTACAAGGAAGGGAACAACTACTTTCCAGGGGGAGATAGAGAGGCCTAATATGTCACCTGGTTCCCATTTATAAACCTGTGCTGTAGTCAAGCCAGAACACTGCAAAGTTTGCTCTGAGGACATGGATGGAAAGGACTACAAACCACTATAAAATTAAAGCCAACAACTGCTGAGCAAAGTCTCACACCCGGGGCCAGCCATGGGAACTTGGGTTCCCTCTTGACTTCAGGCCTAGAACAGATAATCACCTACAGTGTTCCAGACATAAGATATACGTACAAGAGGCCAGTCTTGTTTTTGGTAGTGTGGGTCGGTATATACATTCTTTTCTTCCTTTCTATTGGTCACATAGGTCCTGTTTTGTAGCACTGGTTTTCAGCTCCAACACAAGTTTCCCCACAAAAGAATTTGTAGTTTCCAACTGCCTTGCTATAAATGCTTTGTTCCAGAGAGTTGCCACTGTCCCTGACCTATTCACATTCAGAGCTATCTCACATCAATTCTTAGGACTTCTTGCTTCCACTTTCTGGGTCTGGATTCATAGACACCACTTAAGTGTGTAAGCAGTGTATTCCTGCTATCTTTAGAGCATTCTCGATGCTCATCAGTCTAGTTTAATGTTATTCAAAAATGAAACTGTTTCCTTTTTCTTCCACCTCTATGCCCAGAATGTCTGTGTTGGAAGACTTATGTTTCTCCAACATGGCTTTAAAATGTTTTAAACACAGCCCAATCCTCAAGCAATATTGATGCCAAATAGCAAATTCCATTTCTTGGAACCTAAGTACTCGAGAAACCCTAAAACACATTCCCTAACTGCAAAGAGGGAGGAAATTTAAAAATAAAGATGAAACAAAGTAGGCCAAAACTTGCAACATTCAAAAGGAACCTATGCATCCAAAGGTCAGCACTGGTTAAAACCCCCCCCAAATCCCTTCTTCTCTAAATTAGTCAAGACTATGTCTCAGCTGGTCTTAACGATGACAAGTCAAGCTAAGGTCTCTTCATAGCAGGCACTATGAATGTGAATGATGCAGAAAGCAATCTTTTCTTTCTTTATGGTGTCTTTCTCGTGCAAGGGGCACATCAGATAGGTCAAGGTGTACACATATCAAGCACCCACTGCTCCTCTAAAACTGTTTCCTGGCCCCAAAAAGCAGCAACCTGTGATAAGATGAAAAGACTGATTTATTTACTGTATATGAGCACATTGTAGCTGTCTTCAGACACACTAGAAGAGGGCATCAGATCTCATTACAGATAGTTGTGAGCCACCATGTGGTTGCTGGGATTTGAATTTAGGACCTCTGGACGAGCAGTCAGTGCTCTTAGCCACTGAGCCACCTCTCTAGACTGAAAATGAGATCTTAAGCTCAGTAAAGCAAACACACAAACTATACTTCTTAACTTAAATGTTAAAGAATTCTTAAAGAAAAATCTAAAAAACAATGTAAGATTCAACACAGAAAATATAACCTTGAGTGTAACATAAAGCACACCAGATTTTACATAGTATTTTCAGCCAGATTAACCTAACAAAACAAAAACACACAAATTCATAAAGGAGAACAAAATACATATAGCGCCTTTAAACATGCCACTGTGGCCCAGTGATTATTTTGAGTTCAAGGCATTAAGAATCAATAGATTCAGGAAGATCTCCACCTTCCTTCCCCTTTCTACTAAAACCTCAAGTATAAATCCTTCCAGCCTGCTCCAGAGGGAAGAGATCCAGCCCTATACTAGCAAGAAATGGCCACATGATGAGTCTGGACGAACAAACTTTACTAAGCAGCCCTTGGCTCCCACTAGCTCCTTCTCCACACCTCTAGCTACCTCCTACAGTCTCCCAGCCCTAAAAACCCAAATCTTCTTTTCTGCTATTCCACACTCTATCACATTTCGCTATGACTATAATAAACATCCATATACATGAGATGAAAATAATGAAGAAAAAAAACTTAAGTAATAAAAGCCTCAGTGGGGCTGGAGAGATGGCTCCTGGATAAGAACACTTGCTGAGCCTGCATGAGGACCCGAGTTCTGGTTCCCAGCAACCATGTAAAGGCTGGGTTTGGCTGAGCCTGGACATAACCTCCAGGTTAGAAGGAGCAGAGACCGAACCTAACTAGTGCTCACTGGTCAGCCAGCAGGTAAAGAAAAGGTGTGCTCCCAAGCTCCTGGCTCACAAAGGGACAAGGCAGAGAGTGACCATGCGAGAGACTGGACATCATCTTTTGGCTTCAGCACTTGCACACCCATGCCCCCCGCCTCTCACACACACAATAAAATAATGTCCACCAAATGCTAAGCTTTGAAATTTTAAAATATAAAAGATATACTCCAAATAACCATGGTATATAAGGTAACGATACATAAAGGAACTATCAACTATTTTTAGTGACTATATTATAGTAAGACTAGCCTCAAACTAAAACCCAAAAGACTAAAGAGGAGAGAAATGGGATGATGAGTGCTGGGATCCAAACACAACTCATCCGATTGCTCAAAAGAGCACACGAGAGATGTTGACATCTCTGCTTCTTCTACTTGTGGTAGCTGACATTATTAAAACCTTGAGCCTTATCTAGCCTAAGTATTACATAAAAGCCCAGAGCAGCTGCTATACCACTACTATCCCTAACAGCCCGGACACAGCTGCAAGAGTAAATGAGGGAACCGTTTAGCAAACTAGGGCTTGGTTTCAAGAGGCAACTCCGTACAGCCATTGAGAAGGATAGCAGACTATAACAAACAAAAATGTGTATGTCGTGACATCAAATTAAAAAAGCAATCTTTATTTAGATTATTATTAAGATCTGCTTGGGTGTTAGTTAAAACCCAGAGAAAGGAAAGAGATGGAGAAGGAGACAGCCTTTTCTTTCATGTTTGTCTACAATTCAAATTCTACAATTTGAGAGATATTATTTCAGATATGGAGAATAAACTTTCAAGTCAGGAATGAACTGTAATAATATAATAGTTAAAGATCTGCGGGATCTATTTTCAAAAGACTTTAAACAACTTGATTTAAATAGATTAAATCTTCATCCTTGGCACTTCAAGGCCCAAAGAACTGCCAGAGCTACTGAGGTGTCGGTCTGCACAGCAGTTAGTGTGACATCATCCAACTGCAGCCATTCTAGGTAGTCTCATGGAACTGCTAACCACTCACGGTCCTATGTCAATAAAAGGCAATCTGGGTCCATCCTTGAAGACAGTGGGACACTGACAATATGTACCTCATGAATTTTCTCTACCCAAAATACAAGGCCTGGATCTAGCCATCCAGAAACAAAACCAAATCTGGTATTCATTTTTCAAGACAAGTGGTTTTTAGTCTTCAAGAGTGAGCATTAGAAAAAAAAAACTGACAATCTTCCAGAATAAGAGGAAGAAACAAGACAGCTAAGTGAAATCCTGAAATGAATCTACAAACACCGTATTTCTCTAGTGAAATAAGAAGTAGTGTTTTAAAAGAAATTATTAGCATAAGCTAAGTAAAGTATACTCAAGAAACCACAAGTCTGAGTCTGAAGTCTTCATGTGATGTAGCCAATTCAAGTAAGCATCTTCTGGGTCCATAAGATGGTACCAAGGCCACCACATATGACCACATGAGTGTATAGATTTCTTTTATATTTATATCATTCATACTTTCTTATGTTTATACATTTATAATATATTCTAAAAAAACAGTATGTCTACAATACACCAGATGAAAATTCTACTATAAACACCCCGAAGAACCAGTTTAAGCTTCCAGTTAACAAAAAATTATCCTGCAGATCCAAAGTGTTAGGAAAGGGCTCCCACAGACTCGTGTGTGTGTGTGTGTGTGTGTGTGTGTGTGTGTGTGTGTGTGTGTCCATAGGGAGTAGCACTATTAGGAGATGTAGTTTTGTTGGAGGAACTGTGTCACTGTGGAGGCCACCTTTGAAATCTCACATATCTCAAGCAACGCCCAGTGTGACCCAGTCTCCTGCTGCCTGTGGATCAAGATGTAGAGCTCTCCTTTTCCGGCACCATGTCTAACTGCATGCTGCCATGTTTTCTGCAATGATGATAATGGACTGAACCTCTGAACTGTAAACCAGCCTCAATTAAATGTTTTCCTTTATAAGAGTTGCCTTGGTCATGGTGTCTCTCCTCAGCAACAGAAACCCTAAGATATCTGTCTGATATGTTAGTGTTTGTTTTCTAAAGGGTAGAGCAGGATGGAAGGAGGGATGAGGAGGAGCTGAGAAGAGTAGAGGGAGGGAAACTGTAATCAGAATATATTATATGAGACCAAAAAAATTGTTTTCAATTAAAAAGGGAAAAAAGAAAATATGAAAAAATGATGCAGTAGGTGCCATTCCCTGTCTCTCTCCAGCCCCCACTCATTCTCGGATTGAAGGCCTCTTTTCTCTTTCAAGATTTTTGTTACTTATATACGCAAATAAATATATAAATACCAAAAAAAGACAACTCATCTATGAAAATGTGCACAAGCCCTCTGTTTTGAACCATCTTCATTATAAAACTGGATATGTATTTCACTATTAGTAACATGGAAAGTCATGACATAATCTAGATACAAGAACACAGCAAAACATTCTCTAAAGTACATATATGAAGAAAAACAGTACCATCTAAATTTCATCAAAAATAAGAACTAGGCCAGAACAGGCAGTAAACTGTTTTTCTTCACAACTTCAAGGGACCAAAAGCTTACAGAGGAGGACGCAGAAACACAGAGGCCAGCAGCTGCCCAGTGTGTCTCAGTGATGAGCCAGAAGAGTTGGTGTTACACCCTGGCCCTCCAACACCAAACATCAGCTCCTAACGTGATATGAAAAGGTAGCAATTGAGTTTTAAGTGGATAGAGCAACAGTATCATAAAGATGCCACAGGCAGTGAAGGCTATGAGCAAGATGTGAGAAAGGAAGGTCACAGGCTTGTCCATGTTCACCTTACTCTGTTCCCAAGCTGAAGACACAAATTCTGACTTCAAAGTATCTGCAAGTATTAGATAAGTCTACTGCCTTCCTTTTTAATTGATAGGTGCACACTGCCTTTAATCCCAGCACTTGAAAGTCAAAAGCAGGGGGATCTCTGCAAATTCAAGGCCAGCCTGGTCTACATCATCATGACTGTATAGTGAGACCCTATCTCAAAATAAATGAATGACAGATAGCTACAGATTTAGCTCTTAAGCAAATAACTTTCTATCATCTCAAAGGTCAACTTTCAGTCATGCTGGGAATTGAAGCCAGAGCCTCATGTGTACCAGGCAAATACTCCACTATTGAGCATTAGCCTCAGCCCAAAGATCGCATTCTCAAACTAGTGTTCTGTTCTCATTATTCGGATTAAGCATTTTTTTTTTTTAAATTCTGAACTGACTGTCCTGTTTCATAACCTTCAAGAGAATTTTTCAAATATTTTTAAAATCTTTATCACAGATACTGATCTGTCACTTAAAAAATAAGTCACAATTAGTCGTGTCAACAATGAAAATATCTCCAGTGCCAATAAAACTCTAGTACTGCAGACACTCTTGCCATGATTGCAGACACCGCTCTCATTCTGCAATGCTCCCATAAACAGTCTCACACAGAGCATAAGCAGAAATGTAGCCAAAGGTGTGATCTGTCTTCTTCAAAGCCTTAAGATGCTAACAGTCCCCTTGGTAAAACTAAGTGTCCCTTTACACAAGTGCTCTGTGTGGCAGTGAAACGTATGCAGTGCTTGATCCTTGATTCTATGAACCTGAGCACAGCTCTGAACATTTCATGTCACTATGTGGCTTCCATGTCTCAGAAACAAGACTCAGCAAGCAGTCAGAAGTCCCATGCCTAAAGGCTATATGTGGGCATCCTTGATGACCTACAGGTCATCTTAAGTCATTGACTGGTAGCATATAACTGATCACCAGATCACGAGTATCAACAATTAATCAGCCAATTTTAGAGAAACTGGAAAGTCACTGTGGACCTGCAATTCAGCAAAGGCTTTCTCACATGGCCAAAATTTCCCATTTTTCTAGCTACACCTCAAACATACACTTTTCTCTCTGTGTTCTTTATTTATCAGACCCATACTAACCACACAAGCACCCACCCAACACACGCTCCTGAAGGCCACTAAAAATACCACTGTTTGCAAAGTCCTGACTGCCTCTACCCCTCAACCTACTGTTATCCACCCTCAGCCAAAGCCTGCACACGACAACTCCAGTAGCAAGGACATCACCTGAACCACACATGCCTGGCTTACTCTCACTCTCTAATTCTGCCTCATGCTTTTGACACGATTTCTTCATAAAGGAATGGGAGTTATGGTCGTCTGTAAGGGTCAACAGTCCCCATTCATTAACATCATTATTTTGTTGAAGAATCCAAACAAATAACCCCTGTTGATGAAAAAGAAAAGTCTGCTTCTCCTAGCTAACAGGTACACCTCCCTCATTAATCAATGGAACTATAATTACCCCGAGTTCCTCTTGCACTTTGGCAAATTAAAACAAAGCAAACAAGTGAAAGTACCTTAGGTGTTTCTGAGCTGTGAGTTGTCTTTGTTGAAGCTCACCACAGACTGTCCTAATACTCTCCTTAAAATACCTTCTTGTAGAAACACTCTAGATCCCTTCCCGAAGAACACAAGACTATCACACAAATGCTCATCTATGAGAATAATGTTTTAAAAACTAAAGTCTCTTTAGAAGAAATACTGGTAGGCATCAAAGAATCAGGAAACAGGCTGAAAAGACCAAGCAGCACAGACTAAAGAGGTAGAACACTACCAAAGTAATGTTACCTCCAAAGAGGGCAGCCTACTTTAAAGATATTCCAAAGAACCTGTAAGTAAAAGCCAGCACAACACACACACACTTCTCCCTGCTGGTTTTCAGGATGAGCTAAATTCTTGAGTGTTCAAACAGTGAAGTCTAGGGTAAACAAAATAATCACCTAGCTTCAACTTTCTATTTGCCCAAAGTACACAGAAACCTTTAGCAGCCCCTTCTTCTGGCTCCATTAGGGCATAACAGCCTGCTGATCCACTGAACAAACTCAGTTATAAGAACTCCCGTTTGCCATACTATGATGAGAACCAAGATTCTAAAAATCAGTAACTCCTGGACTTGGAGAAGATTTTATTGACACAGAGGAACTATTTGTAGGAAATTAAGAATCGGGAAGAAACCTAAGCCTAGTGTTTTGATGATCAACAAGTAACCTGACCACTTTGGAGTATATGCCAAAAGAAGGGATGACAGTGGGGCCTCAATGGTCCCATGCATGTCTATCCCCACAGCATCTACTCAAAGGTCAAAAGATGGGAGCCGCAGGCTGCCATCCACAGACAGCTGGAAAAGCAGAACAAGGCAAACAGAGACACTCCTCCTCTATCAGTGGCCCTGGAAACCCACTTCTAAGTTGAAAATACAGAACGGAACGGCATACTTAGCACATCACACTTTCTGGCTGGACAACAAAGCATGATGTAAGGCATCACTGGCTTCACCTTGTGACCACACGGCGGACTGGGACAGAAAAGAGAATCAAAACCTCAAAATTAAAAGAAGTGTCTACTATAACTGGTCTTTTCACACATCTTAAGGTTAAAAACTGTCGTCACACCACATCTGCACATACAAGAGTTTCAGGTGCTCTGCCAGGTGTTAGTAAACCAGCAAAGGACACATCCTCAGTGACTACCCTTACATGAGGTTCTAGCATAGCCAAACTCAAGGACAAGGTAAAGAGGAAACTGGTGCTTAAGAGTGAAGGGCGGAATGTGGATCAGTGTCCCAGTGAGGAAGTCTGGAGAAGAGTGTGATACCTCAAACCTGAATACAAACACAACTGCACATTAATGCCTGAAGCTGCAATCATGCGCATCTGGTCACATTCTCAAACAACTGTAAACATTTCGACAGGCAGAGGCCACCTGCCTCTCTCAGTGGATCCCACTTTGTGAAGTCTGCTTAAAATCTACTGGGACAGCACACTTTGAGGAGCAGGCAGGCATTCTGAAACCAAATCATGATCCAGTCGAGGCTCAGGTAGACTCACAGTCCAAAGCAATCATCAGAGTCTCACTTCACTCATGTGTTAATCCAGGAAGGAGGACGAGACATGAACACACTGAGAATTCAATGAGACTCTGTGAAAAGAGCCTGACACGTCTAGGCACAGACTGATGAGATTTAGCAAATGTCCTCCTTCCCTGCAATAGATAAGCCTGTGTAGGCTGCAGAGAGGAAATTCTTAAAGAGCACACCCACCTTCTCAAATGACATCACCAGCTCCCAGCATCAGACTTATCAAACACTAAGAAAGGCTGTGACACGGTGCTATAAACGTTATCCTCCCTAAAAGGCAGAGCTACACCTAGGCATGCAGACCATCACAAAACCACTCTCAAATCAGAACCATGTCAGGTCTGGTGGTGAGTGCCTGTAATCCCAGTACCCAAGAAGCCAAGGCAGAAACTTCCAGAGTTCAAGACAGACAGAAATGAACTACACCAAAATATTTTCTAAAACCAAAACAAGAAAGCTCAACAACAGACAAACAGCCTAGCTAGACAGCTCCTGCCCAGAAACACTGCCATAATGCAGTGCTCAGCATGGGGCATAAAGACAACTACATTACTAATAGAGTTGCAAGGTCTTTTTATCACCCAGTTAAAGCCAACAGCCTCATATATTGGAGTAAATTCACAAACTTAGGCTACTATAGTGACCATTAAAAGCAACCCTTGGAGCTGACAGTTCTATAAAATACACTCTATCCGTGAACACGTGCACTGTTTATATTTCACACTGCATGTTACACAGGTAGCCTAAAAATCGAAAACAGAGTATTCCAGAGATCAGTCTCCAAAGGTATCAAAAAAGGTATTTCCAAAAATGTCCAAACTACTGTTTGCTACAAGCCTCACTCAGAATTCGACTTTTAGTAAAATTCTGGGTCCTTGGTTACAATGAAACATTTTACCTAGAAAACTTAATGTTTATACCAGTGAATTTCCAACTCAGTGATGCTATTTCACAGCAGGTTCGAAAAAAACATCTCCCAAGTTGCTTAACTCTTAAATTGCATCCTTTTCTACTGACTTAACAGTGCAGTTCCTCAGAAAACTGACAAGACTGCAAAGATTCGGAAACTCCGGCAGGAGGGAACTCCCAAGTCTCTTTCAACACATGACGTCTTTCAACATTTGCACATCATAATACTTAGGACATTATATATTGGTAACTAACCCTTTAACCACACAACTCTACTCATAAAAACAAGGACTACAGTTCACAGACTCCCAGTCATCCATCCATTTGGGCAAGTCTTCAGGACATTGGCGCTGTCCTGCAGGCAAAGTCACAAGGGCAGCTCAGCTCTGCTAGGCAATCCACACCAATCTGGTGTGCTAGCTTGAAATGCACACCTATTTGACCAAACGAAAGCCCCTTAAGAAAAGACCCTTCTTCGCAAGGTCCAGGCACAGCAAGCTAAAAGGGGAGGGGCACAAAAGATGGCCTGGGCCACCTACCCGCTAGGGCCAGCCTTGGTCACCTGCCAATAAACACACAACAATCCTTCCCAGGGCTCCAGCCCGCACCTCGCCGAGGCCTTGTCCCCCTCCTGATCCTCTGAAGCATCCAGGGGTCCCGCGCCATTCGGCAGGCCCGGGTCGCACCCGGGACGCCGGCCCGCGTGGGTACCTCCTGTCTTCTGCCGGGCTTCGAACGAGGAACGGGACCTGTCAAAGCCCGCTCCTCCCAGAGCGGGGGTGTGGAGAGGCCCGCGTGGACCGTCATCTGCCCGGGCTCGGCGTTGCGGCCTGCTCCCGGCGCCCGCGCGGGCCTCGCGCAAGAGGCGGGCCGGGCATTGTGGTCCCCCGGGCCCGGACACAAAGCGGCCCAGCGGGAGCCCGCCTCACCTGCAGCACTGGGCGCCGCAGGCCTTCCAGAACCATCGGACCCCGCTCCGGCGCGCGCGTCACAGCCCAGGCCTCCCGGTGCCGCCCGGCGCCGCCGCCGCCGCCGCCATTTCCTGCCGCTCGCCGTCGCCTCGTTCCCGCTGTCAGGTTACTCCATTCACCTGGGCCCGGAGCCGCCCGCGCAGCACCGCGCCGCGCCCCGACCCCTCCCGCCCGCGCCTGCGGAGACTGCGCAGCGCCCTGCTCGTCCGCAGCCCGCGCTCGGCCCGCGGCGACGGCGCACAGCGGCTTGGAGAATCCCACCGGCGTCGCGCCGCCGCTCCGCGCCCCCTCGCTTGCTCGCCCCGCGGCCGCATGAAAGCCGTCCTGTGATTGGACGGAGCGCGGAGGTGAAAGGTTAATCCCGGCCCTCCAGCCACTCAGGAGCTGGGAGACAACAGACTCCGGCCGAGGCGCCGTCTGCGGCCCAAAGCGAAGACCGAGCTCTGTAACGCAGTTAGCCGGCTGGAGTCCTGTACCCGCCGCCGGGGCCATGCTGTCCGGGCTTGATCTAGAGTACCCTCCCGGCTCCCGCGACTCGCCCTCCTCGATGATGGCACCCTCGTAGACCCATCGCCCCCATCCGCACGCCCCACTGCACCGCTCTTTGGGTCCTCAGAATTGGGCCCTTTGGCCAGCCCTCAAAACCAACTTAAAAGACCAGAAAATGCCCTCGGCGTGCAGACTTGGTTTTAGAAGGCTGAGCTTTCTGCTGCATCTACTTGCTGAGTTCAGAAGAGTAAAGAGACCGACTTAAAGAAAACCATCTTAGTGTAGGACCCTCTCCCACCTCCATGTAGGCATCTTGGAAAAGACTCCAGGATAGAGTGTTGTACTCCAGGTGAGGGATGGACGGTTCTAGTCGCGGGCTTCTCTCCGCCCCTGGAAGCACTTAGCTGTCCATCTGAACTGTGTCCAACAGGATGGCCACCAGTCCCACGCAGTAGTTGTTACCTCTCTGAATTAAGGCTAATCTTTAATAAGATGAAGTGGTTTGTTTATTAGAATAAATACTAGAGTCATTCGGTTCATTTTTTTATTACTATTATTTCGAACGCAGGGCTGGCCCATGTAGACCAGGCTGGCCTCGAACTCAGAGATCCGACTGCCTCTGCCTCCCAGTTGTTGTGTTTAAGGGTGTGTGCCACCATACCCGGCGTTTTATAAAAATTAAGATATGTTCATCGGTTTATTTCTGTGTCTGTGTGTGTGAAATGCGTGGCATGCGGCTAGGATCCTCATGATTTCTCAACAGGAGGCTCCTAACCTCTGAGCGGCTCTCCAGCCCCATTTATTCCTCTAAATGCAGTGGTTCTCAACATTTCTAATACTGGGATCCTTAATGCAATTCCTCAAGTTTTGGTGACCCCTCTCCCAGCCTTAAAATCATTTCCGTTCTACTTCATAACTACAAGTTGCTACTGTTGCAATGTGAATATCTGTTTTCCAGTGGTCTTAGGTGACCCCAGGAAAGGGTGGTTTGAGCCTCCCTTAAACCGTCGAGACCAACAAACAGGTTTGAGAACCACTGTGTGAGCACTGGAAACTTTTAAGCTCCATTGAGTAGTGTTGAATTTAAAGCTCATAGACCTGTACGCCTCACACGATTCCCATTTTAAAGAAGAAACTGGATTAAGCTCCAATAACTGCAGCTAGGACGTGAACATCCGAGGCTTGAATCTTAATGCTGTCTTCCGAGCTGATGTGCTCAGATTTTGGTGATGAATTCGCTTGACCTCCAACCATGGGTAAATTAGGAAAGAAGATGTTTTGGGCTGGTCACATCGAGGCTCCTCGGTGAAGATGTGCAGGGTTTTTGAAAGCGGTTCTTTATAAATAAAGCAAAATGGAATCTGGTAAAACTGTAGGGCGGTGATGAGGGACAGTGACAGCAGAAGTGACAGCAGAATTGTGGGTGGATAAAACTGATGTTTCCTCCTGTTGTCCTTCCAGAGTTGCTCAGGACCAGCTCAAAGCCAGCAAGATGGTTCAATCGCTAAGAGCTTCGACTGCAAGCCTAAAAACCTAAGTTCAAATCCCGGGACCCAGATAAAGGTTGGCTCAGAACTGACCCTTCAAAGTTATCTTCTTATCTGATTCCCCACACACACACAACACACACACAAAAACAAAGATATTTTTTAAAAGACCAACTGGGCTTGTCCACTAGCAGATGTTTTTAATTTCTTTATCTTTAATTTGGAGGCAATATGGTCCATCTGTTTTGTTTTGTTTTTCAAAACAATGTTTCTCTGTGTGGCCCTGGCTGTCCTGGAACTCCCTCTGTACACCGAGCTGGCCTTGAACTCTTAAAAATCCAACTGCCTCTTATGTCACCACCACTGGCTCTGTCTTTAAAAAAAAAAAAAAAAAAATGAGTTTGGACCATCCCTGTAGGGGGAGAAGGTTGAGATAGCAAAATCACAGATCAAGGCCAGCCTGAGCTACATGTGAAAGCCCTGGCACATGCATATATTATAATACATATAAACATATATGTATTATATATGATATCATCATATATATCATGCTAGAGATTATAATGTATATAGTTATATATAATACATGTGTGATATATATGCCATGGCCTACTCATCTCACACCAGTTGCCTCTGGAAAGACCCTCACCAACCAATAACATAAAAATGTACCATTTTCTTCCCCACAGTTCAGCCTTCTAGTCCTCATATATATTTATCCCCACCCTCTTTCAGCAGGAATCAACGTTTGGGACTAATCTTTCTGAAATGTGAATTCAGGACTGCTGGTCATTGAGCTCAGAGACTCATGCATGCTCAGCTAGTGATTTCTATACGCCCTGCTCAGTTTGGAGGTTTTGAGAATTGACTCATAATAATCTTTGATTTTTTCAGGATCCTGATAAGCATCAATGAAAGATAAACAGTCAAAAAAAAAAAAAGTCTCTCCTCTATACCCATTCTTGTGCCTGGAAGAGCAAACCATCATCCCTTGTTCATTCTTCAAACTTGCCTTCACAGCAAGCCAAGATACTTACTTACCCTCTATCTTCTTCATTTACAAAAGCTGCAGGCAGCGTGGCATGTGCATTTGTGATATCTTGCTTTTATATGATACACACACATATAGAACAGATGTTTACAGCATGTTGAGGAGCCCCCAGGCTTGCCATGATTCACCAGCTCTCTGTTACGGATGTGCTGGCTGGGAGTCTTTCGTACTTCAGCATTGGTACAGTAAGAATTGATCCAGTATATAGGGTGAGGCATGACCCCCAATGATTTCCACCCCGCGCCCCAGATGCCTACACAATTGCCCATTTACCAGCCACATGTAGACTATCTCAGCTTGGGGCTTCTCCAGCCCAGTGGTCAATCTGTTCATGCTCCACTTCTTGGTTTGTTTTCAATCTGGGAATCTAAAATCGTGGAAGAGCAAGATTCCACATTTTGTTTGGATTTCCAGGAATCTCAGAGCAGGTATTTCAAGCCACATTAAGCAATGGTACAATACCCTGCACAGTGCATTTCCTGTGAGCTAACTTTGATTTTTCCCTCAGAAATTCATGACTCCACACTGATCCAAAAATAATAACTGAGGAGGAGAGAAAGCTCTTCCTTACCACAGAATAAGTTTAGAAGTTGTGTCGGGGCAATGATCTACTTGGTAATTATATTTAGTAAATCTGGTGGATAAGGATTGAACTAGGAATGAGAGAACTTAACTCAGATTCAAAGTATCTCTCTATGGATTCTTTGAAAAGTAACTTTGCAAGAGAGTGATCCAGCAGATGCTGTCACACCCAGATCACAGACACATCCCACTGGAGTCATGGCCTCCATCTTGTCAACATAAGTTTCTAAGTTTCAAGTTAGAAGTGTATCTTATCAACAGAAGTTTCTAAGTTTCAAGTTAGAAGTGTAGCTATGGCGGGGTTCAGAAGAAAGTGTTCCTTCAGAGAGTGGCAGAGTGTGTTCAGAACTCAGTCTTCATTATTACGCAGTGTGGACAGAGCACAGATGGTGATGCCTCATGGCCAAAGTTCCAGCTGAACAGTGTCTGCTTTGGCCAGCAGCTGGATGGGCAGCAAACAGTCATAGCCCAAGATGGGGGTGGGAGGGGCACCACACACTGTTTCATGCTTGTGTGTTAACATGACTGGTTTCCTAGTGTCTCTGAGTATAGTCTATCAAAGAAAACACTGTACTGTTTTAGAGACTATGCAGGTCAAGGGTCAAGTGACAGAGCCAGCTCAGTCAGTCAACAGGTCCTCCACGGAGGGAGGAAGGATTAAAAAGAAAAAGGACAATTAGACAACACTGTAGCATGACCTCAGCCAGTTCTGAGACGGGTTTGGTTTTTCCCAGTCTGCTTTTATACCATTTTAATTACTTGCAAGTATTAAGGTCAGTTCTAGGTTAAGGAACAAGCCAGGCAATAAACACAAATAGTCAAGGAACAACAAGGCAATAAACAAAGTTCCTTGATCACTTTCTAGAGGCTGTTCAAGACGACCAAGATATCTGAGCCTACTTCCTCATCCTAGCCCAAAGTCAAATTCTTGCCTGAAGTCTACTTCTTTGTTTTAGCCCAAAATCAGATTCCTGTCTGAGCTTACTTCCATTTCCTGGCCAAATTCCTGCCAAGTTTCTAGAAGTGGTCCCAAAAGCTCTCCTCTGTAGGGGTAAATATTAGAAAACAGTAAAGGGTTCCATGGACCATGCCAGGCTACCCCTTCCTACTTTCTGTCCTTGGCAGTGGTAGCTCTCTTAGCTAATTTCTGCCCCTGGCAGTCTCTCGGCTTTGAACTCAGCTCACATTCCCAGCATCTGACCCCCGTGATCACTGTCACAATTCCCCGTAACCCCACAAAATCAAAACTCTAGAAGCTTTGCAACTTATCAATTATATTTATATCAGTAAATTCTCACTCCACAAAACATCCACAATAAACTCAGAGCCAATTGATATTGATACAAACTGCCCATCTAGATAAGACAAATTGTCCTGTAATAATCCATCCCTTATAAGTTACTCATAGCTACCTGTGGCTATTTAAAGTCACATGGAGGTGGATCATCCTCTTCCCCCTCCATCTTTTCTTCTCCCTTCTATCTCTCCAGCCTTCCCGAAAATTATGTGCCTGCCTTACTTTTTTCACTGTCCAATCACAGGGCTTGCCTTATCTTGTGCCTGCCCTCACCTGCATATAGATGTCAACCACACTCCTCCACAGCCAAGGTCTATCCAGAGGAAGCTTTGGACACAGCTTGTCTGCCAAGAATGTACATGTTGGTCCACAATCCTGCTCACCCCAGCTTAACCAGGGGTCAGCTTTGCTACAGAAAGAGTGCTATGAGCTGAAGCCTCCATAAAAATGTAAAAGGCCATGAAGGCTTCCAGACAGAGCCACAGGGAGGTTCATGGAGAGTAAGGTATGTAGAGAGCTTTTGGGGCCACTTCTAGAAACTTGGCAGGAATTTGACATTGGGCCAGGACAAAGAATTAGGCTTCAGGCAAGAATTTGACTTTGGGCTAGGACAGGGAAGTAGGCTCAGATATCTTGGTCATCTTGATAAGCCTCTAGAAATGGTGATCAAGGAACTTAGTTTATTGCCTTGTGGATCCTTGACTATCAGTGTTTGTTACCTGGATTGTTCCTTAACCTAGAACTAACCGACCTTATTATCTACACGTAATTAAAATGGTATAAAAGCAGACTCGGGAAGAAAACAAACCCGTCTCCGCCTCAGAACTGGCTGAGGTCATGCTACAGTGTTGTATAATTGTCCTTTTACTTTTTATTCCTCACTCCTTCCCTGGAGAACTCATTGACTGACTGAACTGGCTTGGTCAAACATGCATTTCTTGAGACAACATGGAATGTTCATGTCCCCCTTTCCATACCTTGTATCACCTTTATACATATCTCTATGTTCAGGGAGCTGCTCTCATGAATTTATAGGAATACCAATTTGTCATTGGTTGCTGAGCAACAACCTTATAATTGACATCTGTGAAAGCCTTGCATCAGATGCTTCTACCAAGCAGATAACGTCATAAATGAGCAGGATTAGAAGCAGGGCCTGGCATCCACCGAAGAATTGATTGTTTTCTGGAAGACAGCAAACTCAACACCCTTAGAAGTTTGATGGTCACTGCAGTGTGGACGCAAAAATCAGTTTGTTTTTGTCCAAGCAACCAGAGCTTGAAAACATACTTTAAAATAAATCTAACAAATGCAAGACCTCTATGAAATTAGAAAACATTGATGAAAGAAAGTGAGGGTGAAATAAACTGAGGTGCACCATATGCAGCAGCGACTCAACACTGCAAAACGGTTAGTTCTCCCCAAACTACTGTTAGAATCTAAGCAATTCCAAATCACCACAGCCTGTGTGTGCCACCATTTCCTGACATCAGCTCCTTAGCCTTCTAACATAGTCTGAAGACCAGGGGCTCCTCAGGAATTCTCCCAGACTTCAGAGCCAAATCAGGACTTCTGCAGCATCCAGACTCATGGACTGAGCAGCTCCGAATAGACCATATTTATAAAAACCCATTTACTCTAGTCTATATTCTGCCATGTAGCTGGTTACCTAAACCCAGGTACCATATGTTCCTCTGTCTTGTTACATCTTCCTTGGGCGAATCACCCACACTTGGATCTATCCTAGAATTTTTTATGCCTCCTGGATGTCCCACCTTCTATTCTGGCTTTTCCTATAGGCCATAGTTTCTTTAATTGGCAGGTGATCCATCCATACAATACACAAGATATTCTCTCGATATTCATCCTAACAGTTCTGTCCTCTGCAGAACTCTAAGACAGCTAATTGGTCTGGCCCCAGTTGTTGAAATCCCTTTGATGACTTTAACAAAAACATCAATTGAGTGTTTGAACAGATGTTCCACACCCTTCCATCCTTTCAAAACCATTCCTGGTCAATGATGTAGCTTTAGGATGTCTTGATGGCAGAGGTTCCACTAAAGGGTAGAGGCCCTCACCACTAAGGAGCAGAGCCTGGTTCACTGCTCTCCACTCCAGGGGAGGATCATTACCACTTGTCTGTCCTTCCAGATAATACCATCACAGACCCGCCCAGGGGTTAGTTAATTCAAGAACCAAGTGACAGGATTAACCATCACAGTACCTAATATGCAATCAATCAATCAATAAATAAATAAAGCCTACATACAAAAACCAAAGAGGCCTTGGCCCACCTTGTTGGGCCTCCTCATTTCTTTAAACCAATGTGAGCCTTCTTCTGGCCACAGCCCTACACAGTAGGTTTACTCAATCCTTGAAGAATCCTTTCATCCTGGGAGAGATGCTGATACCAAGGCTTCCAAGCACACAGATTTTTGTCTAGCTTCAGTAGGATGGCATCTTCCACCATCATCAGGGTACCAGACAGAACTGATCCAAATACCTCAAACAGGAGCCCTGAATACATTGTCCTATATATGTGGTACCGGGAATGGGGAGGACATGGCCCCGAAGGAGCAATAGGTCAAGTGCTTTGTGGCTGTTCACAATATGGTTTGAATGAAAATGGTTCCATAGGCTCCTATCCATTTGGAGAACTTTTTCATCCAGATGGACCCAGATCCAGCTCGGGCTCCCAGGTACGCTCTCTCTTCAGATGATGATGGATATCTCCTCACATGCTTATCTGGAATCTTCCCACAGTCTCCGGGGACAGAGAAGACAGTTTAAGCAAACAACTACGTACAACACAACACATACAGTGTAAACACTATTTCCCCACACATGCACACCCCCCACACACCTCAAACTCTAGGGCTTTCTCTGGTCACCACAGATAAGCCATTCTTCAGCCCAGTCAGACAGGATGACCCGACACAAGGGTTCTGAAACTGCAGGTCTGTGGCTTCCCAGCTAACTTCTTGCAGCCTTTTTGTGCTATGCCACGTTAGAGACTAGAGGTTGGCACAGGAGAAAAGCTGCTGTCAGTCTAGGGAACCCAAGGCCACCAGGGATGTTTCCCTGATCTGTTATGGCAGCGGCACAGTAAAATCCAGGAAGGAAGACTCGTGGGTGGGGGAAGGGGTGAGCTCCAGGGGAAAGGAGCTTTATTGAGGACAGACAGGATAGTGCCATTTTACTGACTCCCGAGTCACTGTCACACAGCTCGTTTTCATTCACACAGTGGGGCTGTCACAAGTCTGGGCTTGGGAAAGCTGAAGTCGGTCAGACGCCTCTGAAATTCAGAGCCGACCTGAGCTGGGACAGCGGGAGCTCCTGTGGCCCCTTCTCTCGGGAGAACAGAACTTCAGATTTGCACCTAGTGGCCAGCTTTCACCATGGGAGTATCTATGAGGCCTTCCCAGGATCAGCCTCAACCCCTCGGGTCACATTGTTTGGGGGCCACCTGAACGGGCTCTGGGAGCACATGAATGTGCCAGGAAATTCCTGGATCCTCAGTTTCCCTCCAGTTCTGCTCCATTTCCACTGCTTGGTTTCTTCAATCTTTGCCTCTTGTGGGAGGACACAGTGGCACCTGGGAGAATGCCCAACACATGGTAGGTATACCCTTATGTTTCTGTCCCCTCCCCAGACCCTCAATGTACACCATCTGAGGGAAGGTAGACGTTCCTTCCTTCTGACCTCTGTCACCAAAACCCAACCAGAAGACCTGTGTGCTGAGGGAACCAGCTACCACAGCTTGCCCAACCCCTGACCATGAGAACCGAGGCAAGAGCCACTCAAGATACTCACTGCTGTCCCAAACCGCACATCTTATTATGGTTGAAGTATCCGTTCCTCCAAGAGTTCACGTACTGAAAGCATGGTCCCCAGACAGTGATCACAGAGGTGGCTTTTGGAATTCGATGGGATGCTGAGGATTCTGACTAATCTATTGGTCATAATTGATGATATTACTAGGAGGGGTGGAAATGTCAGGAGGCGGGGCCTCACTGGAGGAAGTAGGTCACTGGGGCGGTGCCTGTGAGGAATGTCTGTGCCCTGCCCCTCCTCCCATCTCTCAGCCTCTTATCCACCGTGAACTAAACCGCTGTGCCCTATCACATGGTCTCTCCTATGATGCCCAGACTTCAGGTCACAGCAACAGAGCTGTCCAGCTAGACGCAGAACAAAGGCTGACTCTGTTGAGACGGCAAGTAAAAATAAAACCTCCACCTTGTGGTGGTTTGAATGACCACAGCCCCATAGGCTCATGTGCTTGAACGCTTGGTGTTCAGATGGTGGAAATGTTTGGCAAGGATCATGAGGTATATGGCTCTGTTGGAGAAAGTGTGTCACTGGGAGTTGTGGGCTTTGAGCTCTCCCTGTCCCGTGCTTGTGGATCAAGTCAGGATGTGAGTTCTCAGCTATCGCTTCAGTGCCTTGGCTACCCGAGGTCATGCTCACTACCATGAAGGCCATGGACTCACCCTCTGAACTGTAAGCACCAAATATACTTTTTTCCTCTAGGGGTTGCCCTGACCATGGTGTGAAGTGGAAACTTCTAGTTTCTTTGAAAGGTTAGTTATATCAAATGCTGGCTTGCTGGGGCACACAGGTGTAAGGGTGTCTTGCTAAAGCAGACATGTGAAAGAATGTTTTCCTGAAGCTGGCACAGGTGAAAGGATGTTTGGATACAGCAAACATGTGCAAGGACCTGGGATGAAGGAGTATAAATGTGACCCCAGAGACAGTGGGAGACAAGTCAGAGCTGGATCCTGGCTCTGGCATCCCCACATGCAGGATTGTCTAAGGTTTATTTCCCACCCATCCCTCTCCTTAACACAGCCCCATGGGGTTGTTGTGATTTCTCCCCTTTTCCAGATAGACAGGGAGCAGGCTCTGTGCAACATTGAGGAGGCTGGGGAGAGTCATGGCGCCTGAGTTAGAAAGATTTAACACGTGGGGCTGAAGAGAAACTTCAGCAGTTAAAGTTCTTGTTGCTGAGTCTGAGCCCCGGAGTTTGATTCCCAGAACCACATGGTGGGAAGAGAATTGCCTCCATAAGTTGACCTCTGACCTCTTCTCTCTGTTCTCTCTGCCTTTGTTTTTCTTTCTTTCACTCTGTGCCTGTGTGTGCATGTGCGTGTGCTCGCACACATGCTAACTTCACCCCCCCTACATCAATAAATGTAAAAAAAAAGAAACTTAAAAACAAATATTAAAAATACAAAGAGGACAGGATGGTGGAAGGAGAGATGGACTGCCTTGAGTGTGTACCTTGAGTGTGTAGAGATCACCAGGTGTGCAGCACATACTATTCACACTTTTTTATCTGCTTCCCGTCTCCCCTCCCTGTTGCCTCTTGCCACCCTTTGGCTGAAAATGGAACCTTAACATACAGGCCTGGACTCAGGCCCTGTGTTCTAGAAAACCAGGCTATTCTTGTTCTTACTGCTTTTGAGATAGATCAACTTACTAAGTAGACCAGGTTGGCCCTGAACTCTCAGAGATCTGCCTGCCTCTGCCTCCTGAGTGCTGGGAATAAAGGCACACACACTACCACATTGGCAAACTATTACAGCTGACTAGAGATCATAAAGCTGGTTTAAAATGGTGGTGTGAGGAAAGAATGAAGGTCCAGCACTCTACCTCTGACACACAGAGCTTACCACTGTGCCAGTCCCCTTGTGTCTAGGGTTCCAAATCTGAGGTCTTTACCAATGGGATTAAACAAATGTACACACACACACACACACACACACACACACCTACCTGAATTTGTACTGCTAACAGCATGACCAGACTATCTTCCAGCCATTATTCCCTGAACAATATGACAGTTGTTTACATAAACACACATGTCATAGCAAGGACCATGAGTAATCTCATGTGATTTAAGTAGAAGAAGGACATGGATAGCTTACATGCAAATGTCACACCACTTATTTTCAACCTGTGTATTCAAGGATTGTGGTGTTTCCCAGAAGTTCAAGAACCAACCTTCTGCAGATACCCGGGGATAGGGGTGTGTGTGTGACATAACTGTTGTCATTTCTTCTTGGAACTTTGCTCAAAAAGACTCAAGACAAGTGGACATGGCCCAGAAAGAGCTGTTCCCTGTGAAGGCAGATGGTGAAGTACTACTTTTAGGAAAGGAAGGAAAGTGTCATTTCTGGTTGGAGAGCTCACACACACACACACACAAGTTAGCTGAGAGGTGATCAGTTCATGAAATTTATATTGAAAATTTTTCTTAAGAATACACGTGATTTTACAAGGTCAGTCGTCATAGCACCAGGCCCAATGTTCCATGATAGAAAACAGACAAGTAACAAATAGTCCAGGGAGTTTCCCACAGATATAAATTATGCAAATATCCACTTATGTCTTCATTTACAATAATCAATAAATAAGAGCGCACATTTGTACAGCTTCTTCTTCTTTTTTTCTTTGTATACAAAGATCCTCTGTATAAAGCTATAGCTAGGCACAAAATAGACAAAATAAGCCTCGTACCACAAAATAACATTTTGCTTTTGTCTCCAACCATTTTGCAACTTTCAGGCACAAGACAGGCAGTCCTCCACCATATCATTAAGAATACATTAAGTCTGTTAACTACATCCCAGGCCCAAAGACGATGAAACCGGTCAGCCTTCCAGGGGTACACTCTGAACACCGTCTTGCCTCCAGGTTTAACAACCTGGACCAACAGTGCTTGGGAGGGAGTAATGGTTTCCTGAATCTTTGGCTCACGCTATCAGCACAAAAGTCAGCAATACAGGCAGCATCTTCGGGGCCAGTCCCAAGGGCAGAAGGCAGGTGCACCCTTCACTGTGGACCCTACCTTCTGACCACAGCTCCCCAGGGATGCTTTACATAGCTCTCTTTGCTAGAGCAAGAGGAAAAGTCTGGGAAGGATGGAAAGATACAGGTTAATTGTCTGTGGCTAACTATTCCTATAGACAAATTCTTGAATTTCAAAAGAAAAAAAAAGTCTAGGAATCTGTCTGGGGTGCAGGCATACTCCAAACCCTGTAACAATCAGGCTACCCTGGGCTGACCGAACTCCTCCCCAACCAAACCAACTGGATTTTGGCAACTCGGCAGTCCATTCATTCACACAAGTGTATTTATGATGCAAACACTTACTGAGATGAAAGCAGATGCCTGGCTAAGCCTGGAGCTTTCAAGCCCACGGGGCTTGTCTGTGGCCCTTCACGCTGCCACCCAAAGAGCTGAGTGCATTCTCCGAGGTGCTGAGCCACCGTATGATCCCTACTAGGTCAGAGACTGTCTTAGACTTGGGAACTCTCCAAATTTCCTTTATGCAAAACGCACCTCGACCCTCACATGGCATTTGAGATCTCAGGCATTCTGTCTGTCCTTCCCACACAGCCTCTCAGTCTCCGTTCCTATTGACTTTTGAGGTCACTGAAACAAGTGAGACCTTTCCTTCCTTCCTTCCTTTAAAAGAAAAATGCGAAATTCATAACCTGTAAAAAAAAATGGGCCCCCATGATTATAACTTCACCCAAGGGATTCATGGCCTCCCACCGTCTCAATGCTTTAGAAGGTTTATTTGAAAGCGACTCGGTGACTAAAAAGCACTGGCCTACTCCACAGACAGCCTGGGTTTGGCTCTCAGCATCCACAGGTTGGCTCAAAACCATCTGTAACTCCAGTTCCAGGGGTCCCAAAACCCTAATCTAGACTCTGAGGGCACCGCACACACAATACAAATGTGTACACGCAGGAAATTCACACACATAAAAACAAAATTTTTCTTAAGGTTTATTTTTGTGGGTTGTTTTTTCTTTTTCTCTGTTTTGGTTTTGGGTTTGTTTTGTTTTGAGATAGGATTTCACTTCTTAATCCTGGCTGGCAACCTTCCTGTCCTAGATTCCCCCAGTGCTAGAATTATAGGTGTGTATCACCACGGCTGGCTTTCAAACCTTGTTTTTCCTCTGTGTTCTTTTAAACCCACCCTTTCTCTGGATTTATGTTTGAAGGAGAAAGCCTGGATCCTTTCTCTGAGAAACATGTGTTGGGAGGTGGAGCCAGGGAGAGCAGCTGGGGACAGGACTCAGTATTGATTGAAGCTACGGAGAGGTGTGTGTGTGTGTGGGGGGGGGTGTTCGATTTTAGACAGTGAGATTTTACTGCTACAAGCTAGGGGCCAAGATTTTTTTGTTGTACATTTGCATTTGCAGGTTAAACCACAGACTTCATGTGCTCCTGAGGGGTTAAGTGGTTACAAAACAGGTTGGGTCAAAGCATAAGAAAACTTGGTGGGAAGACAGAGAGGTGGGGATAGGGTACCAGGGTAAGGGAGGGCTGGGTCAGAGAATCCCACATACAGCTCCCAGATGGACTGGTGCCCCAGAATTGGAGTCTCCTCTGGTTATTGCTTTGTCTTTCTAAGCAGTAAAGTTCATCAGAAAAAGTCAGAGTTGGCTCTAGGCTGTGACCACCTTATCTTTCTGCCCAGTTTTTTTTGATCCTTCCTGAAGGAAACACTACGGTGGACTGTTGGCAGGGCCAAGTGAGTTTATGAATACACAATGGCTTAATACTTCCTCTTGTAAAACTTGCTAGATTTAAGACTGGGCAGCTGACGCTAAGTCTGGTAGTGTGGGACTAGAGAGAAGCTGGCAGAAGCCATGGCCAGGCGACCGTTGTCTGGGAAGAAGGCACAGCGTCGGCTGTTCCTTCTCACTCTGGTCTCCTGGGTAAGGGGAAACCTCCACAGCAATTTTCAGCCAGTGAGAAAAAGACACCAGCAGCAACTATCTCCAGCTACTCAACCTAGGTCCCAGATATGCTCATGAGAACAGCTGTCTCACCAGGAGGAAAGGCTAAGACTTGCTGCTTCTCAGCCGCAGACCCTGGGTGCTGCCTCAGCTTCATCAAGGAAAGCCAGCAGAGAACCCCAAGGGCAGTATCTCCATGGATGATGGAGAGAGAGGCTAGGCCTCAGGCTACACTTAGCCCTCTGGAGTGTGAGGAAAAGATGAACTCACGTGAAGAAGCTGACATCACCAGGCCAATGACATCCATAGAAGGTAACAGTTCTACCATGGAAGAGCCAGGTTCATTATGTTCTCCCAAGAAACCCTCCCACTCATTGGCTGACTTCTGGCAAGAAGTGTTCCAGTGGCGGTCAGAGGCCTTACTGTGGGTGGCTGGAGTTTTACACAAACCTTAATTGGGAAGGAATGGCCATCCCAAAGCCAAGGAGTCTTTCCTCGTTTTTTGTTTGTTTGTTTGACTGATTGATTTTTACATCTTACTGAATTGTCTGGACTAGTGCTACAGCTGAAGACTCACATGCCATCTCTAAAGACAGCACTGGACCTTCACATGCCAATGAACCCAATGCCACCAAACAGACTAGGACTTAGAGAATCCTTGCCTTCTCCATTCGGTGGCTTACAGTGCAGGTAAATGCTGCTGGATCTGGGCTGAGCCCGGCAGTGGAGAAACATACGACCAGGGTCGGAGAGTGTGTTGGAGCACATCTCTCCTCCAAAGTCGCACCTGACCAGTAGTTCCGAGGCTCTGTCATCAACAGCTAGGGAAAGTCACCGCTTTTAGAAGGAAATTCTGCCCGAACTCCAGGCATCAACTGATAGAGAACCTCATCTGCTGTCTGGCAAATCCTAGTGTGGATGAGCTTTCCTACATGAGTCAGGGCTGGGGTGGCCAATACAGCATGGCTAAAAACCACGTGACCACACAGACTACATCTTGGGAGGATTTCGGAGCTCTGAGTGTTCTATGCGAGAAACTCACAAAACTTGAAAGGAAGAGGAAGAGGAACACCTTGAGCCGTGGCCTTCAACGCAGCGCTCTTGTGCTGCCTGATGCTCGCGGACCCTCCATGTCTCATAGCTCCAGTGGATTCGTTCAAGACAAGTTCATAATGAGGTTAGCAGGGTGACGAGCTACCTAACCCACCAGACAAAAAACCCAAAGGCATTTATTTATGGAGCAAGATGGCACACAGAAGCCAAGCATGGTGGTGCATGCCTGTAACCTAGCACTTGGGAGAATGGGGAAGGAGGATTAAGAGTTCAAGGCCAGCCTGGACTATTTAGTAAGACCACATCTCAAATAAAACAAAACTGAAAAGCAACAAAGCAAAACAAAGGATGGGGTACAGAACCTCTGTGCTTGGTTATTTTACTTGGAAGAAGTGCAAGGAAGAGAAAGTTTCAGAGCCAGGAACTGGAAAAGATAGGCCAAAGGCCACAGGCACCACACATTCAAAACCAAAGGAGACCATTGAGAAAGAAGCAGGCAAGGGTCCTCCCCCCATGTGCCTGCAGGGGACAGCACTGAGGAGCCTCCCACTTTGGCACCCAAGACGAGCTTGTGGGTTGGGATGGTGCCTGGAAGGTGAGCTACACCTCTGATCCTTGGGCCTCCCGCCTTCCCATGCAGCCAAATGACTGCTTTGCCTCCTATTCATACAGGATAGGCCGGAGGGAGAAGACTAAGGCAGGAGCAGCTTCAGGTGGTTACACGTTGATTCCCAAGACTGCCTGCTTGAAGGTTAGAACACAGTACTGGGTCCCAGCCTATGGCTTGTGCTGGACACTGTGGGGGACAATTACTCGTATCGCACATGTGTACTGTGTGGGCTAACAGCAGCCTGGTGTGTTCCTTTTTCCCAGGCAGAGGAGTGGCAGGAAGCTATGTAAGAAAATGGAATAAGACCCAGAAGAAGCATTTTACTACTGACACATCAGCCACTCCTGAACCAAGAACAGGAAGCTTACACAACAAAACTCAGAAAACAAGGAGGACGTTTTTAGAAGCTAAAAATAAAACATTCATGTTGGAGAGAGAAGATGGACTCAATCCCCTCGGAAGCAGATAAAGACAGGGCTGAGGCATTTAAGAGACAAGAATATTAGAAGACAAGCCAGGGAGGCCCAATAATGGGGCAGTCAGGAGCTCAGAAAGAAAGAAAGATATTGCAAGAGAATTTAAGGAGGACCCAGCACGGGTTCCACAGCAAGGACAGAACACCCTCAGGCCACCAAGAGAAAGGAGACTGGGGATGTCACCAGGAATGGGGAGAGTCCCTGTCTTGCATAAAGGCATGTGGGCAGGAATGACATCAGAATCTTAAGTATATTATTGGAAAGCAGTAAGAACTCCATTTCTGCCTGCAGCTCTGTGGCCAGCCACAAAGTAAGGGCAGGATACAGGCATTTAAAGTCATGAAAAAAAAAAAAAAACTAAAGGTATTTATATTTATTTCTCATATTCCATTTTTCGAGACATTAGTGAAGAGTGGACAGAGGGGAAAGGGAGGGGACGTAGAAGGAAGAGAGGGAAGGAAGGAAATACAGACAATGATGTTTAACCACAGCCACTTCATAGCTCAGAAGTACAGTCCCCACATACCCAAGACACTAAGGAGGGATGTATCAGTCACATGATCTAAGTAAAAACTGTGTGTGGTACTGGTGAGAAGGAAACTCCCATCTGAGGTATTAGCAAAAATAATAAATAAATAAAAATTAAAAAAATAAAATTATTTATATATATATTCACTAAAGACACAGAGGGGAACAATAGGAAAAATAGTGGAAAGGGACAAAAGGTATAACTGCCACAAGTGAGCCTCAGGGACAGCTGTCCTCATTTCAAACCTACAGCACTTCCTTATTTAACAGGTGCTGGAGGTGACTCGGTAGTTAAGGGCACAAGATGTTCTTGCAGTGGTCCCTGATTCAGCTCTTCACACCCACAGAGGGGATCTGATGATTTCTTAGGGCCTCCATGGGTACCTGCACTTACACACACACACACACACACACACACACACACACACATGTACATGAGTGCATGCATGAACACACATGAGCACACACATGCACATTCACATCCACAAGCACATGAGCACACACTCAGATACACATGAGCATGTACACTTGCACTTTCTCTCTCTCTCTCTCTCTAAAAATTAAAATTTTAAAAATGTCAAGTGACTGACGGGTTGCCTAGCAGCTCTCCGTAACCGGTCTCTTCTCTGTACCCCTACACTCAAGTGAGATTATTTTTCCCTTTCAATTAGTCAACTTCCCGCCAGCTTGAGCCGAATGATTCTTGGGCATCTTGCCTGCAGAAGTTTTAAAGGCTGTTCTAAGCTGTAGGAGGCGTGAGAGGCAGCATGCACAGGCTTCGGACCAAGGTCTAGACCCATAAAATAAACGATTCACATCTGGGGTCAGCTCCTCTTTGGTACCTCATCTGGGCAAGGACTGTGCAGTGTGCGAGGTCATAAAACATCACACATAAAACCTTTATCATCTGTACTTTTGAACTTCCAATGGGACCAGGGAGCTCATTAAGTAGTTCACTCACTTTGGAGCTTCGGGCCTTCAGGCTGGAATTGTTCCAAGCTCCAATGGCTCTCTTCTCAGCCTCAATTCTTTTTGGGGAGGGAGAGGTTAAGAAGTCAGGTTTTTGGTTATCACGACTCAATGTGCTATGTAAATTGAGTGATGTTTGGCTTGCCTAAGGAGAATGACTCCTGGACTAAGAACAGTGCTCGTGCCAAAGGAAAGACGTGATGCTCCATCTCCATTATCAATTTGACTGCATTTAGTATCCATGGAAACACACCTCTGGAAGTGACTCTGAGGGTCGTTCCAGAAAGAAGCAAGGCTTGCCCTGAATATGTGGGTAGCACCACCCCCTGGACTGGATGGTCCCAACCTGAAGTCTCTCTCTCTCTCTCTCTCTCTCTCTCTCTCTCTCTCTCTCTCTCTCTCTCTCTCTCTCTCTCTCTCTCTCCTCCCCCCCACCCCTCTGCCTACTGACTAGCCACCTCACATTCCTACTGCCATGACTCCCCCTTTATGACGAATCAGATCCTGAGTCTGTAAGCCCCCAAACCCCCTCCTTTCTTATGTTGTTTTCTCAGTTGCTTTGTCACAGCTACAAGCCTTTATATCTGTCAAGAACATTCTAGAAGGAACCCAAGCTAAGCTTGGAGGTTAATAAAAGGTCTTAAAAGAATGGATTTGTTCGAGTGAGGACATGTGTGTACCTGGCTGGAAGTTTCTTACAAAGAAAAAAAGCAATAATTCTAGACTGGGGGACCAAGTGACCTGAGGAGGGGGGCTGACCAGTCTGTTGCTGGTGGGCTGTGTGACCTTGGCCAGCCTGTTCTGCCTCTCTGAGTTCAGCTAGATGAGATGCTCCCTAAGGCCCACTCTGGACTAAGTGTGTGGTTTTTATAAGGACTGCCTAGTGTGTGCTTTTTTGAGAGGTACAAGAAGGGGAAGAACAAGGAGCTTTCCCAGACTTGAGAATTTTCAGAGAAGTGGAAAAAGGACACTGGAGCAGGGGCTGAGGAAGACAAGAGGGTAAGGAAAGAAACTTTCTGCCTTCTGCATGCTTCCTGCCACAGCCTACACCCCGGTCATGGCTGATTGCAAAGGATGCTGGTGCCAAGGTACACATGCATCCTGAGCCCAGACACCTGCAGAAACCCTCCCAGCTCCACCATTTGTGGGAGCTTATTCTGGCCAGGCAGGCCACTTCCAGCCCCTTGGGGCACCTCATGCAGCCCCCTCCCTCTGCAGGGAGTGCATGTTCTCTACAGAAAACTCAGCAGAGGAGGGAGAGTCAGGGCTATATCCCAGTCAGCCAGAGACTGCCTTTCCATGCAAATCTAGACTGGCTTTCATCTGACAGGGGGTCCTACTAAAGGTTAGAAAGCTACAGCTGTACTTCAATCAATTAAAAAAAAAGTGAATTAGAAACGCAACCCTCCAAGACCACCAAGACGAAAGAGGAGTGGGCTGTGGCTCACAATGAACCACCGGCAGAGCATCTCTTTGGAGTTTGCCAATGCCCCGGTGTAATCTCTGGTGAATGGGCAGGTCCGCGATGTTTAACTCCCTCAGCAATGGATAATCAGGTTATGGGGGAGTAAGCTCTTCACTCAAACACTCACAAATGGAGGCAAACAGGGTACCTTTCTTCCTATCATGGACTCCGTTCTTTCTCGGAGTCAGGCAGACCCTCCCCTGAGATAAAAGTAAGTAACTCAAGCTCCTCCAGGACCTTAGGAACCTGCATGTGTACATGCTAAGACCCAGACTTGGGGTACACATTAGTAAGGACTCGAATCTGACCAAACAAGGCACGTAAGGGAGAATCCCGTCCACAGATCCAGCCTCACACCTGAGCTTCGAGCACACGGTCTGGGAGGAAGACATGCTCTCGGGGTCTTAGAGAATCAGAGGAAATGTGAACAAAGACTGGACCAGACAGCAACAGGGGGTGGGGCCTGCGCTCCCTCTGAGGGCTCCCATCTCTGCACAGTGGCTCAACAGACAGTAAGATGCGGTAGAAAGACTCCGCCCTGGCCCGAGTCCTGTCTTTTTATTCTCCAGACAGGTGTTTCAGAGCCGGCTGACATCAAGCTGGGGGAAGAGCAGTAAGCAGTAAACCAGGAGCCAGAGGAAGAGAATGAAGTATATCACGTCGGGCTGCTGAACAAACTGTGTCAGAGAGTCGTTGGGTGGGCTCTGACTCCCCAGGGGCACGGCTTCTCCAGAGGAGTTGGTGCCGGTCCTGCAGAGGGAAAGAAAGGGACAAGATGGTTACTGGCAGGGTCCCTATGATTAGAAGGCCATCCAAAACCTCAACCCACCGGCAGATAAAACCTCCCAGGACACATCAGGGAGGCCCCCATCTGTGTGTGTGTGTGTTCCAAGAGGTGGGGACAGCCCTGGAAGCATCCACACAGACCCCAGGCATCTCCATCACCCCTACCTAACAGACGGAGCTGTGTGGACCATCTCACAGATGGCCACAGTGACAGTCACGGGGCAGCAGTTGTCACGGGCCACACAAATACTTTATGAGAGAGCTGAGCCAGGTCTCCTGGGACAGCCCAGGAGGAGGTAGGACTCTCACCTATGCCTCAGTTACTAAAAGAACTCTCTGGAAGGTGATTTCAAAGCAGTGACCAGAAACAAACAAATCAAGGTCACCCCAAGTTTTGTCTCTTGACAGGCTGCCTTCGGAAGAACTGGCCAGCTTTGATCTGGGTCACAGTTCCCTTTCTTAAAAGAAAGGGTGGTGGGAGGGAGTGTTTAACGAGCCAGGTTGCATTTGCCCGGAGGTAATGAATAGGGGTGGAGGGTAGAGGTGGTGGTAAAAACCAAATGTCCCAAAGAAAGGTAGGGGGGGTGGAGGGGGGGTGGGTAGGACACTGATACACAGAAGCCTGAAGTATATGAGCTTCTTGGGGGCCATTTTCATGTCATAGCCCTTGGGGGTGTGGGGGGGTCTGTGACATCTGTAGTAGAGTGATTTGTGGCTGAATATCAGACATGGGGCACCCGTTCCCCAGCTTGCATAGAAAAAACATAAACTCTGTTGCTGGAAACACTCCTGCATGCATCAAGTTCTCCTTGCCAACGGCCTCCCTGATCAAAGCTAAAAGCATTTTCTGCCTAGCTGCGTATTCCCTTTGGCAGAAAACTCAAATTAACATTTCCATTTTAGGCCCGGGAAGGAAGCAGAAGATCCTGCTTGTATTTGTTTTTAGAACACCAAAGAGTGGAAGTCTAAAGACCCTGATCCTGAGGCAGAGACTACCAACTCCAGACTTCCAAGTTCTTGCAAACCCTGAGGGTTGGAACAATAAGGCCAAGGACTTCTGTGACTTTAACAGGAGTAGGGCTCTTTGTCAGAACTAGAGGCTCCATTGCGGACGCTTGGGCTCTAGGCGGACCAGTTTGGTACTGTAACTCGAGAACTATCCGCTAGACAATCAGTTCTCCACCAGTAACGAATACTTTCATAGACAGCCTGGCCTGTTTGTGTTCCCGCTTCATGTCCGCTCTGATGCCGTAAAACTGTAAAATCAGCTCAGTGAGCTTCTGAGAATTGTACCTGCGGTGGGGACAGAAGGGAGACGGGGTCAGGCGCTACAGGAAGGGATGCACACAGTTCTACCTTTGAGAACCGCCTTCTGCCCTAAAGGATTCAAGCACAGCCGTAGACTCAGAACCCAGACCCACCTTGCCTCTCGAGCATTCTGAGCTGGGCTCTGCCCCTCGGCCCGGACTCAGGCATCTCTAACTTCTCTCTCACCCATTTACATTCATCTCACTTGGAATAGCTGTTTTCTGGTATTTTCCCCAAACTATTTATAGCATGATTAATAAGCCATAGCCGAAAAATGATGTCCCTTGTGAGTTAGGATATACATATACACTCGTACACACATAATATGCATTAATATTAACATGTATTTTAACAATATATTTAAATATATAAAACATATTTAGAATATGTTTCTATTTATATATATTTTTAAAGAAAAAACATAAGCACGTAATAAATAGATAATAAAACATAAATATATAAATTATATTTGTAAATATAATATACATAAATATATTTAAATCCCACAAACTTATGGAATGAAGCCACCAACCTGTTTAACACTCTGTTTCTCCTGTCATCCAGATCGGCTGCGTTCCTCAATTGAACATAGCTAAAATGGTCCTACAGTGAAATTTATAAACAAAACCCCGCAACCCAATTAGTAAAGATGAAATCTCTGAAACAGAAAACAAGGTGATTTTAAGCTTACAAAGCTGACCACGCCACGCTTTTCTTGATACTGCAGACATCTAGTTGCAAAAATCAAATCTCTAAACAGTAGATACCTCTGCCCTCCCCTGTCCTCCCCACCCAAGGGTGACCGGGAAGAGGCCCACCCACCACCTAGCCTGAATCTGGAGTAAAGATCTCTGCAGGTCTCAGCGCTTGCAGATGTCACAAGGAATCCTCTAGTGATTGGTACCATGCTCTGACTTGGATCTTTCCAGATTTGGGTTCAAGGGTTAGGGAAGTGTCTTGGATCTGTTTTTTTGTTTGTTTGTTTGTTTTGACAAAGAAGCCTTTGGGCTTTGAAACCAATGCTTTATTTACATCCTTCTTGCTCCAACTGAACATCCAATTGGACTGCGCGTAACAAGATTTCAAGTGAGTCTGTCTTCTATCCCAAAGTTAAGGTTGGTGCAGGTCAGTAATCTCAGAGCTCAGGGTTGGGAGGGGGAGGAAGGAAGGAAAGGTACCAATTAGCGGGGATCATAGGGAAGAAGAAATTCACATACTAACCAATTCCAAAGACCTATTAGTGTGTCGCCGAATGTAAATGCTGGAGTCGCTGTGACTATTCCTGAAAAGCAAAGACACGTTGTGAATGGGCAACACCCAGGGCACAAACGGTCCCAGTCATACAGTCAATCCAAGTCACCTCAGCCTGGGGCCTTCCACAGCTGGGTTAAGCAGTCCTGGCTTCAGACCAAGGGACACTTTCTACCCATGAGTCCATCTTGTTGAAACATACTGCCAGGTGTGGCCACAGACACTGGGCCCTCATCTATACAAAAACGTAGACCAGGGTTTTTAATAGAAAGCAGGCCACATATTTCTAAGGGTTTGGGCCAGGAATGGGGCCTTTATATCATAGCATCCTGAAGTTTTAGGGGTCCCCTGCAGTCCCCTGCGTGTTAAGGGCAGGGTTGGGCCTAAGGCCTGGGGGCTGGCCTTCCTCTCATGCTCCTTGCTATGCTGTTTCATTCTGCCAATCTATCCCTAGGGGATATCACCATTTTTCCTTTCATACGTAAGAAGGCTGATTTTACGCCCAAATCTTGGAGGCTAACATGGAATGCCCTTCTGTCTTTTGACACCCCAAGGTGGAGGCAGAAGAATCCTGAGCCATCAACTGTGGGATGCTGGGAGCTGCGTATGCTCCTTGGAAACCAGATTCTCTATTCAGTTGTCTTTCCCTGGAGAATGGGCCACCCAGCTTGCTTCAGAAGGCCCTGGAGCCTGGCCTGTTGCCTAGCAGAACTAGGTACCTGATGGGTGCCGTGTACCTTGACACAGTGTCATTTTCCTTTAAGCAAGCTCATTCCATGGCCTCCAGGAGCCTGGCACTTGGCCTAAGTATACATGCTCAGAAAGTTCCTGTAAGGCAACCGCAGTATCACTCAATCTAGGTTTTGCTACACTCCACTGGGAACACAGCAGAGGAATGAAGCAAAATGTAACCTCAGAGTCAAAAGGGACCCTGGGGGCTCCAAGCTCAGAAGCATCCAGAGTGACTTGATCCTCCATGGTGCAGTGCTAGGAGCTGCCCAGGCCCCTTCTGCCCTTATGTGTAAGTGATACTTCCTCATCAAAAGCACATTCCTGGTGGGAAGGAATAACCCTTCTGTCTCTTTTTGCTGCAGGAAGCTTCCTCTTAAGCGGGTTTATGTTACATTGTATCAATATGATCTTTCTAATGGGTGTGAACCCTGCCGCTCATTCTCCCAGCTACCAGGTGCTGAGTAAGGACCCATCTCCCGACCTCCAGAAGTTAGGAGAAATGCAGTCATCCTGCATTTATAGCCAAAGAACTGAGTGCTCACTCCAAGACAGGGCCACGCTAAATGATGCAATCAACTCCATGCCTTGCCTTTGCCTGGGCTATGGAGCCAGTTCAAAGCCAGCCTAGGCAACTTAGTGAGACACACCCTCAAAATAGAAAGTTAAAAGGGAGCTGGGCAGGTAGCTCTGGCTGTTAGCCTAGCTCACTTGCCTGGATGCATTAGGTTGTGAGTTCAAGCCTTAGAGCTACCAAAAATCTTTAAAAAATGATTATCCTATGAAAAAAAATCATGCTAAGGTATAAGAATGTACCAAAAATAACCTCTGGGAAGGCTGCAGAGATGGCTCAGTGGTTGACTGCTCTTTCAGAGGTCCTGAGTTCAATTCCCAGCAACCACATGGTGGCTCACAACCATCTGTGATGAGATCTGGTGCCCTCTTCTAGTAGGTCTGAAGAGAGGGACAGTGTACTTACATATATTAAATAAACAAATCTTTTTAAAAGTGGGAACCCAAGACACCTGCTTGGAGGAGGTATAACGGACTCTCTTCCCTCTCTGCCCCATCCTCCCCACCACTTTCTCCACCAGAGGCTGAGCTGGAGTGAGGGAAGGGACAGAGTTGAATGTAGAGGAACAGCTCTCCAGTTTGAAGGAGCATAAAACAAAATAGAAACCCAACTTAGGATAGAAGGCCGAGACCAGAGGCGTACTGGGTCCAGTGGGTTCCTAGGCCTCTCTGCCTAGGTGAGCTGAGTTGTGACCATATAGATAAATACTCAGAGAATGATCCTATCTATTGGTACTCAAGCCAGGCGTCAGCCTCCTGGAAGCTTGTAGAAGCTCGGTTTACCTGAGTCTAGCAGGCTCCAGGACCTCCCTCACATAAATGAGTTCACTTCTGAGTTGCCTGCTTATACCAGGGATAAAGATGTCTGCTGTGCTACATAGTAGGTCTACCTGCTCCACAGCATCCTTAGTCACACTATTCCTCAGCAAGGCAGGAAGCAGGAGTTGGGAGGTGACTACTATGTGTTCTGTGACTAGGAGCCATCCATACCTCATGCCTATGGATGAGGACGTTTCCTTGTCTGTTCTCAGCTGATCTCCATGGCTGAGGGCTTGCCCCTCCACTTATGCACTGTCTTTCCAAGGTGCTCTCTCATCCTGCAAGAGCAAGCCCTGCCTCTGTTTCTAAAGTGAAAAGACCTCAGTGACCTACCTGGAAGGGACCTTGTGTTCGCAGGGGTTGTCTTCGAGGTCGTCTGAGGAGCGGACGGTCCCGGGGGCTATAAATAATGAGCTTTCTACTTGGTCCACGTGTTTCCTTTTTTCCTTCTTTTTACTGCTAGTGGGGGTTTCCGTTAACTTTTCTTCTAATGGCTTTGTGGGCAGTTCCGGGTTTGGGGGTTCTTGGGACTAGAATACAAAATAGCCAAAAGACAGATCGTCACTGCCTGGGCTCCCCTCCAATCCGTTCAGTGTCCCAATTCTGCTCATTTTAGGAATTCCTTCCAGGCTGGATGACCCAGGGAAGAAGCTCGCTCTGCTTCTTGCTCCTTGGGCAGAAATCAAAGTTGTGAATGGAGGGGGGAAAGGCAGGGAGAGTTTTGGAGTCAGGAAGCTCTGATACATAATCTTGCCTGAGTCACCCACTTGACTTGAGCCACAGACTACTGTCCATCTTTGAGCCTCACTTTTCCAGCTGTCAAATGGGTGCAACCACCATCAACTTCCCCCCACCGCCCCTCGCCTCTGTGGCACAGGGTTCCTTAGAAGAAGGCCCCTTACAACAGGCAATGGCTGAACTTTCAATACACTCAGCTGCCTCAACAGAGAGTTTGAGAGACATGTGGCTAGGTGCAAACGTGGTCAATGGGTCTGCAAGGAAACACACATAGGCAAATGCAGTCTATGGGGGTAGGGGGTGGACACTGACACTGTGCCTTTGCTGGAAGGGACCACAGGGCCACATCTCTAGGATTTATTGGAAGGGGAAATAGCTAGCCACCGTAACACAGAGCACCCAATAGCCACCAGCAACACCCCCACTGAAATCTCAAGTGTGGGGCCAGCAGGGAGAACCTGCTCAACAGGGCTTGCCACGTTTTAGTCTTTGCTTACTCAGATAGCCCTTTCTTCCCTTTTTGAAAAGAGAAGCAGGTAGAAAACAGACTCAGGGTTCTCCACACCACAGGCTTTGCTCAGCAGCAGGGTGAAGCAGGGGGGTATACTTGGGAGCCAAGTACAAAGTAGGGTTGGGGGAAGAAGACAAGCAAGGCCATGGGGTCAGAGCCATAGTGTAAGTTGTGCTAATATTACTTCACTTGGATTACAGGGAGGCTGTGCTCAAAGCTGGGGAAGGAAGCTTGATCTTTCCCTACCCCATCCCAGTAAGACTTAGGGTAGGATGAGATTTCAAATCTAACTGATCACATGATTCCAGCCAAGTGCTGCCCCAACTAGCTCTCATTGTCCACCTCACCCTCTCCACAAAGCAGGTGTTCAATCTGATTTTGGTAACTCCTGGCATGAAGGGCCAGGCCCTGAGCATGTGGCTGTATTAACAGAAGGCTTGCCTCACTTGAAAGCAGCCCTGGGTTCGAGTCCCAGCACAGCAGAAGTCTGACACAGAAGTACTTGGAAAGAAGAGAATCAGACACTGAAGGTCTTGGTTTCGTGGTGAGCTTGAGGCTAGCCTGGGGTACATCAGAGCCGGTCACGACCAACCAAACAAGAGAATGAAGGGTCAGACTGTGTCTCCATAGGCTGCCTGCCCAAGGACAGGAACATGGACGTTCTCATCCACCTATTGCTCCCACATAGCTTTTACCCCCAGCAATCTGGAGAATCATTGCAGTTGTCTTCTGTATCTTCAGCTAAAACATTAGATCTTCTCTCTCTGACATCTGTGTCCACAGCTGCTGCCTTTTGCCCATTCCCCAGAGGAGGCACCACAGGGGAGAACTGGCAACCCACCTCAGGCATGAAGAAGTGGGGGGCGGGGGATGGAGTGGCTCTTAGCAACAGGGCAAGGAGTCAGGTATGTCTCTGGCATCCCAGGAGCCACCAGCCCTCTTCTCCATGTGGCCTAGAGCTGTTGAGCACATGCCTGCCTTGTCCCAAACAGTCATTCATGGCTGAAGACTGAAAATTTTCCCCAATGTCCTGGATTGGCAAACAGAACCACATCGAGTGCTGCTATCTCAATCTAACACACTGCTGAAGGCTCCCCAAACTTCCTTGCCTGCAGACTTCTGAGTGTAAAGACTTTCTTAGCTCTTCCAGTTCCACCCACGACTCTCTCCATTTATCTTCCTGTTTTATTCCTGAAGTAATATGCACTTGACCCCTGCATTTGAAAGAGCCTGCAAGGCACCACACTGGTCTCTTGGGTCCAAAGATGAGTACACAGATGCCCACTTACTACTCTTGGGATTAAAAAAAAACCAAACCCGTGGACCTGGGAAAGAACTTAGTGGTAGGTCTGCACTAAGGCAGCAAGACTTCTGCTATTGCAGGAGCGGGGAGGAGGTGACCTCGACCCAGAGCTTTGAAGGATGAATAACCACTTGCCACATTCTGGGTGGGGAAGGACCACCCAAGAGCATGGGTATCTAGAAACTAAGAGAAGCCACCTTTGCTGGAGGGAAGCAGGAAGAGATGGACAGTCAGGTGGGAGAGGAAAGACTGTCAGAGGCCATGGTAATGAGGCAGGAGTAGGGGGGCTAATGAGGTGAGACTTGGGCTTTAGGGTCAGCCCTCTCTGGACTTCTCAGGACTGAACTGGGAGGGATGAGAGGTGTAACAACCAGGAAGGGGTGAAAAACAGCAACAGAACCAATCTGGAATAAGCTGGTTCCATTTTTAGCCTCATTCTGGCACTTGGGAACATCCTCTCTCACACTCTCCAGCCCCTCTGAGTGTGAGGAGTCTTCCTTTACAGGGCCATCTCCACATCTGCCACCCCACTCTGTCTGTGCCCACTGCACAAGAAGTTGGCACACTTCTCTTTCCCGAGATTTGCTGATGCTGATGTTGGTCATGATGTTCTCCCAAAGGGCTGAACTGGTGCTTCTCAACCTTCCTAATGCTGTAGCCCTTTAATACGGTTCTTTTATGTTGTGGTCACCCCTACCCCCAACCATAAAATCATCTCGTTCTCACTTTATAACTGTAATTTTGCTACTGCTATGAACAGTAATATAGACGTCTGGCATGTGACCCTACGGAGGTTGCAACCCACCAAGTTGACAGGCGAGTGACCTGCTGGAGTCGAGCCCCCCCTCCCACCATCACCTGTCTCTGCACCAGCAGGGCTTTGATGCCCTCTCCAGGATTCCCAGGGCTGCAAGGTAGTTCTTTGCTGACAGATCTTGCCTGCTCCTCAGGGCATCAGGGCAGGGCTCTGTGTACCTGTCCCTCTTATACACGGAGCCACTGACTAGACACAGGGGGAATGCGGTTGGCTGACAAGCGAGTGCTCAGCTGCTTGAGCCTAGAATGAGGGTTCCCCTTCCTGTCTACACAATCCATAACAAATCACAGAAACCAAAGAACAGGGCCTGACCCAGCCAAGACTTCTAAGAATCAAGCTGGAGTCCAGTGCAGGGTTGCCCTGTTCCCCAGGTGGTCTAAGGAAATGACCTGGTAGCTCACTATTAATGGCTGCTTTTAATATCCTGCTGGCCCCTCCTACACAATCTCATTTATCCTCTTAGAAGCCTTCTGAGTAGGGCCTGGACTGGAGTAAGATCAGTGGGGTGCAAAATTTTGGGAAGGACTCCCTTCTGGGTCCTTCAACCCAATACTTGCTGGAACCTCCTGTAGGATCATTAAATTCTACACCTTAGGGGTTCCTTAAGGCTTACAGAGAGAAGCTCTGAGTTCCCAAACCTCAAGTACCTGCTGGCTTTCCACAGGGCCATTCTCTTTGGTTTCCTTTGGCTGGTGATCCTCACGGGAGGGTGGAGTACCAGGTCCTGAGGCTGACGTGGGTCCCTCGGAACTCCCGTCGACCTGGGACACGTGTTCACTGACTCTGGGGTAGTTGTTGTCAACAGGCAAGGAGAAACTACAGCTGCTTTGGGAGCTGTGGGCTTCCTCCTCCTCCTCATCCTCCTCCTCCTCCCTGGAGTCCTGCAGATAGCTCTCCTCTGGATGCTCAAGGTCTGCACCTTCATTTTTAAAATCCTCCGCCCCCTCCGCATAAGCCTCCAGCACTGCGGCAAGGGGCACCTCATAGTGCGGGTAGTAGAACAGGTCGTGGGGGATGACGGAGATCTTCGAGAGGGGTGGCGAAGGTTTGAAATTCAAACCTTCCTCGCTGTGACTCCTGAGGGTTTCCAGGCTGACGCTGGTACTTGGAGGATTGGATAGCATTTCTCCACCGAACGTGGAGAGGCCGCCTTCTGCTTCCCCTTCTTCACTGTGATGGCGAGTGGACTTCCTCTTGGCCTTTTCGTACACTACTGGCTTTTTATCTGCAGGTATTTCTGGGGGCAAAGTGTGGCCTTGGTCTTCTTGTTCGGGATCCTTGGAAGGGGGCTCCAATTTGGACTCGGCGAACTCTGTTTCTGCATGGGGAGACTTTGATTTCCTTTTCCCTGGTTTCTCAGCATAATTCCCAGAACCCTCTTCCTCCCCAGGTGTCCTCTCGTGGGACGAAGGATCCTCACCAAGAGCCTGACTGGTGGAGGCAAAATCTACCAGGTCCCTGTTAAACTTCGAAGCTTTCAGTGGGATGCATTCAAAGTAGTCGTCTTTGTCCATAGGTTCAACGGTAAGCAGCTGAACCTTGAGCTCAGTGGAGCTGGCCAGGATGGTATGATCTCCAGGAGACGGTGGCGAAGGGCCTTTCTCACCTAGACTGGCTGAAGTCTCTACAGTGCCATTATAGAGTGAGGAGTCCTGGGGAGGCTGAGCATTTTGGGGCACCGCATCCACATCAACAACAGTATTGTCAGGGGCCTTGTTTGAGGCAGCATCCAGCACCAGCCTGGCTTCCTGTTCTGGCTTTTCTTTGGAAGCCTCGGCCGATGACGAGACGTGGACGTCCTGCTTCGACAGCTCTTTGGATGCCCTGGGGCTCCCCTCGAAGCGAAAGTCGGAGCCGTAGAAAGGGTCCTTGCTACACGAGGCATCCTTGTGTAAGTCAGCCTCGAAGTGGACGCTCTTCTTGACAGGCAAAGAGTTGGACCTCCTACTGTCCTTTCTGGTTGATAAAATGGACGACTCTGGAGCTGGCTCTGAGGTGGATCCAGACTTCCCCGTGCTCCCCTGGAGGACTTGGTCAAAAATCTGGTGCATAAACTCTGAGGAGCTGTCTGACAGTTTGTGGCTGGGCACACTACCCAGACAGAAGCCCCTCGGGCTCTCAAGCTGGTCACAGACGAAGACCTTGTCAGGTGGCGGGTGGCTGGTTTCGTGGTTGACAGTGTAGGACCGCTCTCCGTTCTCACTGAGAAGGAGGACTCGACTCTCCTGCTCAGAGGGGCTCTCTTTGATCCGGACAAAGGTGGACTCAATGGGGGCTTCTTTGTCTGGATTCACAAAATCTTCCTGCAGAGAAACAAAAGACAATATGAAAACCACAGGTACAACTTCCATCTCCTTCTCAAAACCCAGACACAAAAGCCACTTTAAAGGAGTTTTTATGGTGATGTCCATAGTCACAAAAGTTCTGTCTCACTGAGATGCAGAAGTGCCAGATAAATAAAAAACATAAAATATGTTTTTTTCTTCCAACAACACACTGAACAGTATTCGGTGTACTCCGGTGAGCATTGACTAAGCTGCTTCACCCCGCTAGTGGGGGAGGCTAGCCTGTCTGAGGTAAGGAAGTCCAGCCACATTGTTACTGACCACGTAGCTCACTGTGAAAGCTGAGGCTAGAAGGGTCATGGTCAAGTTACATAGCCAGCTCTCATCATAGACTAGCGATTATTCAGGGCCATCTTCAGTGCAAGAACCAAGGCAGGGCTGAGAGGCAAAAAGCATATCAATGGGGCTGCAGGGGGCGGGCCCACTACAGGGGGCGGGCCCACTAAAGGGGGCGGGCCTCCATCAGTACTCTGACAGAGAGGACTGACCTCATCCTCAGAACATGAAGCCATTCTATGTCAGAATGTGATGCAGAAACGAACTAGCGCTCATGTGCCTCTAGGTTCCTGAATTGATCAGAATAAGCAACTGACATCTTAGGGTTGTATATAGGGTGTGTGTGTGTGTGTGTGTGTGTGTGTGTGTGTGTGTGTTCAGTGAAACCATGACAACTTCCATCCATGCCTAAGACCTATCTTCAAGTGTAACCTGGGATCTAAAGGTAAAAGTGTGACCAGAGTGCAATGATACATATTGTATTACCAGAGTGAGGAGGCTGAGGCAGAGACACTGCTGAATTTTCAAGGCCGCTGGGGCCATAACGTGAGATCCTATCTCAAAAATGCAAAAAACCAAAAACCAAACAAACCAAAACCCCCAAAAAATAAACAACAGAACACACACACACACACACACACACACACACACAGAGAGAGAGAGAGAGAGACACTCATACCCCACAAGCATGCTGGTCACAAATGGTTGGTGTCTTTTATACTTTGGAGCCTCCGATAAGATTTGGTGACTTGGTGGACTTATCACTGGGTATTTAAATGCCACCTGGGTGACAGGTGAATGTTGTCATCTTAATCGAGTCGGTCTGGGAAGAGGTTTGTGTGAGATGTGACTGGCTTTCTGTCCCACTTGGGACCTTGATGCATTATGTCACAGTTTAGAAATTAAAATAGGAAAAGCAAGCAACGTGAGGTCACTTTGTTGCCACCAACCACATAGACCTACACAGCTCCAGCCAGAGCCCCAGCTGTTGTGTCTGTCTCTTGAGTACCCAGGAAAAATGTCCAGTTTGTGAATTGAAGAGAAGGGAAACAAACGTACGGACTCCAACTCCGGAAAGCGCTCTAGAAACTGGGCCACGTACGTCACAATGGATTGCTCATCTGGCATGTCAACCATGATGTCTGTTGAGAGAGACAGGCATTATTAGCAAAGACACGCTTTCACCTTAGGACCATGGGGTGTTGATGAGGAAGGGACACACACATCAGTTAAGGTTTCCCTTTTTCTTTTCCCCTGGAAGAAATGTGGACTCGGAGAGGGAGCAATACCCTTGGCTAAAGCTGGCTGCGAGACAGAGGAGCCAAGGCGGGGAACCCTGGAACCCTCATGCTCAGAACTGAGCCCCCTTCCTTGGTTCCCTTCACTGTAACCAGTCTGCTCATTGCTGGTTCCATGAGCATATCCCAAATCAGACACCCCAGTGTGGAAAGCAAAGTCACAGAACAGAGTTACGCATCTTAATGTGTAGCTGCTTGTATTCTGATGCTAATTAAGTTTCCCCAAACGTAATTTACGTGGGAACACCTGCAGGTAGCTTCTAGCTTCTGGGAACCTGCCCTCAGCTGGTTCTGATTGGTAAAGAAAGATGCCAACAACCAATAGCTTGGCAGGACAGACTGAGAGGCGTGGCTACTTTATGAAGGAGCCAGGGGTCTTCTGGGCTCAGAGCAGCCAAGATAGAACAAGAATTAGTAATAACAGGGTTAACCATGTGGAAGTTGGGCAGTGGCCTGGCTCTTGAGCTACTTAAGGCATATTAAAATATAAAGGCTGTGGGAGTGTCTTTCATTTGGAACGTAAAACACTGAGGTGGGTACAGAGCCCACCACCAGGATTTATTAATAGATAATTAATACTACATCAATGTACTTCCCTAACTTTGTCATTCTGCAGATGGGAGCTGGTCCCTGAGGGAGCGCCAAGGGCATGCTGGGTAAGTAGGATGTTTATGGTCATGTGTGTGCAAAAATTATCCTCCCTTCCTTCCAGTTCTCTCCCTCCCTCCATCTACAGAACTGGGGATCAAACCCAGGCCCTCACATTTGCCATGGAGCTAAATCTCCAATCCCTGAAGTGATCATTTCTGATGTAACCTCAATGGCTCAGGCACGGAAGAGCCAGGTAAATTGAGTATGCCTACAGGTAGACTATGATGCAGCCACTATAAATAAACATAGCCAGAAGATTATAGAAATATACTAGCCAAATATTGATATCATCTACAACAAGTGAAAAGGAGACAAAATTATGCATATACCAAATGATGTCAATTATGTGGAAATTAGATGCACCAAGAAGACTATAGCATATAGACTTTTTTTCTTTGCTAGATTTTTATTTTTCTTTTCTTAGTTTCCTACCTGGAAGAGCAGATGGTATATTTGTAATAACAATTAAAAAGACAGAGAGGGAGAGTTACCATACCTTCCGGCTCCAGGAGCCTGGGGATATGCAGGGAATCATGTGCAATGCTGAAGGCCTTCTCTAGATTTTCCCGGGTGGAATCTTCCAGAGCCTGCTTCATGTCTATGAGGCTGGGGTCAATAGCTTTGATGACAGCCAGGAAAGCCAGCCCACTCCTCCAGCTGCCTGCAAAGTCTTGGACTGCCACACCATACCTGATGAGAAGGAGCAGGGACAGACACAATCCAGGTGAATAAAAGAACCCAAAAAGGAGGCCTGCATGCCTCCTGAGGGGGGTCAGGTGCTGTTCCCTTGCCCTGCTGTTCAGAGAAGCCCTGGCCCTGACCACTATGAGGGCTGCCCTGAGAATTTTCCAAATGGAGCAAAAGGTATATGTTATCAAAAAATGCAAGCCAGACCCTTGGTTCCCAAGTCCCTAAATACATAAAGAAGAGATTTTTTTTTTTTTTTTTTTTAAACAGTGCACATATCATCAGTGACAATGGAAAGGGGACACATGGGATGTGCCCTGTTGGAGACAGAGCCAGGAAGACCCAAGCTTATGTCTCAGCTGTTCCTCTATGCTCTGGCTCTGTGGCCTTGGGCCAGGCATATCCCCTTTGTGAGCCTCCAACACTTTAGTTAGAAAACAGGGTGAATACAGGATGACCTTGTGGGGCACTGTTATGGGGAAGGACAAGGTTCCAACAAAAATGGTCATGTCTAAAGGGGAACCTGGTGTGTTAGGCAGGAGCCACAGGATGACTGTGGGATACCTGCATCATCAATACACATAAAATCCTATGTGTTGTAGGCATGTACACATGTGTGCTTTCGTATTTGGTGTGGATGCACACACGTGTAGAAGCCAGAGACCCATATCAGGAATCTTCCTTAGTTGATATCATTGTATTCCGTCACACATCATCTCTTACTTAACTCCAGAGCACACAGACATGGTTGCTCTGGCTAACTAGCTTGCCCTGGGAATCCTACTATATAGCTACTCAGCCTTCTGAGCTCTGGTATTACAGATGAGCCAACAAGCCTGTGGGAGCTGGAAATAAAAACTTTGGTCTTCATGCTTACCCAGTGTATTAGGGTTTTAGTGCTGTGAACAGATACCATGACCAATGCAACTCCCATAAGGAAAACATTTAATTGGGGCCGGCTTACAGGTTCAAAGGCTCAGTAGATTAGTAGATTATCAAGATGGGAGCATGGCAGCATCCAATCAGGCATGGTGTAGGAGGAGCTGAGAGTTCTACATCTTTATCTGAAGGCTGCTAGTGGAAGACTGGCATCCAGGCAGCTAGGATGAGGGTCTTATAGCTCACACCTACCAAAATGACACACCTACTCCAACAAGGCCACACCTACTCCAGTGAGGCCACACCTATTCCAATAAGGCCACACCTCCAAATAGTGCCACTCTCTGAGCCCCATAGGCTTGTTCAAACCTAGGATTTTATGGGGGTCATACCTAAACATAGCGTAATAAAAAATACATTTAGTCCAACTTCCAAAGCCCCCATAGTCTATAGCAGTTTGAACAATGTTAAAAGTCCAAAGTTCAGTCTCTTCTGAGATTCATCCAATCACTTAACTGTAATCTCAAACCTAAGACAGGAAACCAGTGGGCAGACTCCAAGCTTTGTATCTCCTTGACAGATGTCAAAAGAGGTCTTCAGATCTCCAACTCCTTTTTCATCTTTGTTGACTGCAAAAAAACAAAAAAAAAAAACAAAAAAAAAAACAAAAAAAAAAACCTTTCTCCTGAGCTGGTTCCACTCGGAGTTAGCAGCTTTCCTCAGCAGGTATCCCATGGCTCTGGTATCACGAACATTTTGGGGTCTCCAAGGCAACTTCATGTTACAGCTTCTTGTTCCAATATCTGGAATCTGCACATGATCTTCTGGGCTCCTCCAAAGGGTTGGTATCACATCTCCATCTCTGCCTTGTGTAGAACTCAAGGGTCTGGTTGATTCCACTCCATTGCTGCTGCCATGTTTGGTGATGATTCATGGTACCGGCATCTCCAATACACTGGGGTCTTCCACTCTAACCAGGCTTCACCAGTAGCCTCTCATAGGCTCTCTTCTTGGTGCCAAGCCTCAACTCCTTTAATGACCCCCTCAGTCCTGGACCACCAACTACAACTGAGGCTGCTCCTTCACCAATGGCCTTCCATGGCCTCTCACAGTGCCAAGCCTCAGCTGCTCTCCATGACCCCTTCATGCCTTCAAAACCAGGACCACCTGGGTGATTCTTACACATTACCAAGTACAGCTGCAGCATGGGGTACAACCTTGGCTATCTCTGGAACTCCAGCTTCTAAAACTTCCCAGAAAAGTTTCACCTCAGTGATACTGGTCTCTTCTTAATCACCACTCATTTCTTAGCATCAATTGTCCCTGTGTTTCCTTCTCCTCTTGACTCTAAAGTCAGAGCCACATGGCCATAGCTGCTGAGTTCTGCTGCTTGCTGGAGCTGGAACATTCCCCCTTGTTCTATTACATTATCACCAGCTTCCTGTTTTCCAACTCCTTCACTGCCTAAGCTTGGCTGTCCTGGAACTTGCTCTGTAGACTGACCTTGAACTCAGAGATCTGGCTGCCGGTCTCCTAAACACAGGATTCAGCTCCATTTCACTTCCTGGTGCCACTTTAATACTTGAACCATATATTTTATATTTTTCCTTTCTCAGCTTGCTACACTTGTTCAAAATGCTCTTCATGAGACTTAACCAGAGAACAAAGTCTCTGCTGGGCTTTTTGAGACTTCCTTTGTCAATGTAATTAATATAAATCTCTTTACCTTAGCCTCAGGTCGACTCTACAGACAAGGGCAAAAAGCAGCAACATTCTTCACCAAAATATCACAAAAACAGTCTCTAGGCCACATATTGAAATTCTCCACTGAAACATCTAGGACCAGATCTTTACAATTCACATCATTCTCAGTAACCAAGTCTTCCATATTCCTTCTAGGGGTGCTCATTAAGCCCCATTTGAAGCCTTCCACTGCTTTCCAAATTCAAAGTTCCCAAGCCCACCTTCTTCCAAACAAAAGCATGGTAGGCTTATCCAGCAATACCCCAGTCCCTGGTACCAACTTCTGTCTTAGGATTTTACTGCTATGAACAGACATAATGACCAAGACAACTCTTAATAAGGACAACATCTAATTGGGGCTGGCTCACAGGTTCAGAGGTTCATTCCATGATCACCAAGGTGGGAGCATGGCAGCATCCAGGCAGACATGGTGCAGGAGGAGCTGAGAGTTCTACATCTTCACCTGAAGGCTGCTAGGAGAAGACTGGCTTCCAGGCAGCTAGGGTGAGGGTCTTAAAGCCTATGCCCACAGTGACACACCTACTCCAACAAGGCCATATCTTCAAATAGTGCCACTCCTTGGGCCAACCATATTCAAACCACTACACCCAGCAAGTATTTTAGCCACTGAGCCATCTTCCTGGCCTCAAAACCATAACTTTCACAGTGAGGGGTAAAGAGAGTCATGCTGAGAGATGTGGGCTCTCTGTAGACTCTGTCCTTTCATTTCTTATCACGCTCATGGAATTAATAGAACCTAACACCTTTTAATGTAGAAATAACTTCAGACTCCCAACAGGTTACAAACCCATTAGGCAGAGCTCCTGCAAGCCTCGGCCCCTGTGACCTACTAAGAGTACATTCTCAAAGCCAGGGACTCCAACAGTGATCAAGACAATGCTTAATAAGGCTGTAAACCAAGTGAAAGTGAACAGCAGCTGCCACATGCACTTGTCCAAGTGCAGAGACACATGGGTATGCCCATGTGAGCACAGATGCTACCATCTTCCCAGCCATCATCCCTCTGCCACATGCACAGTGCTCCCCAGCCGCCATCCCTCTGCCACATGCACAGTGCTCCCCAGACATCATTCCCCTGCCACATGCACAGTGTTCCCCAGACATCATCCCTCTGCCACATGCACAGTGCTCCCCAGACATCATCCCTCTGCCACATGCACAGTGCTCCCCAGACATCATCCCTCTGCCACATGCACAGTGCTCCCCAGACATCATTCCCCTGCCACATGCACAGTGCTCCCCAGACATCATTCCCCTGCCACATGCACAGTGTTCCCCAGCCATCATCCCTCTGCCACATGCACAGTGTTCCCCAGACATCATCCCTCTGCCACATGCACAGTGCTCCCCAGCCATCATCCCTCTTCCACATGCACAGTGTTCCCCAGCCATCATCCCTCTGCCACATGCACAGTGCTCCCCAGCCATCATCCCTCTGCCACATGCACAGTGCTCCCCAGCCGCCATCCCTCTGCCACATGCACAGTGCTCCCCAGACATCATTCCCCTGCCACATGCACAGTGTTCCCCAGACATCATCCCTCTGCCACATGCACAGTGCTCCCCAGACATCATTCCCCTGCCACATGCACAGTGCTCCCCAGACATCATTCCCCTGCCACATGCACAGTGTTCCCCAGCCATCATCCCTCTGCCACATGCACAGTGTTCCCCAGACATCATCCCTCTGCCACATGTACAGTGCTCCCCAGCCATCATCCCTCTGCCACATGCACAATGCTCCCCAGACATCATCCCTCTGCCACATGCACAGTGCTCCCCAGCCATCATCCCCCTGCCAAATGTACAATGCTCCCCAGACATCATCTTTCTGCCACAGCCACAGTGGCTCCTAACAATGAATCTCTGGCTTGATTTATTCTTAAACTTTTCCTGGTTTTCAGAATAATCTAATCATTTGTATTCAACTCTCTCCATCAATCCCCCATACACACACACACACACACACACACACACACACACACAAGTCTAGGCTTCTGTTCCATTTCCTCTTCCTGGGGAGGTGTGAAGAAATGTATTAAGTGGCTTTTAGGTGAGGTGCAAGCTGCTCTCCACGATTATGTGACAGCTGTCTTGGAAGGTGGTGAATGGTGTCACCATTTAATAGAGGATGCTTAGACAGGGGAGTGAGACACCAGCAACTACCTACCTAGGCTGTACACGGAGGAGCTGGGATATCCCCAAGTAAGTGTGGCTTTCTCCACACTAGCCTGACATCTCTAAGACCCGGATCAGCCTGTAAAAGGCCTGACAGGAGACCACTATAACCGGCCTTAGGAAATGGTAAGAGTGCTTGCTTCACAAATCTGAGGACCTGAATTTGAACCCACAACACCCACACAGAAAAGCCAGGCATGGCTGCCTGTGTGTGTAAGCCTATCCCCGGGGAGCAGAGACAGGAGGAGGCTAGAGGCTTGCTGGCCAGCCTAGCTGGAATGGCAAGCTTTTGATTTAGTGAGAGACTTGGTCTTGTAAGAATGAGATAAACGGCAATAAAGGGAGATACCTGATGCTTGCTCTGGCCTCTACAGGTGTATGCATGGGCATGCGCCACACACTCACACACACCACACACAAACTAGAAAAGCGCATCACATTTCTGTTCTGTTGGTTTGCATGAAGCATAGGGCCCATGAGCACCTGGCACCCTAGCAGACAGAATTTGATTTACCGTGTCCACCCAGGTCTATGTGTACTACTCCCTGGGCCTGAAGACAGCTTTGTAGGATATGGTATGCCCGTGGTGGACACCAGTGCACCTAAAGCAGTGCTTAGGTTGGGGAGAGGGAAACTATGGCTTACTTCCTGGTTTTCCTCTGCACCCACGACAGCAGGGTCTTGATGGCCTTCCTCTGGTCTTTCACTGACACTGCCACACTCCTCTCTGTGGTGGGGGTGGGTGGGTAGGAAGAGTCGGAGTCGGTGCCCCCGGAGCCAGGTGACAAGCTGGAAGATGGAGAACTCCTGCTGAGGTTGCTCGTGAGCTCCTTTATCTAGAGAGAAAAGGGCATATCAGACTCAGTGACCCACAGGGACTCCTGGCCAGTGGGTCCCTCTGACCAGCCACAAGACCCTGGATGGAGAGTCCACCTTATATAGACTTGGTTCTCAGTATACAAGAAGCTTTGAGATTCCTGTAGCTCTCATCAGCCTAGGCACACATATTTTTTCTGAGCAGACTATCTGTTCTGTTCCACTATAACCTGGCACTCCCAGAATGCATCATGCTTCCCAGGCTCATTCTGGGCCTGCTGGCTGACTGTCCTTTCCTCCAGCATTGAACTGTTACCATGGGGTACATGTGAAAAATGCAGAAGCCCAGGCCTGTCCCAGAGCTGCCTACAAAAGCAGGAGGTATCTTAGCACCATGCCCTTGTAATTCCTAGGCATAATAAATCTGAGAGGTAAACTCCTATTCACCCTTCAAAACCTTGCTCAGGTCACTCCCTTGGCTACAGTTTTCCTTATTCTGCTCACCCGTTTATGGTAAAGTTGTCCCCACTTAGAGCTCTTACAAAGATCAGCTCATACCCCTATCGTGGCCTGCATCTTACTGTAATATGGAACGCACGTGTCTTTGTGGTCCCCCCCCCCAAGAAGAGAGTCCCATCTCCCTAACATCTGCCAAAGGAGTGAAAGAAGCTCCAGTTCTACTTAAGGCATTCACTGCCTTTCCTGACGTTCCCAGCATCCCTCAGGAAGCCAGGTTAGAGTGACCAAGTCCCGTGAAAACTTGGCACAGTGGGGGAAGCCCTCACATTCACTCTGTGTACCTTGTGACCACTCCTGCATTGACAGAGGAGGGAACTGAGGCTCAAGTTCAGGGCTGGTGCAGAAAGGGATCCACAGCTCCAAACAACAACACCAGCGCCAAAGCCCCTGCAAACCTTCCCCTAGCGGATCGCCTTTGTAACTAAACCACGAACCTCGGTCTTCACTTCCTGGTTCTTACCAGAGAGCCGGGGAATACGAAACTAAGTCTCACAATCATGGAAAGGGACTCTCATGGTGTCCCTTGCTGTGAGCATGCTGCTCCGCGGTTAGAACGCTCGTGAGGGGGCTCGAGCGTCGCAGAGAGCGGCAGGCTTACCTGAAAGAAGAGGATGATGTTCCATATCAGCCCGAGAACCAGCGAGGGGTTGCCGTCCGCTATCTCTGCTGCATCAATGCTGACCAGCTTGACCTGGAAAGAAGCGGTCAATGAGCACAAAGCTCCCTGAAGTCTGACCCACCACCTTCCCTGATGCCGCTCACTGCCTGCTGCGATCTGTCCTCGCCAAAGGCCACCTCTTGGGGCACATCTAGTGTGCAAAACCCGCATTTGACCAAAACATGGAGTGCTTACCATGTGCGACACCACCCTAAGGTCTTACAGATACTTGTATTGACTCAGTTTACCCCAACCACAGGCTTATCCTGTAGACACCTCTCTTACCACTTTGTGTTAGGAGAGCATCCAGAAAGCTCTTGATAGCTAAAACCTACTTTAAAAAATACAGATGCACAATTCCAATGTGCCCGGAGCCTTAAGTCTGCAGTTTCTACCATTCCATTCCATGAAGGGTGAGCAAGAGCCCCGGGGAGGCTGTCTGCACGCCGCATGGACGCCATCAAACCTCCTGATTCAGCATACCCTGGACTGACTCAGAGCCCAGACATCAAAAATCAAACTCTGAACTCTGAACCCATCACAGCCAGGGACTCCGCAGCTGCATAAACTGTCCTACAGTGTGGCCGTGTAACATGTCAGCCTGAGGAACCGCTCAAGTGATACTATTTCACCCGTGTCTGACCATGCACAGATGTTCCCGATGAACTCCTAAAACTACTTAGAGCCCCTGGACCTGCAGCATCCCAGGACCTAGTTAAGGAGCTATGCTTCCCCGACACCCACAGTCTGCATTTCATGTCTGTGCATATGTGGAAGCCAGGGGTTGATGTCCCCCTTACTTTTACATCTTTATTTATTTATTTACTTATTTATTTATCTTTTCGACAGGGTCTCACTATGCTGCCTTCGCTGACCTAGAACTCGCTATGTAAACCAGGCATCTGTCCGCCTCTGCCTCTCAAGTACTGGGACTAAAGATGTGGCCAAGCAGGTCCAGACTTTTCTTTTCTTTCTTTCTTCTTTTTTTTTTTTTTTTTTTTGAGACAGGGCCTCTCACTGGACCTGAATTCACTGACTGGCCAACGAGCTCTAGGTGTCCTCCTGTCTCTGCTCTCAGCTTGCCTGGAGAGGGACACCAGGATTACAGCTTCTGTATTTTTTTATGCAGGTTTTCACTATCTAGTCTCCAAACTCAGGTCCTCTTAAGCGGCAAATACGTAACCCATCCTGCAAAGCCCGTTCTGCACTTTAAGGCACACGGAGTGTCCTGTGCAGGCTCAGTGCTTTATAGCCATCAGAGCACCGGCGTGCAGCCTCCTGCACACCTCTCTGAAAGCGCCTTAGAGTGAGCGAGCGAGTGAGCGGGGCCGTGCAAGCTCTGCGGGTCTCCGCTCCATTTGCTCTCCTTGTTGAGTAACACTCCATACATGTACACAGCTGTCTTTGGGGGTAACGGGGATGAAGTGAGCTCACCAGAGCAACCTTTAAAACCCACACTGCAAACTTTATCCCGGGACACTTGGGGAAGGGAAATCTTAGAGAGGTTGTCAATACAGCCGTTTCTCGCTCGTCTCTCCCTTTCTGTCAGGAGCCTTTAAACTGCTTTGGCTCACATCTCTGATCTTATCGGTTTATTGGGGGCTCTGACAACATCAGTTAGGCCCGGGGTAGCCTAATTGAGGCTGACTACCCAGCTCCCTAGTTGACAGGCCATTCGCAGCCGCTGCCAAGAAGGTAATTGAGACAACACGAGCTCATCGCCGGCAGACTGGAGGCCAGGAAGGAAGTTGTCAATACTGTGAGGGATACAACCCATCAAACTCGGAGCCAATCTTCCATGCAAGCTCCCCCCGCAGCACTCACGGCACATAACCAATCACTTGTTCAGACTCTCCTGTCTTCCTACTCCCAGGTCCTTCCTGGAAGCATCCTCCGGTTTGCAGTTTATAGAACATTCAAGCCCAGTGAGCTACAATTACTGAAAGGACTCTGTCATCCTCATCTTTAGTGTATAGTCCTCCCTGGAGGACGGAGACTTCTACTATCCTTGGTGATGGACAGATGATGAAATTGCTATGCTTCAAATCTTTAGAGATGGCGTTCCCCCTTCCTCCTGCCTGCCCCCCCCCAACTCAGCTTGTTCTGCCAAACTGAATACAAATGAGCCCGCTGGGTTATGGGACTGTCCTTTCTCTTCTCTGAGCAGACAGGTTTAAAGGAGTGACTCAGGAGCCTTTGTGACAATGGCTTCCCCTACAGAGCACTGACTACTGCAGGTGACTTCCCGAGTTAGTCTCTCTAATGCTCTCCATGTCCCCATTTCAAGGGTGACAAAGCCCAGGCTCAGCCCGAGTAACTTACTGAGTGACTTACTGCACCAGCTCCCTTTAACCCACAGTTGAAGAGAGGTGCACAATGGCTGGTCCCAGGACTCCAGAACAACAGCTCTGGGCACTGTCACCAAGGAACCAGCAGAGCCACTGAGGCCTGTCCTTCTAGGAATCCAGGTAGTGGCACACGAAGGGACAAATAAAGCTTCCTAAGTCATATTGTGCATTCTCAGAATGGGACACAGCTTGCCTCTGGGGGCTTATCTTATCTCTTCTCCATCATCATCTTCCTTCTGGATCAGCATCCCCCTGGACCACTTTAAACTGTCCTCAGCATCCCCCTGGACCACTTTACAATGTCCTACCTGCCTGGGAAATGGACCCAAAAGAAGCACTGAGCTACCACGCACCCGAGCTGGGATATTTCTAAACATTTCTATGAAGAATAACTAACTAAAGGGAAGGTGGGCTCAGATGCTCTGTGGTACTGTCACAGCCTTGGAAAGACTCCCATGTGGAGGTCGGAAGGCCAGGCCTCTATCTTGGCCATACTTTTTCCATGGCACCATGCATGTTCAAATTAGTCCACAGCAGGACTCCCTGACATGCAGACTCTGCAGGGCATACGTTCTCATCTCTGTGGGACTGAGGCTCCTCTTCATACCCTGGACCACCAAGCAGCATGCTGTCTGTAAGAGCGTTGTTCTTTCCTCTGGACCCCAACCATCTTCAAGGCTCATAGGCATCTTACATAACTGATTCTCCCCAATGCTCGGCGTGGCCCAAATCCACAAAGACACTCGGATACAAGCCTATGACCTGCGTGGGTAACTGTGACCAGAGTCGTCCACATGGGGCATTACTACTGGGAGACAATCTCAAGGTCAACAAAAAAGAAGGGGTAACAGTAGGAAGCTGCTTGGAGCCAAGCCTCCTGTCCCAAGTAAGGTTCCTTTGGGATCCAGAAGAGATACTGCTTCTAGAGAGTTATGCTAATGATGGAAAGCAGGTGGGTGGTGCCACAAGGGAGTTCAGTCAGTCAAGCCAGTGAAGTGGCAGAAACAGGGCCACACAGCCCTTGGCAGGGGTGGGCACACCGCCTCTTCACTAGTGCTCTGAGGAAGGTTCTGTTTATGATTCTTCTATTTAGAGGTATATGATTTCCCCATAGTCCCTAGAAGTGAGTGGGAAGGCCAGGACTGGAAACCTGGGGCCTAGTCACACTGACGCAAAGTTGATCCTTGCTCAAGTAGGGCTGACAGTGTTCCTGAGCCCACAGAGTTTATCTGGGAAGCGCTTGTATTTTAAACTTCGCTGTATTTAAAGCCTCATTGAGCTTTGGTTGACAGGCCGTTTAAGCCTCCCATTTAGAGCATTTGGTGGATTTGGCGTATTTGCAGATGTGTGTAAAGACCACAGCAGCAGATCACAGAACACATTCACCATCTCGGCGAGCAACCCTGGACCTGCTAGCTGTCGTGTGGCATCCCTTTGCCTCCCCTTTGGTCCAAACCATCACTAGTCTAACTTCTCTAAAGCCATTTCTCCATCACAGAAATTACACACGAATGGAATCACGTAAGCAGCAGCCTTTATATCTGTCTGCCTCTAACATTCAGTATACCCTGCTTGAGGCCCCGTGCCTTAACACACACAGCACCAACTTATTTTCCACAACCAAGTAATATTCCCCAAGAGTGCTGATCCACTGGTCAGCTGGTAAGTTCCTGGTCTGTTTGCACCTTTGGACTCTGATATCCAATATCTGGGGTGTTTAGTGGTCACCGTCACCTAAACCTGTTACATCCAGGTCTTTCTCTACTATGTGGCAATTGGGGAAGACAGACCCCGCTTCCTTTGTGGTGGTAAATGTGCGTTCCACAGCTCTTGCATTTGGGCTGTGGCTCAGCCTCAGAATTGATGTCCACATCAATTCAGCTTGAGATGTTGCAGTGAGGAATGCCTTCCCCAGGTGGGATGAGAGCAGCCAGAAGTACCAGGGCAGGAAAGCGGAGGCTCCCACCCTTCAGCAGGTTCTGAGATGCTTGTGTTGCCCGGACAGGCTTCAAACACTTACATTGCTATCTTCCAGGAACTTGAGTGCTTTTGCTATGTTGTTCAACCGAAAAATACGATGTGATGAGGATTTGTATTCGTGCAGCTGAAAAACAAAAGATGCAGCTAAGCTAGCGCCAATGCAGTAGCATCCCAGGACCACAGGGGGCGCCGTTCCTTTATCTTTATCACTTGCTCTTGGAGGTTGGGGGTGGTGTTGAAAAAAATCACCAACCAAAGAGCATGCTGGAACTGGACCTAGGCCCCCTTCCCATTTGTAGCATATTTGCAGCTTGGCCTTCATGTGGATCCCCAAACAACTGGACCTGACTCTGGGCTTTCTCTAACTCTGTTGCCTGCCATTGGGTCCCCTTCCCGTAGCTGGACTGTCTGGTTGGGCCTCAGTGGGAGAGGATGTGCTTAGTACTGAGGCCAACTTGGATGTCCCAGGGCAGGCTAGTATTCTCTGAGGAGAAGGGGAGTAGGTAATGGGGGGAGGGGTTTGCAAGGATGGTACTGGGAGGAAAGGGAGATGTAAAGTGAATAAGTATAAGTGAATGAATGAATGAATGGATGGATGGATGAATGAATGAATGAAAAGACCCATAATGGAGGCATCCAAATGTCACTGTGATCCTAGGATCCTGAGACTTGGCTTGCTGGAGCTGGTAAATGGAGAATCTTGACATGTGATAAATGTGTCTAGTTTTCTCTCCAACCAGCTCCTGGCTTGTTAAACCCCTGCACCCACTCCCAAGACCACACACTAAAGGCTCCGGCTGCTATTGGCCTATGTGGGGCTAGTGGCTGCTGGTGGAATCTTTAGGAGATGAAACCTGGTGGGAGGAAGTTAGATCTTTAAAGTTGTGCCCTTGAGGACAATATTAGGATCCCTGGTCCTGTCATTTCTTAGGCCCAAATCTCCAGGACCAAGTGGCCACAGACACCTCTGGAGCCATGAGCCTAAAGTCTAAGTCCCTTCTTCCTTATAGTTGTTTTTTTTTTTTTTTTTTTTTTTAATTTTGTTTTGTTTTACCTGCGGTATTTAGTCACAGTGACAGAAATCTGACACCTGCATGGAAAAGGAACCTTGGCAGTGTTTCCTTTTGTAATGCTCCGGACCCTGCTGTGACAACATACCAGATTTCGCCCAGAGAGGACTTCTAACAAAGCCATTAAGATTTTGCCATCTTGGATATCAACAAACAGGTCCGTAACTTCTAGAGGTGGGTCGCACTGTGGGACAGGAAGAGAAGAAGAAGCCAATTAATGACCTGGGTGATCTACTTGGTTCTTGCTCAAGAGTGAGATTTGCAGGCAAAGGGTCATCCGAGGAGGCAGAAGCCTGTTGCCCTGGAAGAAACCTCTGGCCAGCAGGTGTCTGGCGGCTTGGCAGGACAGCTTATAAGAGATTCAGCAACAACTGGCTTTGGTAGCCCACCTAACTGAGACCTCAGACTCGAAGACTAGATCACATCCAGGTTTCTGTTTAAGAGGAGAAAGAAATGGCATGCCTTTATAGGCTTCCAAAGCATAAAAACATTCTGGATCTGGGGTAATGGATCAGTTGATAAAGCGTCTGTGGTACAAGCATGAAGACCTGGGTTCGATTCCTCAGTGCCCACATACAGAGCTGGGCATGGTGGTACACGCTTGTTATCCCAGTGAAGGTGGTGTGCAGACCAGAGGATCCCTAAAGCTTGCTGATCAACCAGCTTTGTTAAATCAATAAGTCCCAGTTCCAAAAAAAAAAAAAACCTCTGTGTCAAAAAATAAGGTGGGTTGCTACCAAGAATGAACCCTGGAGGTTGGCTTCTGGCCTTCACTCATCCCCATATTCTACCCAAATAGATACATCAGTATACCCATCAATAAACTACATGCAAAGTCTGTTAGGCTCTCGGGAAGTGGCAAGTCCTCACTTCAGATTTGGAGAAACTGAGGCACAAAGAGGCTGGGTGACCATCACATAGCTATTTGGTAAAATCCTGTTTCCTTCATCTGGACTTGGGTGGTTGGAATGAATGCAACAGAATCACACAACAGGGACCAGAAGCCTGCACCGGTGAGCTTCTGCAGCCTCGATCTGAACTCTTCCTTACCCTTGTCAGGGTTAGAGGAGTGACTGGGTGTTTCCTATATCCCAGGGACAATGGGAAACTGGGGCAGTGGCTGTTGTCCCCAGCACATACCTAGTGGTGAGGAAAATCTCAACACAATGTTAGCTCAGTCAGCACCTTCTCTGGGAAAGTCTTCCCTCCCTGGCCCCTTGGTGGGCCTGTGTTCTCCTGTTTGTTAAGGAAGGCAGCACTTCCTCAACCTTTATATGAGTCCCAATCCCTTGCCCCAGTTAGTCAAAATACAGGATGAGGCTACCTACAGGTGTACAAAAGGGGGGAAGGGACTGCCCTGAGGGCTCCAGTGTGTTTGAGCCAAAAGGCAAGGTATTTTCTTTGCAAACCTTGAAGCCTCGGGCACATTCCAGGCCTGGCAGACTGCTTCCTTTTAAGAGACTCCAACACCCTTGATGAATGGGCTAACAAAATTTCCAGTTACGGCCTGACGGAGGTTGAGTCTGGCTTGGGATTTAAACCCAAAGGCTAATTTCCATCGGCTGTTTCTGGAAGGGCCTTTGCAGCATCAAACACAACCTTGGCTGGAGTCCACAGCTGGATGGCAGGGGGTTAGAAGCCACTCCATCCCAAACACTCCCTGGACCAACATTCCCCAGGCTTCTGGAGTCTGCTATAGCACTAACTACAACACGCTCGCGAGTGCGCGCGCGCGCGCGCACACACACACACACACACACACACACACACACACACCATCTCCCCCAAGGGCTTTCTGCATGATTGAACTCCTTCTGTAAATTAAAGGATTTTTCCAGAAGCCGGAGACTCCGTAAATATTCCTGACAGCCTTCAAATTGTAGCTAAGCCCAATTCACCAAGGACTTCCTAGGTTTCCTTGGCTTAAAGGTTGTTTTGTGAAGTCTCGGGGCTGGAAATGGGGCTGTTAGTTTCTCTCTGCTAACAAGAGGGCCACGTCACTCTCAGGTGCTGATTTATCCTCAGAAATGGGTGCTACCCGCTACCTACCTGCCTCCCCCCCCCAAAAAAAAAAAACCGGGACAAGGGCAGGCCCAGCCGAGGAGAATGTCTTTGACGTGGCAAATACTTACTTGTTCAAAGGGGTTCACACTGGGTGGTTGGTGAATGAGGAGCATTTGTCACATGACTCTATAGGGCTCTTTTCAGTGTTCATTTATTTTTACTATAAAAAGAAAGAAAGACCTTCTGGCTCTACCCTGTCTCCTGCTAGGAATTCTCAGCCAGGCTGACATGCATCAGGCAGTAATTTGGGGGCTCACCAAGCTCAGGTTTGGAGACTGGTTTCCCCTTTTGGTCATCTCCAGTCCCCCACCACCCCCCAAAATGTTTTGCTTTCTGAGCGATGCACCCACGGTCGAAACAAACGACAAAGGATTGTTTTGCTTCAAGTGTGAATCCTTGTCACTTTCCATCTAGTCTTCAGAATGCCCTTAGGTGACATGGCAGCACCATGCCATCCATTCCAAAGGAGGGACAGGGCTCAGGAAAGATGGGTGCTGAGAACTTAGTCAAGGGTTAAACTGAGCCACTTCAACCAGGAGCCTCGCTCCCCTGCTTCTGACTTGGGACAATTACATTCCCAGCCTCATGTGCAAAGGAGCTCACATTTCTGCCAGTTCCCCTGCTTCCTCTACCTGCTCACCCTTCTCTCCTCTCCTCCCCAGCTCTGCCTTTTGTCTGGGGCTGCGATTATCAGCCCGGGAGCTAGGTGAGCAGCAGCAGCACCTTGCAGACACAATGTTACTCAAAGTTGCATGGCCAAAGAACATGAGAAATAAAGGGAGAGAGAGAGAGAGAGTTGGGGCTGGAGAGATGGCTGTTCTTCCAGAGGATCCGGGGTTCAATGCTCAGCACCCACAGGACAGCTCATACCTGTGTGTAACTCCAGCGACGCCCTCACACAGACATGCATGCAGGATAAACAATGCACATAAAATAAAAATAATGTATTAGAATGGGGAGAGAAGAGCCACAGCAAAGCTGCAGAGGAGCTGGGAAAGGCCTTAGGCACCCCATCCTCAGTGCAACGTTATACTTTGGGCTATGGGAAGATTCAAGGGAACCTGCAGTGTGCAGGCACGAAGAAGGCTACCTGATGCAGGGCTTGGCACATCAACAGCTATGCTAAAGTGGCTTTGCCAACCTCACCTAAGTCCGTTCAAATGGTTACGAATGGCTGCTAACAGCCCCAGAGTGGGCAGCTGGACTGAGGGTCCTCTGTCCATGGAAGGACATTGTGCAAGGGATGCCTTCTGTGGCTCACTCATGGATTCCCCTCCCCAGCTATGCTGGTGACTGCTCTCTGTGCTCCCCAGAATGGACAGCTATGAGTCTTTATGACACCCTTGAAGACTCAAAGGCACAGAGCTCTTGCCATAAAGTGTGGGGACCAGAGTTCCAACAGCCAGAACCCAGACGTGGCAGTGTGTATCTGCAGTTCCCAGTGCCCCTAAGTCAAGATGGGAAGCAGACATAGGCAAATTCACAGAGGCTCATGGGATGGCTAGTCTGGGTGTACAGCAGTGAACAAGAGACCCTCTCTCTCTCTCTCTCTCTCTCTCTCTCTCTCTCTCTCAAGGTGGAAGGCAAGAGTTGACATTGAGGTTGTCCTCTGAGAGGCTCACTGTGTATGCTTACATACATGAACACTTATATACATGAGCACTTACATATATGAACATTTACATAAACAGTTACATTCATGAACACTTTCATATATGAACTCTTATGCACATGAACATCTTCATACAAGACCACTTATATGCATAAACTCTTACATGCATGAATGGTTACATAATGAACAGTTACATGCATGAACAGTTACATACATGAACACAGATATGTCCGTATACTACAGAAAGTCTCTCTCTCTCTCTCTCTTTCACACACACACACACACACACACACACAGATGGGGAGAGAGAGAACAGAACCATCTATGTAGCCACATGTGAATATAGGTAACTGTATCACTCACCAGCCCTCAGAACCCCACCCCCACTTGCCTTTTCGAGGTGTAGGTTTATCCATCGTGTGAAAGTCCTCTTCTGCACATTTTCCCTCTCCACTGTGAACAAAAAAATGCCATTAACCAGGGCACGGAAGAAACATGGGCAAAAGCCTGCTCTCCGTTCCCAGGGAAACCCCAAGTAGACAGATGGCAGACTAAACCCCGCAGGGTCCCCAGCAGGAGCGAGCAGCATCCTTCTCAGAAGGGGCCACCAGGGGCTTATGTAGCACCAGATCCCAGTTTTCCAGCCCAAATGTGGGCTTCTAAGCATCTCATGAATTCAGAGTGATCATGAGTGGCCGATCACCTGGCTGTAAGATGAACATGCTCTGGTGGGAAGGGCGAAGGTCCACACAAGGCAGTGGATCGTACAGCTGCCTAAGGAAAAATAATCTCACAGTCTTAGGGCCAGCCTTCTGGTCATTTCCAGCTCCTATACTCAGGCCTTTCTCCTACCCCTCACCTTCCGCTCAATAAGCTAAGAATGAGGGGCCCGCTCTCAGGATGACTAAGGGAACCTGGGGTTCTGCACATCATGGGCAATGCAGTCGGTGGTGAGTGGACAGCCCTAAACCCTGGGTCTCTTCTGGCAGGGGACAGCACTCCCCACTGAGCTTCTTAGGAAGAACCGCCCGTTGAGCAGGGCACCACCATCAATCAGTTGTGTTCTGGGCTGGCTCTGTTCGTGTGTTTATAGAGATGTAAGCTGGACAGCACCCCTGCTATGGAGTAACCGTGCTATGAACAGAACAGGATTCAGAAGGTACCCAGAGGCCTTTCCAGTGGCAAAGAAGCAGCGCTGGGAATCCCATGTGGTCTACCCCACATCAGCTGTCACTTGAAGATTGCAAGTGTAGTTCAATTCCAGCTCTCCCAGTGATAAACTGTAACTGCAACAATGACTTTGATGAAATTCACTGAGCAGGGCCTGGAGAGATGGCTCAGTGGGTAAAATGTGTCCCCTGTAAGCTCTGTAAGCAAGAAGACCTGAGTTCAAGTCCCCGGTGCCATGTCAAAGCTAGGTGCAGCAGTATATGTTTGCAATGCCAGCCCGGGGAGTTGGAGAAAGGCAGATCCTTAGGGGCTCCCAGCCAGCCAGTCCAGATGTCACAGCAAGCCTCTAGTTCAGTGAGAGCCCTCGTTTCAAACAATAGAGTAGACAACGATAGAGGAACACAGCTGAACATCTCTGGCCTCCACATGTGTACACCTGGGTGCACACCTTGGTGGGTACCTACAAACACACACACACACATTTATACAAGACACACGTTTTGTACATATACACCACACATCTTATACTCAACCAGTGAAATATATAATGTACACATACACACACATACACACACACACATACACACACACACAACTTACTTTACAGATAAATAAATTGGGAGCCAAATCCCCATGCTTCCTTCCCCTCCCTCCTAAGCACTGTGGTCTTAGCTATCCTAGGTCTGTCAGAAACTAGACAGTGTTCCTCTGATGGGCATAGCATCAGAATCTTTATCTTGATGCATGGTGGCCTTTGGTGGCTGCCACCTCTATGTCTAGTCATCATGCCTCTCAGGAAACTTCCCTGGGGTGCTGAACCAGACAATTCCCAAGTTACTCCCAGATTACTGAGTTCTGGATTTCAGCACAGTAGAACACCATGTTGTAGATGCCAACAAGCATTTCATAGTCCTTTAGCAAGGAGAAAATGAGAGCCAATTTGTCTGCTTCCAGAGGGGAAAAAAGGCTTTGCTTTTCCGTAATGACTACAGTGCTTTTTTGGCTCCTGGCCACACTATTAGGCAGATAGTGGCACCTATAAATCAGATTTTAATATTGTGCCTTTTGTGCTTTTTAATTGAAGAGCCAGCAGACAATAATTATTTTCCCCGCTCTCATTTGTCTCTTTCTCTACAGAAGGTCACTGACAAGCAGGCATTAGACTGAAAGATGTAATCCCAGCAGGCTGTGCTTCCTAGAGCGGGACAGGATACACTGAGTGGGGAGTTAGGACAAGGAGACACTTGCTGAGAGATGGCTGAGTCCCAGGGTCTCCTGAAAGCTTGGAGTGTCCCATCTCAAGAGCCAGTGGAGAAGTGTACACCTCTGGACACAGATCTGCCACGTTCCCTTTGGTGGCCAGAGTTTTCCAGGGTACTTACTTATCCCCTTTTCGATGGATGTTGTGATCACTTTTAATCTGCCACCATTAGGAGCGACATACCAGTTAGCAGCCTTGGACCAGCACACAGCTTTGTGCAGAGAGCCTGTGACGGCATTTCTCATCCTTGACAGCTCAAAGTGGGGCTGCTGGGTCTTAGTGGTAGGCACATTTAAAATTTTAATAGCCACTTCCAAACTGCCCTCCCCAAAGGCTGCCTGAGTTTATACTTTCACCCCACCTGTCTTTAAACAAGTTTATGGGGATTGTAAAGTATTTACACACACACACACACACACACACACACACACACACACGCCCAGACTTACTTCACCAGCTGGCCTCAGAGACAGCAAAGTACAGCCCCTGAAATAGGAAAGCATTTAGTAAAGAGGTTGAGAGAGAACTCACAGCTTAACTGCATGAAGTGGTGCAAATGTGAGTGTGAGTATCTGTTGGTCTACATGTGCCCTACCTATCTACCCATCCACCTGGAAATCCAGAACCACACACTATCCTCAACTCAGCCAGCCAGGTATTTCCTACCATCGACTGTACTATTCCTCCATCTGTCTATCCACCTACCATCCACCTGCCACATACGGCATCCACTTACCCTTTCAATCACCTATGTGCCCATTCATCCACCCATCCACCCATCTATCCATCCACCCATCCATCCATCCATCCATCCACCCATCCATCCACCCATCCATCCATCCATCCATCTATCCATCCACCCACACACACACCCATATACCCATCCATCCATCCACTCATCCACCTACCCATCCATCCATTCATCCATCCACCTATCCAGCCATCTATTCATCTATCCACCCATCCATCCACCCATCCATCCATCCATCCATCCATCATCCATCCATCTATCTATCCATCCATCCATCCATCCATCTATCCACCCATCCATCCACCCATCCTTCCATCCATCCATCCATCCATCCATCCATCCATCCACCCATCCATCCATTCATCCATCCATCCATCCATCCACACTCCCAGCTGATATTTATACAAGGATTACTAGACACGGGAACCATGCCAAGCTGTGGGCAAAACAAGTAACGAAGAATTAAGCATTTCATGGAATCTGCGCTCCAAGAATTCACAGACAAGTAAGAAGGAGAAACAAAGCTACCAGGAGGCACAAATAAAAGGGATAATGAATTAAAAGTGCCTAGATGACAGAGATGGGGAGAGGCGACGTTGTATTTCATAGATTACTCTTCTAGGGTCCTCTGGGAGAAGTGGGACATGTGAATCCTGGCAGCAAAGATTGTGTATTCAAACCCTGCCCTGATTCAGAACCAACCAAGGTGGCTTTTGCTTCTGTCCCCACCAACACCTGTGGGCAAACCTGAGCATAAATCATCTTCTACAGGAGGGGTACGGTGATGGTTAGCAGGGGATGGTCAGACATGATCCCAAATATCAGACAAGTTCCAAACTGAAAAGGTGTGAAGAGCCTATTTTCAGTGCTTAAAACCAAGATGCATCACTCAATGCACAGAAGAGTCCGAAGGAACCTCAACCCGCCCAGCACAACTACTTCATGTCATGCTACAACCGTCAGCAAATTCACACTCTACAGAATGAGGGCAGCCCTGTCCACCCCACAAGCATGCTATGGGAGTGAATGAGGTCACCCTGAGACCGTCCAGCCCCTGGCAGCTGCTGTCTCCAAGCCAGGTTCCCTGGCCCTAGATTCACAAAGCATACCCTGAACTCGGGGATTTCATCTAATGTCTCGACAGAGGCCCATTGCCCTTGCCTGGCTGTCTCTATTTTAAAATGTGCCCCCCTTCCTGCAGGCATTCCTACTTCTGGCCTGCCAAGACTCCATAAACTTTATATAGTTTCCATAAATCCAACGGCCCCTTTTTTCCTCTCACATTGTAAAGGTGTAGGAAACAGTCACCCTGGCGAGGTCTGGCCAGCTCACAAGTGGCTGTGGGGCCCTGTGAGGGCAGCAATGAAGTAATACCAGCGCTGTAAAATTGCCATCCCAGTTCTGCCTGGCCAGTGGGGGGTGCAGGAAAGCCATGTCGGGGGGGTGGTGGTGGTGATGGAGGGAGAACACCAGGCCCAGGACCCCAAAGATTGGGCAAAGGAGGGGCAGGAGGCAGGAGAGGCCTGGCTGTCTAGCTCAAGGCCACAGGCCCAAATTCCCAGCTGCAATTCTGCCTCTGGCTTTAAAAAAAATAAAATAAAAAGATCATCTGGAAATGGAAGGTGGGTCATTTCCCACTTCTTCAGGCCCCTAGGGGTAGGCAAGCTTATCAGATGGGAGCCTCTGAGGAAGGGGACACATTCTGGAAGATTCCTTCAGCTCTGAGTGTAGTCCTCACCCCTAACAAAGGAAACCTCTCTTGCCCATGGATGGAGATTATTACAGATAAACCACAACCAATCAAAATACAGAGCTGTGGAGCCTAGTTCCAATGGTTCCTCTCCAAACACTCCCCCTAAGGCTCAGGGGCTCGCTGCAGAAGAGCCGGCAGGCAGGTTGTCAGAGCCAGAGGGTTGGGAGGATCATGGAGTTTGCTGTTGCATTGTATCTCCTAGGAATGGAGAGGCTGCACTCATCCTCACCAGCAGAACAAAGGGACAAAGACAGCTAATGTGGATGTGGCACTGGGGGGGGGTGTTGGGGGGGCAGATAAGAGGAACCCAGAAGGCCTCAACCCTACACAAAGAATTACAGACACGGGGACTGGAGAGATGGCTCAGAGGTTAAGAGCACTGACTGCTCTTCCAGAGGTCCTGAATTCAATTCCAAGCTACCACATGGTGGCTCACAACGGTCTGTAATAGGATCTGATGCCCTTTTCTGGTGTGTCTGAAGACAGTTAAGTGTATCATATACATAAAATAAATAAATCTTAAAAAAAATGACAGACACCAAGGAAAACCCAGAGGGGGAGAAATAGTTTCCCCCAGGGAAGAGCACACAATTGGTTGTCTAATGCAACTCTAAAAATGCACATGGCAGTAACATTATATAGATGAGGACAGTTGTTCAATATATTTAGGAACATTCTCTCTCTCTCTCTCTCTCTCTCTCTCTCTCTCTCTCTCTCTCTCTCCCTCCCTCTGTGTGTGTCTGTGTATGTGTAAATATATGTATGCAACAATAATTAATGAAAAAAAAAGGTTATGAATTTGAAAGAAAGCAAGAAGGGTATATATATGAGAGGGCTTGGAGGGGGGAAGGGAAGGTAAAATGATACAATTATATTAATCTCAAAAATTAAAAGAAATAATTAAAACAAAGAGATTCCTTCAAATTTGTGGTCTTCTGTCTCTACAGTCGTATTTCTCCAAAATACACTTCAAATCTAGTATTTTCTCTGTAATATGTCTGCTCTTCCCAGCCCAGGGGTGAAGTCTGGTGGCTCTGGTAGTTATTTTAAACATTATATGATTGATTCTATACAATCATTATAAAGTTTAAAAAGTACAGCGAAATTAAAATCTCTTTAAGCTTCATCATGCCCAGAGAGAACATACATGGAAGCATGCTGTGTGTGCACACAGATGACACATAAATTCCCACTCACATAATGCTCATGTGATTGGTGTGATCAGGTGTGACTCAGTTGCTCAAAATATGCTCACTGACAGATCCCTCCAGAGTAGTGCTAAGATGCTCATTTCTGAGTTCCATTCAACCCTTTGAAAAGACATCATTTTATTTTATTTTATTTTATTTTTAAATATTTATTTATTATATATAAGTACACTGTAGCTGTTTTGAGACACACCAGAAGAGGACATCAGATCTCATTACAGATGGTTGTGAGCCATCATGTGGTTACTGGGAATTGAACTCAGGACCTTTAGAAGAGCAGTCAGTGCTCTTAACCACTGAGCTATCTCTCCAGTCCAAGACATCATTTTAAAAAATGCATAGTACGTGTGAGTGCTTGTGGAGCCCAGCAGAGGGTATCAGATGCCCTGGAGCTGGAGCTGGCAACTAAGAGTCACCTGACTTGGATACTGGAAACCAGTCTGTAAGGGCAGCAGGCACTCCTATGCGCTGGGCCATTTCTCTAGCCTAAGACTTTTTCCTTTCGAGACAGGACTCTAACAGATCCCCATTTGGCCTTGACGTCCTCATGTAGCCCAGCATAGCCTTGAGTTGAGGAAACAGGCATTCGCTGCCTCATTTGATATCCATGATGCTAGAAACGGGACCCAGGGTTTCACACCTGCTCGGCAAGCGGTCTACTAACTGACTTATGTCCCCAAACCGTGTTCGAGACCTTCATGCTTTGAAGCAGGGGCCTGGGAATCTGTACCTCACCTGCTCAGTGGTCAGAGACCCCAAGTCTTGGAAAAACAGATAGCCACAGGTGATTTCTTGGTCTTCCGGTACTGCAGAGAATGCTAATAGGTATGCTAGGCTGGTAGGGAAGTCCCAGAAGTTTAGAGCCTGGTAACTTTTACCATAGCCCCTAAGGTTCTCAACCATCGTAACGCTGAAATCCTTCGATACACGTGCTCATGTTGTGATGGCCCCCACCCATAACATTATTTTTGTCGATACTTTCATACCCATAATTTTGCTACGATTATGAATCGTCATGCAAATATTTTTTTGGAGATACAAGTTTGCCAAAGGGGTCATGACCCACGCTTAAGAAACATTGTCCTGAAGTCACCTGTGGCTCCTCGGGACCCATAAACTCAGGCTTAATCATCATTTAAGCCAAGTCAATGAGAATAGCAGCAGAGAGTGACTTGGGAGCACCAGGCAAGGGTCACTTCCTCACTCACCCCTGAGCTCTCCTGGTGATGAACTCAGACGGATGTCTTCATTGCCGAATTCCTGTGACTGGGAGGAATCTGAGTCCCTGAGGGGTTCTTAGACTCAGGTGGGGGTGAAGGCTATGGATCCAAATATTTGTGGAAAGACAAGTTTTGAGGCCAGAGGCACTGCTGGACAGAAGGAAGGGGACAAGGGCACTAGCTCTAACGTCCTCGGCTCCACCCGATGTCCTGGGTGACCTAAGTGGAAGTAGCTGAGGGAACTGAATGGATCTGGCACAAGACAGAGTCCAGAGGGAAGACCTGTAGTGCCGCTTGGAAGACACAAACCAGCTTTTGCCCTGTTGCAGATACTGCTACAGGGGACCAGAGGTAGAACTGTGGAACCTGCCCTGTAGCTAGTATCGGGGAAATTTTTTTGTTAAAGGTGGTAGGGGCCATGATTCCTGAATAGAAGCCCTCTCTTTTATAAGCCCACATGTTCTATAGATCTGCCCTGGAACTACCCAAGTCACAGACAAGGACTGGAAGGCTCAGGCAACTGACGTGCTGTGGCTACTCCGTGGAATTTTCAGGATTCGAACCCAGTCCACCTTGGCTCCAGACTGATGCTCACCTCCACCTCCACATTTCTGGAAGCTCTGGTACACTCTCACAAAACTGACAGGGCACCAGCTCCTCACCAAGCTTGGTCTCAGTGCCCCAGCTCTCCTCTCTGATGGCATCCCTGGCCCATGGCCAGGAACGTCCAATAAGGTTTAGAATCCTTCAGGTGTGGCTCTTGCTCACTATGATCAACCAAGGAACACATGGCAATGTCTGGAGGTAATTTGGTTCTAACAACTGAGGGCATGCTGCTGGCATCTCTCATGGCCAAGGGCTGCTAGTATCCCATGATGCCCAGGATAACCTCCACAACACAAACTTGTTAGGTCCATAATGTCAGCAGTGCTGAGAGAGCAAGCCTGGGGGTGGGGCACTCTGAGGTACTGCCCATCTCAGATCAGCTCCTGTGCAGCACAGATGCATTTCAGACTGTGGGAAGACTCTGTCCCTTCTGAGTGACCTTGCATGAAGTCAGATCTTCCCCATGGCCTCTGTTTCCCAGTAGGTGAAATAGGGCCATAAAACTTACTTCGGGAAGTTGGAAGCATCAAATGCCTTAGTGTTGTGTGTCCTTACAACACCATGGAGAGCTTCACCCCATCCTGGCAATGAAGCCCCTTGCTACATTAGGAGAAGGGTTACAAACAGGTAACAAGGAGAAAGCAGGATGGGGCCAATTAGGGCAAAACCTAAATGGGATCCCAGACTCCCAGACCTTAGTAAGCATTGCAAACACACAGTGTTGCTGCTCTGGGCCACTTTGGACAATTAGAGGCTGTTGTCTATAGAAACAATGTTTCTTTTCTAGTACTGCTGGGAAATACTCCTTCCTGCACGTGCCAGGTGCACCAAAGACACTCAAGTGAATGGGCTCTTGGGTCCCCCAGCTGGCAGCATGTGGCTAAGACAGGAGCAGACCTTAGGGTTGGCTTTTCTTTGCCATCCTCATGAGCTCACAGTTGTTTTTTTATAAAATGAGTTGGCAGCCAGGGGTGGAGCAGGCGGAGAGCTTGTGGGAGGGTGATTTGGGATTCAAGACCTCTGCTACTCTTCAGTTTCTGAAAGGTCAGGGGAGACAGGGTGGTGGAACACAGCTGTGCCTGCTCCTGTCCCTGTCCCTGTTTACCACCAATTACTTTATCTTGTGCAGAAAGTTGGTTTAGGACCAAGTAACAGAGATTTTCCCTGACAGTGACAATCACTAGGTTTGCTTTGATGCTCCCTGGACTAGAAATCTCCTAGCTAAACATACGCTCAGTCCATTTTCTGTTTCTGCATTCTTGGATTCGATTGCATTTGAAAAATAGATATTTTTTAAAAACCCATCAATCCTAAACATGAACAGGGTTCTTTTGCTTGTCTCCACAATATAGCGGATAGAAACCACACATATAGGGTGCTAAGTTCTCTACAAGCCAGCTAGAGAGATGATCAAAGAATACAAAGATGTGTTTGTCCTGTGGGAACACTAGACCACATTATACAAGGGGCTTGAGCATCTAACTACTTTGGTGCTCATGGGGCTCCTGAAACTAACCCCCTTAGATACCAATGCACAACTGCATCTGAGATGCGGAGATGCTCAGACCTTCTTGTCCCTGGGGCCATTCCTAGTTCACTCCAAACACACTTAATTCCTTGGCTCCCATTTGCTTCCCTCTCTTAGGTCCTTTGCCTGATTTACTGGGGATCACAGTGTCGTACACAGGCAACTCCTGTCCATTGAAGCAAGTGAGCAACAGCCCCAAGCGTCTCCACCTCCTTTCCTGTGCTCCACTAGCCAACTCCTCGAGAGCCCACACCACTTGAGGAGGTCCACACCCGCTCCAGATGAGACCCAGCCTTGCTCAGTGGTTTCCCTCCTCTTCCCGTCTTTCAACACCTCCCAGAAACACAACCTCATTACAGGGCCCCATGCTGGTTCACTTGAGAAATAAAACTCAGAAACAAATTAAACGGCAATTTCTTTTTAAACAGGAGAGAGGCCAGGCTTTGGGAATATCAGGCCAATGTCCTTGGCTTCCGACTCTTGGGGACCACTTCCCCCAATGGCTCTGGCGGTATTAAAGTCAGGCCTCTGTGTAGTTACTTACCAGTCATGATTTTGCATTTAATTTCCTTTGTTTTTTCCTCCAAGAATATTTGCTTTGACCCAAGTCCCTTTTATCGAGACCGGTAATAAAATGTAAAACCCTCGTAGGGACCACAGGCCAAGCAGCGCAGAAACACTACAGACGGGGGTGCAGGCAAGCCACTATGGGCAAGCTCACACACCCTCTCTCAGGATGCCCGCTACCTTCTATCTTTCGTCTCCCCTTCTTGCTGAGGACCATGTCCACAGGCAGCAGAGCAAAGAGTAACCTGCTCCGGTTGGTGCAAACCCGTGCTTTCTGTATACATGCCCCCTCAGACTCAAATAAAACCGCCAAGCTCATTCTAACTGGGGACTTAGATCCTGTTCACCCTCAGGTCCCAGAGGCCACCAATTAACATACCACGTCCTGCCCTGCTTCGTCCCTGTTCCTCAGCTGCTCCAAAACACATAACCCAGGGCTCCAAAGAGCTAGTCCCAATTACACACCAAATTAAATTTTAAGCTATATATATATATAGGACCAGTGCCTGTAACTCAAAAAAAAAAAAGAAAAAAAAAAAAAACTGCTCCAGTTTTCCCTGAGAGTGATTCTGTCTAAGCTCAACATTAACCCTCAAACCGCACTGATTTATGACCAGTGCCGCCAGCCAGCCATAAAACTGTAAGCAGACAAAAGACAAACTGGGATTTTACATTCGGCCAGATGGACAAGCCTGGGCGACAGGCCCAGGGCAGGCAGACTGCCCCAAAGTGTCCAGCCATGACCCAGGAAAGCACGCATGGTACTGTATGGTCATTCATGAAGTCGTGTAGGGAGCAGATGCCGGGGCTACACTCACCCGTGAATAATAAGACGTGAACCCGTTCTCATGGACTCTCTTTGCCAGGTTTAAAAAGAGAGACTGGCCGGGAACATCGGCTCACTTTTGTGAATCCAGCACCCAGAATGCTGAAGCAGGAGGCTCACAGATGGAAGGCCATGGAGTGAGATCCTTTCTCAAAGGAGTGAATGAGAGAAGGAGGAAGGGGAAGAGGGGGGGAGAAGTAAGAGGAGGGGGAAGGGCATGGGATCGAAGGTACAGGAAGGAAAGGGGGAAGAGACAGAAGACCGCTATGGCTTGGTTTTATTTGTCTGAAAGTTTGGCGCCAACTGATGATGTCACTGAGGGGAGATGGGAAGAAGTTGAGTCACTGAGGACGGGTCTTGAGAAGAAAGGTGGAACCCCAACCCCTCTCTCTTTCCTTTTGCTTTCTGGTCACCACAATGTGGATGGCTTTTCTCTATCATATGATCCTGCTGTGAAATTCTGCTTCCCCACAGCATCACGACAGAACCACACCACAGGCCGTGACCTCTGACCTCTGAAAGAGTCAGAGGATTCTGGCTTCACTTTTCAGATGATGTTTCTCAGGTATTTTGCCACAGCAACAGATACCTCATTCATATCCCATGAAGACGCATCTCTGGGCCTCTGACACCATGATGCACCAAGGGACTAAACTTGGTGAAACTACAAACTTAGGCAATTTTTTTCAAGCCGATGTTTTCATAAAAATGAGAAACTTCTAGATCAGTGTTTTCCAAACTATATCCTACAGAGTACTCACTAAAATGTCTCTTAGTAAGTCCTGGACATATGGAGCATTTCCCCCTTAAGTGTATAGTTATGACCAATACGTCTAAAAGCCTTGGTAAAGCTTGCAAAAAAATTACAGGGCAGAGGAAAGGGTAAAGTGCATGCCACACACATGAGGACCTGAGTTCAAATCCCCAGCTCCTATGTAAAGCCAGTCATGACAACACGTGTCTGTCTGTAATCCCAGTCTCCCACAAGGAGATGAGGGACAAAGTGGCATTCCTAGAAGTCTATATGCCTGCTGATCTGACACAGAGAAACACTGCCTCAAACAAGGTACAGAGAAAGCCCAGTGTCTGAAGCTGTCCTCTAACTTTCATACATGTGCTATGGCATATATACATGTCCTCATTCACACACACACACACACACACACATACACACACACACACTTCTGTAACTCCACTCAAACCAAGTTCATTTGACGTTAGACCTTCCTAAATAAAATATAGTGTCCTTACAGAATCTTGCTTTGGAAACTGGAAAGAGGATCTCCGATGGGGGAGCCGCTTGCACTGGGTCAGGGTACTGACTGGCTGATGGCCTGTGTAGTGGCAAATCTCCTTTTCCCTGTGGGACAAACCTCACTTCCCAGCCTCCCATGCAGGTGGGTGGGGTCACATGGTTGAGTTCTGGCCAACAGGATGGAGTCAGGCAGAAGGCATGCCATTTCTGGTCACTACTACCCTGCCCTACAGAGATTGAGAGAGAACAGACCCACAAAGGCAGTAGGCTCTGGAACCCACTGGGAAGAGGAGTGCTACTGTCCCACTGTTGGGTGACAAAGGATGTTTACACCAAGCCCTGGTGTGCGGAAGGCAGGAGCTGTTCCTATGCAACCTCGGATAGGTTCGCCTGTGAACAGGGTCACCAAGTCTCAGCTGGAAGGATGCTAGTCTAGTTTGTCACCCTCTCTGGGAAGGATACTAAGCCTAGGCTGCTTGAGCCCCTGTTCAGAGCAAGTGTGTCAATATGGGCTCTTCCAGAAGGGTCTGCCCCACAGGGTTAGTGCAGCCTTAGAAGAAAGGCTGTCCTGAGCTGTCACTTAAGAACAGAGCTCCGAGGCCCAACACCGAGAATCGGTGTGATCTTTGCTCCCAATCGCACTTAAAAATGGAGATTAAACATGCAACCTGTGTTTGCGTGAACATACACATACCCTGAATTTGCATTTTAAAGCCCACCTGTTTTGAATGAGATCCAAAAGTTCCTCTCAAATATCAGAATTCTTGCACAGGCACAAAGGTGACCTGCCTTCCTTGTCCCTACACAGGACTAAGGGTGTCCCAGCAGGGTGTTAAGTGTTAAAACTGTGGAAGTGCTAGGCACACTGAGATGTTTGTATCTAGGACAGCAGGCCTAGAGGGTGACTGGGGTGGGGTGGGGGTGTGGGATGGTGCAGGCAGAACAGGTCCTCCGATACAAAGAGGCTGGTTATATTGGTTTCAAAGAAAAGAACACAGTGCTCCCTATTAGCAGTTTCTGCTGCAACAGAAAGTGACAGTGTGAACGTAAAGACCACAAACTGTGACAGGAAGGTGAAGGGCTTGGGGGAGGGAGTGGCTCCCTCCAGCTGGGACAACTAGACTTTACATTAATTGCCTGTCTAGAGGCAGCCCCAACAGAAGCCAATGTTCACAGGCCACAGCGCCTTCCTTTCTGGAATGAGGCCTTCTCAGGTTGCGTGCCCTGGGCAGAGACATTCAGCTCATACCATTTCTTGGCTGGTGGTGCGGGTAATGATCCCAGAGAGAGCCCAAAGAAGACAGGTGCTGGTGCTTGGCCCCCTATTCAGTAACTGCTGTGACTCCTCCTCATCCCTCCTCTACTGCTACATTCGATATTTGACATAGCCATACCCTATAACCAAAGTCGGCCTTAATTAGCCCAGGCTAGCCTCAAGCTCATGACAGTCTTCCTGTCTTAACCCCCAGGGTATTAGAATGATAGCTGTGTGCTGCCACACGTGGTCCAAGGCAGTGGGCTTCCAATAATCCTCAACTGTTGTTACATCACTGGGAGTCTCTCAGCCATCTCTGAAGTCCTCCTTGGTGCTATCCTAGGTGCTGAGGCACCATGAAGTGTTCGTTCTTCACCCAGCCTCGGGGAGTGAGTGCTGACGTAATATCCCCCTGCAATGGTGGCCAGGTGTCTGTGCATGGCTGTCAAAGAAATGGCTGTCCTCCTGCAGAAAGAGTGCCCTGTCTCGAAGCACTGCTGTACAGGAAGCAGTTTCCTGTGTTAGCGTCCTTTTGGCCGTTGGTTGCCGAGGCTATGTCCTTTGGGCTCGTTTCTGAGATCCCTGCTGTCTTCTTCACATCTTCTTCCCTAAGCTGGCTATTCTAGGAGACAGGAGTCATCACGATTGTCCTGATCCGTGCGGGAGACAGTGGGGATCCAGAAGCTATAGACCAAGCTTGAGCCTGAGACTATGCCTAAGGAATTCAGACGGAATGGAAGTTTCAGTCTGGTTCTATCTGGCTGATCCCTGGAACAGAGAGATGTTGTGGAGGGCATTTACCATCCAATGGACTATAGGGTGGATGGACCAAGAAGAATGCAGGAGGGGAAAGGAAGATGGGAGGGACCATGAGAAGCCTGCAAATGGATGCCTGTCCTGCCCTATTGCCACTGCCCTGCCCACCCACCCCATGACCTCATCCCCACCACCCTTGGGTTCACAGGGACCCTGGTATGAGAGTAATGTCAGAATTTTAGTTTAACTATGCCAGCCATTGTGGTTTTAGCGATTACAATTAGAGAACAAGTCTAGTCTTCACCCAGTAAACTTCATCTGGCAGAGACAGGGAGAACAAAGAGAAAGGCCTGAAGACAGAGCCTGCAACATGTGGTCCTTCCTAGATCACCCACTCGAGCCACCCCAAAATGAGCAACTGTCGTCTGAAAGCTTGCAACTAAGACAAATACTCAGGATACTTAATGTCAACATTAGGGAATTTAAGTCAAGCAACAAAAGTTAAAGCCAGCAGTAAAGAGCCCTTGACAGGAGTGTTCTGGTCACCACTTTGAAACCGTGCTAGTGGAGGCAGGGAGAAACAAGGCCAGTTGAGCCCCAAAGCTCACATCTGTAACTATTACGCAATACTTCCTGCCTCACAGTCCCTCTCCAGCCTCACTGAATCAAAACTATCCAAGTCCTTCCAAACTGGGTCATCACACCCAGCAGAGAGCCACCTGTCATGTTGATGGGTCCCTCCGCAAGAGATGTCGGTGTCTAGTCCCCGAGTTAGAACTCTCTCAGCCAATTCTGCAAGGCAAGAGTCACAGACTCAACACTGTCATGCGTTCCTAAGAGAGATTTTAAGGGAGAGAGGCCAGGGTGAGGGGCACTTCTTGCCTGAGTACTTCATTGTGTATGTGTGTATATGTGTGATCTGTGTGTGTGCATATATTTGGTGTAAATTTAAATTTGTATTTAAAAATTAATTACTAGGAAGACCCAAACTCGAAATATGAAGGAGAAGGCTGGGAATGAAGCTCAGCAGTAGAATGCTAGTCTTACACACATGAGGCATAATTACTATTCACTCACTCTTGTGCAAATAATTTGTCCTCGAGACCACCCGTGGAGAAATATTCACATATACATCTGACAGGAAGAGTTTTTCTCTTTGTGAACTTGTTAGATATCTACACTAGAAAATTTCAGAAAATCCAACGAAAGGTTGTGGGGATGGGGGGAGTGACAGGCCAATTTAACCCCTTCCATACTTCCCTTGATCTGCTCACTTGTCACGTATGCAATGGGACCCTCCACCCCTGGTCTTTCTCTTACCCTTCCAATGGTTTATCTTGCTGCCCCTTCATGATTGTGCTATGGTCACCCTGGAACTTTCTTTGACCTTGTAAACAGGACAAATGACCTCAGTTTTTAATCAAGTATGTAATCCTGAAAAACCAGGCACAAGCAGTTTCCAGCCTCCCATGCAGAGCTGAACTCGGGACAAAGTTTCTGGAACATTCCTTACAGAGAGCTGAGAACATCATACATCTTTTTATCTAGCCTCGGCCTTCCTAGAATAGAACTCAGAAGACAGAAAGCCCAGCAGTGATTGCTAAGGATGACCAAGAAGAAAGCAGCTAGTCCCTCTGCAGCCCTACTAAGTGCCTGCAATGGCCCCAGGCTGCCCATCTGTGGGCTCTGCCATGAGACCATCACTCTCTGAAGAAGCCACTGTGCTCTGTGACATAACAACTGGACACCATCAAGACACAAGAGAGACTCCTGCCAATGTTACAAGTTTATCAACTTTATGGCTGGATATTTACACTGGTGCCCCTTGCTGGCTACTAATGGCCCAGTAATAAGCATTTTGATGCATATATGCCCACAGGCCCTTACATTTCTCTAACCCTTTATCATGTGTGAAATTCTCACACTGGCTATTTTTTTTTTCCCACAAAGTAAGAAAGCAAGACAAGATGATTTGAGCACTTCAGCCACAGGCAACAGGCTGTCAGGAAATATTGTCCCTCCTTTGAAGTGCCCACAACAACTACATTCTGCTCAAAATGTCAGCAGCTTTGGCAAATATGGAGGTGAAAGCCAGATACTAATAATGACAAATCCTGGACAGCCCAGGGGTGGGGAGCTACCCAGGCTCCAAAACACTACAGATCACCCTCTTACACCAGATAGCTTGTCTCTAGCCTTGAAAACAAAGAAGGAAGGAAGGAAGGAAGGAAAGGAGGAGGGAGAGAAGGAAGGAAGGAAGGAAAGGAGGAGGGAAAGAAGGAAGGAAGGAAGGAAAGGAGGAGGGAGAGAAGGAAGGAAGGAAAGAAGGAGGGAAGGAAGGAAGGAGGGAGGGAAGAAAAGGAGGGAAGGAAGGAAGGAAAGGAGGGAGGGAGGGAAGGAAAGAAGGAAGGAAGGAGGGAGGGAGGGAGGGAAGGAGGGAGGGAGGGAGGGAGGGAGGGAAGGAGGGAGGGAGGGAGGGAGGGAGGGAGGGAGGGAAGGAAGGAAGGGGATCCCTCATGTGCAGCACTCATAAATCCTGGATATTGCTTAGGGCCCCAAGAAACGGGGGGCTAAGCCAGCAGCTCTTGACCATGACCCAAGGTTTGTACAGGGATAAGCAGGTGGGGTTGGAATAGCAAGGACAGGCACCAGGAGAGGTGTCGAGGACCCGAGGCCTTGAAAAGGCATTAGAGGCTATTCCTCAGAGACAGCACAGGAAATCTGTTCAAGGGACCCCGCGAAACCAAATGTCACCCCTGACCTCTAGATTCCTGAGTATCATTTTCTGTTTGCCATGTGGGAGCCAAAGGCCACGGACAATGTCATCCTGGGCTTCAGAGGGTGATAATCAAAGGCTTCCTCCATCTTGCATTTTGAAAAGCTTTATAGCTGCATTTGATGGCCATTTTGTGGATGGAAGCCCATTGTTCCATCAGGGAAACGACTTTTGTATTCTCAGAGCCACCCCAGTAAAATAGAGTAAAACAGGATTTGCTTTCTCAAGGAGGCTTTTCACTCTTTTTTTTAAAAAAATGTGTGTATATGTGTATATACATGTGTGTGCGTTGGTGTGTATGCATATGTGTCTGTGTGTATACATGTGTGTACATTGGTGCATATGTGTATGTATGTATACATGCTTGTGCATTGGTGCACATGCATATGTGGATGCATGCAAAACTGTGTGTTCATTGGTGCATATGCAAATGTGTGTGCATGTGCACATGTGTGGCAGCCATCGGTCAAAATCAGGTGTTGTTCCTCAGATGATTATCTACCTTGTTTTGGGAAGTTTGGGGTTTTTTGTTTTGTTTTGTTTTTTTATAAAATGTGGGTTCTGATGGATTGAACGTAGGTCCCCATGCTGACAATACCAAGGACTTTGCCCCCTGAGCCAACCCAGTCTTTGCCCTCTTTAAAACACATTTGCTCCAAGCTTCTTTGGTTCAGAATATCTTCATTTTCATAAGCAGAACTCATCTATAATAAAGAGGACCTTGAATGTAAACTTCAACTTCCCTAAGAGCCTCAGATATGGAACCCAGAACATGTGTTTAAGTTGTATACTGTGAAGGTACGTGTGGGACATATGTTTTAAGCACACCATGTGTTTATGCATTTTTTTTCTATAGAGATAGGAATTGAACCCAGAGCCTCATGAATACTCGGGACACACCCTTCCACCAAGCTATAGCCCTGAGATGTGTGTTATGATCACCACATCACGTATGGAGAAACAAAAGCTTGGACCTGGAAGGGAATTTAGCACTTCGGTCCAAACAGGAAAAAAATTCTATTGGAAAAGTCTTGGACAGATTCCCAGTTGTTGGAGGGATTGGTGTCGCCCAGAGGATCCTGGGCTTTTCATGGCTGACAATTTCTCTCTCCACTTTTCAACCCTTAGCTTCATTAGGAGCAGCTGGGTGTCTTTGGAGACACATTCTTCTGTTTATTGTCAGATGGGGGGGAGCTCCCAATCTCAGGGCCAAGGCTGTCCCCATGCTGAGAAGAACTGTCTGCCCTTGGCCCCTGCAGAGGAGAAGGATTAGCAAGGCAAAGCCCAACTTGATTGAAAAATAACTTCCCTCCAGCCTGTTCTCTGGCTTCATTTCTCCTCCTTCAAGCTCTTGCAGATGATGGCCATGAGACCCAAGACCTGTGGACTGAGGGTGGTCCTTCCTTCTCGGAGGGACCGGAAATTACCAAAGGAACTCCAGGGGTGCTGAGCAGGCCATCTGACGTAGGGGTGGCCACTAATTAATGTTTTTGAAAGCTTAACAAGCAAGTCAGGCAGGTGTGAGAAAGGGGTCAAAAGAGCGGGCATTCTGGAGCCGGGTGGCCTGGCTGTCACCTTGGCTGTCTCTGTGATGGTTGGCAGGTTGCTTCCCCTCATGGTCCCTGAAGTGCTAATGATAGCCCCAAGCATCAGGGAATAGTCATAGGGACAGAACTATGTGTCTACAAAGGGCTCAGAACAGGCATACAGCTGAACATTGAGAGTACTTGGTCCAGCCCTGGGCCTCGCCACTGGGTAGACATCATCCAACCAAACGCTGGGTGGATCTTCAACACATCTGGGTGGTGAAGAAGTGAGTATTTCTCAAAGAGAAGCTGGGACTCCACTCGGGCTAATCTGAGTCACATCTACTGAGAAGTTCCTGCTTTGAGTGGCTGATCACACTGGATGCTGCGTGGTGCCTGGCCATTCCGGAAAGATCAACTATGTGGCTGAGAATGGAGGCTTTGGGCCATAGTCTTGGTGGGCTTGGAGTGGCAGTCAGTCAAGCAAGCCTTAGAGGCAACGCCCTGAATAATAGCCTCCAGTGAGCCTCCCGGCTGCCGGTGCTCTGTGATGTCACATGCTGAGGGCGGAAGTACAGTGCACCTGCCTCATTAGGAAAAGACATGGCCGGCCTCTGTTGGGATCCTCCTTGCCTCCGCTCCATGCGATTGCTTTGGCTGGATGGAATTCTCTCCCTTTCTTATGACGAATCATGGCAGTGAGAGATGGAACTTTCAGTCATGCTAAAAGCATTAGTTCATTAAGACTGATGCCAGAACCTCTCAGTTGGGTCAGAAATGAGGGTGGTGTGTGGAGATTGTTTGGAACCAGGACAGTCTGGCTAACTCCAGCCTGATCCCTGGACTCAAGCTTTCCCAGGTAGCACAGGAGCCACAACCACTAGGATTGGAGAGAAGAAAGAAGCGGAGGAAGGGACTCGCCCCTGCCCCAAGTGACATGCTTCCCAGGTGGGACCTCATGGGGGCCTTGGTACCACATCTGAAAAATGAGAGCCACAGTTTCCACCTCTCCAGGCTGGGACCTACCCAAGACTCACCACTAGGGAGCAAGAGTGCAACAGTTTAAAACCACAGCCTGGACACTGCGCAATCCTTGTGATGTCTATGGGCTGAGGTCAGTTTGGAGGTGACAACTCTCCCTTCGGAAATGTCATTTCATATATTTTGACAAGAATGGATGGGACACTCACTGGCAGGTGGGAAATGGAGGAAAGTCTCATCTGGTCTTGTCCTGTCACATCAGAGAATAACCTGACTAATAGTTAACACAGCTACCAAAGACCCAAAGCCATACTACGAGATGAGCCTGGGAACCTGCATAATGACATCATACCTCAGACCCAGGTTCCCAGCACCACTGTCAGGTAAGTCTTAGGAGCTTTTGTGTCCATCCATGTGATGGGTCCTCTCTTTCTCAGAGTGCTTGAATAGATCTAGCACCGTGACTCATGGTCACCCGCTGTCTGAGCAGCGCCCAGCACACACTGAATAGCTATAACAGTAGGCTGAGACATGCTCGTCAGAAACAAGATTGCCTCCAGTGTCGCAGATGCACCATGGGTAACGTCAGCACAGTGCACACTAGGGACTGGTTAAATCAAGTACATTTCTGTCCGTAAGAAGCATTTAGGAGATGCAGCTGATTCCTGACTTTGTTCTGTTAGGATGAGGCCCAGATTCAGTTCCGGGTGCATTTCCTGTTCAGACCAGCGATGCTCCTGAAAGCGTGCTGCTCTGGCTTTAGGTATTTCTACACATTTCACCATTGCCAGTGAGTTTTGTTTCAATGTTGATGCCTTTCGTCTTCCATTATTTCTCACTATGTAAACTTAAATCCGCTAGTAATACATTAAAAATAAAACATTGGGTATGTTCAGAAAACGGCACACACACATACACACACACTCGTACCCACGCACCCACGCATGTGCACTACCTCAAACACCCACCAGCCACCTCGGAATTCCCTGTATATTGTGATCTATATGCATCTACATCTAAGAACAAGTCTAGATGCTGAGGCCTCAGATGGAACTGTATGTGGATACAGGGTCTTGAACAAGGTGGTTAAAGACAGAAAAGTCTGCAGGTGGCTTGAAGCCAATGTGACTAATGACCAAAGATGGGGAACACGGTCATAGAGAGATGTCAGGTCAAACAGAGAGGAGGCAGGGACACAGCCAACTGAAAGAGAGAGAGGCCTCAGCAGATCCTGACACCATCTTTATCCCAGACTTGCAGCCTCCAGGGCTGGGAGCATGCCATGCCCATTTCTAGTGCAGAGGTCCCCTGGCTCTGTGCCACACCCTTCCGGGCCCACAGCCAAAGCTCTTTTACGGCTAAGTGTCATGTTTATCTTAGTGTTTATAGATTCCAGAACCACTTAGCAGGTGTAAAACTGGGTGGTTCCTTCTCTTATTAAAAGAATTGCACCACTGCTGGAAGAGGTGGGTCCTACAGATCCAAAACTACAGGATGTCCTAGACACCAGGTAACAACGGGAGATCTGAGAGGCGTCCCAGCGAGGTTCCCATACTGATAGTGGAGCAGAAGCCAGAGGTCTGCACCAGACCAAGGAGTCATGGCAATGAAGATATGCAAGTGAAGAAGAGTGGACAAAGGGGTAGACTGAGGGACACACTGTGACATGCTATGGCTCCCACAAGAAGAGTTTTTCTTTTGCTCTGTTAAGGGCATTGCAAGGGTGGAGGGTAGGTGCCAGGGGGAGGTGACTGGAGTACATGGTGAGAAATTCACAAAGACCCAATACAAAAGTTGAAAAAGGAAAATGCGACTCATACCACGGAGGACATTTCTGAGTGTTCCGCCACAGCTGTTCTGCCCATTCTCATCTCTCTGGGGTGACATTAGACGCAAATGTCATATCACAGCAGAAGTGGGATCTTTAGTTAAGGGTGTCACCAAGCCAATTCCTTTAATACCAACTCTTAACCTGACTAAGCATTATGACCCTGGCCTCTCCTTTTCATTAAGAAAAAAAAAAAAAATCTTACCTATGGATGCACAACCACGGGTGGGCAGAACGAAGACCAGAGAGGTATTACGTATGTGCCCATGTGTGTGCACATCTGTACAGATGTGTGTGCAGGCCAGAGGTCAGTGTCCTGTGTCAGCTCCCATTGCTTTCTACCTAACATTTCTGAGTCGGGGTCTCCCACTAACTTACCCATCCAGCTAGACAGGCTGCCCACTGAGCCCCAGGAAGCCTCCCGGCTCTGCCCCGACCACCCATAAAACCAGGATTACAGGTATACACCATAGTCTTTGGCTTTTTTTTTTTTTTTTTTTAAATAACATGAGTTTTAGGGGATCAAATTTAGGTCTTTAAGCACTTTAATGACTGAATCATCTCCCTAGTCTTCAGCTGCATTTTTTAAAATGTATATATATATATATATATATATATATATATATATATATATATATATATATATTTGTGTGTGTGTCTGTGTTTATGTGTACCACACGCTTTCAGATGCCTGTGGGGGCCAGAAGAGGGCGTAAGATCCCATGGCACTAGAGTTATTGGTGGTTGTGAGCCTCCTGATATGGATGCTGGGAGTCAAGCTTGGTTCCTGTGCAAGAGCAGAAAGTGTTCTTAAATCCTGGGCCATCTCTCCAGCCCATTCAGCAGTATTCTTAATCATGAGGATATACAGTGGCTACACAGGTGTTTAGCAGGTATTGTCAACCCGCAAGCCATCAGCCAGAATAGCTATGGATGTAGCCCAACACAAAACTATAATTGTAATTTTTAAATTTGATTTATCCTTTTATGTTTTGAGTACACTACTGCTGTCTTCAGGTGTACCAGAAGAGGGCATCAGGTCCCATTACAGATGGTTGTGAGTCACCATGTGGTTGCTGGAATTTGAACTCAGGACCTTGGGAAGAACAGTCAGTGCTCTTAACCTCTGAGCCATCTCTCCAGCCCCTATAAATGTATTTAAAATATTGAGGTTGGTTTTGCCTTGTTTATTTGTTTTTTTTTTTTTTTGTTTTTGCAACTCAAATCACACAGCTCCTTAAGTGCAAACATTGAGGACAGCAATGCCATTAGCAACATCAAAAAGTTGGGCATACACGCTAAAGGAAATGATGCCCCCATATTTTTGCTCCCCATGGGTAGCCTCCAACCAAGACCCCAAGAACCCACTTGGACCCCGTCAGGAAGAACATCAAAGAGCTGCTGGCTCCACCAAAGATCCAGCTCTAGTCTCAAAAGCCCACAGCTGGATCAGGCTTATGAAGGCTTGGTGAGGCCCAGTGAGCCTGTTTCCTTAGCAACAAAGACTCTCAGAGGAGGCAGCAGGCTTTGGCAGCTCAACATAAAGACAGTGCTAAACACTTAGATTTGCTCCAGGCACCTCTGTGAGGACTGTGGCTCATGGTGTGCCCATGGGGGAATGAGCTTGCTGGGACAGTCCTCCTGCTCTGCCAGACCCAGTGGGGACTTATTTTCCTAACCCCAACTTTCTAAGAGCCACTCAGCATAGAAGGAAATAACCAGGGAAGTGATCAGGTGACTCCTGGCAGGAGGCCCTCAATCTACTCACTTAAAAACCAAGCTTAGCAACACATGGCCCCTCCGCACCCCCCCCATCCCCACACTAGGCAGGGAGATCTACAGATGGGGGAGGATGTCACTGGGTGAGGTTGGGGCAGGGGTTTGAAGCCTAGAGGAGATCTACAGTTAAAAGACAAGGAAGCCTCTCCGAAGACTGTGCCATCTCCAGAGAGCAGGAAGTGTGGTGCCTGGTACCTTCTTTGCTCTAAATGTAGAGCTCGGTACCTTCTCCGTACTCCGTAAGCCTATATTCCTTGTAGGTGTGGAGGAGGACGGACAGACACAGCTAGGATGGGAACGCTGGTGAGAGAGCCTCACATGCCACCCAGTGGATTCTTTGGACCACATACAGCATAGGGCTACTGCGTAGATGCTCAATTTCACACTGAGAGGAAGTTACCCTGGAATTTGGGAAGTGACAGACAACTAAAGCTGGAATAACCAGATGACCCGTGCATGCTCAGTCCGTCCAAGTCAAACAATCGCCCAGTCACCTGCTCGAAAAGGGGGCTCATCATTACTGCTTGGTTCCGCCCCCTCGTTTTCTCCTGTATGAAGAACAGATTTGGGGCTGGTGATGTGGCTTAGCGGTAGAACCCTCACCTGGCGTTCACAAGGCCCTGTGTTCCATCCCCAGGCTGGAAAATCACAAGCACCAGTACCAGCACCAGCACCAACACCAGCAAGTGTTCTCTGAGAGGTAGGTGAAGGGCACAGACTAAGAAAGACACTTTGTTCTTTGACACAGACCCAGCAGGTGCCATGGGAAACACTGGGTCCAGAGAATAATTATCTGCTCAAGTGTTCATAATATTTTAACAAGACCTCATTAATTCAAATTAGTCTTCTCTTTCAAATAGCTTGTAGTACTTAAAGGGGGGTGGGGAGAGGAGCTGGGCAGCTGGCCAAACCTCTCATCAGCTGTCTCCATCTTTAACCGAGATGGCACGTTCACAGCCCCTTCCTTGGGATCTCCTCTTTGCTCCCTGCGTCAGCCGCTAGGCTGCCCAGGCTGCGGGGTACCTTATGGCACTGTAGCTCCACAGTCTAGGCCACGCACTGGCTCTGAGGGCACTTAACCCAAAAAGGGTCCATGAGTTGCTTCCCTGGGAGCTTTGAACCCAGGAGCCTCTGCCACAGCCAAAGAAATGAGAACTGAACTTGGGGAGCAAATCCATACACCAAATGAGGTGTTAGACCAAACACAGAGAAAGTCAAGTTCAGGTCCCATCTGTCCTTTCTCCCCAGTGAGCAGCTGACCCAGCCCTGACAGTACCTCCATCCTTCTTCCTAGAAATTTCTAAGTAGTTCCTTTGGACTCCAAGCTTCTGTGACTTGCTATGCCAAACCCTAGCACACAGTACAGTCCTCATCTCGCTAATGAGAAAAACGGGACTTGAGGCAGACCCACAGTCACAATGCTGGAAGGTCTAATGTAACCCTTAAATCTCTTTCCCCCTATTTTCAGCTCCCATCTTTTGGGACGTACGAAACAGATGACAGTAATCTGACAGTGCTGGTCTTTCTGATGGGAGTGAGGACCATGGAACACCCCTGGGGTTAGGAACAACATCCGCAAACCTGGGAATCTTACTCCATTCCCCTCATCAAGCCCCTTCTTCCTGACCACCCCTAAAGGAACAGAGGACCCTGGGCCTGTATTCGTGGGTGCTGGGGCCAGAGAAGAGAGTCACAGAGGTGATTCTCAGAGGTGCGTGCGTGTGTGTGTGTGTGTGTGTGTGTGTGTGTGTGTGTTATGCAGTGGGCTAATGTAGGACATGGAAGCTGGAACAACAAGGAAGGCCAGAACTGGGAAAGGAAGCTGTCGCCTTGGTTAATGACATAGACAGACTTATTTTCACCCTAAGGCAGAGGCAAAGTAGGTGAGGTTTATCCGAGACCTCCACAAGGCTAACAAGTCCTGCTCTAGCCAGTTCCTTCTACAAATGTCTGATGCCTGACCTCAGACACCAGGACAGAGGAAGATATGTAGCAAAACCCTGTAGTGGTCAGAAGCTTATGAAGAACATTCCCCTCCTCGGTCCCTGTTGAACTCTCCTAAGGTTTTGAGGCACAGGGAGGAAACAGGTCAGGCCAGTGGTTCCCACAGAAAGGACTGGCTGGCTAGGAGCCAGAAAACAAGATCTCAATCTGCAGACACTCCTGTTTTTGTGCCTGGCTGGGGCCCGGAAAGGAGTTGCCTTCTAAGCAGCCCACCTGACCCCTGGGCTGGGAGCTCCTGAGGACACAAACTGCTCACCCTGACTTATTCCTGGATGGAGAGCACTGAGCCCATGCCTGCTCCCAACCAAGGGCACCGCTGTCACAGAAACATCAGTCCAGACCCCTGCACCTGCCTTTACACACACTGCCATGCTCCCTGCACACACACCCCTCAAGTCCCACCCACTGCCAACAAGGGATACACTCCTCAGTCCCTAATATCACAGTGGCCTCACTGAAACAGCTTCCTGCTGTCCAAAGACATGTGGCACACAGTGGGGGGTCCAGTGATTCATTGATTCATTATTCCTTATACCACTCATTCATTTATTCGGCCCCGTATCTATTTGGTCATGAGGAGGTAATGAGCCAATCAGTGAATCCAGAATTTGTTGAAAGGCTGTCACTACTGACATGGCCTAGTCTGAGTACAGACATTCTCTGAGCCCATTCCCAGCCTAAGGGAGTTCAGGTCATTGTCATATAAGAGAACCACGCAGCAAAGCGACTCATGTCTTGTAGACACGCATCAAGTCAACGGTTAACAGAACATACAGTCAGGCAAAATGAGGCAGGAAAGATCCTTGGAGGCAGATGTGAATCTGGGAGACTTCCCAGAAGAGGTGGCTTTAAGTCAGATGTTGAGTGACTCTGAGCCGCAGCTGATGCTTGCTGAACTAGCCTATAGGAGCCACCACTGACACTAGAGGGGATTGGAGGGGCTGTGGACTGCTGGGCACACATCTACATGAAAGGACCCTGCCTTAAGTGTTTGCTTTAAAGATGCCTCGAATATGTGCAAGGTGCTGGCTCCAGAAGACTGAACTCACACTCACCACCCCAACAATTTAGAGCGCCTGAGAGTGCCTGTCTGCGCTGTGCTTGGGACCAACTTATAGCAACAGCCTCAAGAAAACGCTCAGCCCTGGGGAACGTGAGGCAGAACCAACTGGACTCAGAGAGAACCCTGCTGGTGGCTGGAAGCAAGGGCCGAGCCACTGCTGCGGCCAGTGTTAGCTGGGCCTGCGTCAGGTGCGTGCATTGTAGTTTTAAAAACTAAGTGTGTTTGCTTCTCTCTGAGAGGCGAGTGTGTGCCATGGAAAGCAACAAGCTCGCAGAGGCCGGGGGACAGCTTGAGGGAGTCAGTGTTCTCCTTCCTTCATGGAAGTTCAGACTCAACTCAGGCTGTCAGACTAGGGGCCATCACCTTGAAGGACTGAGCCACTTTTCCAAGTCAGTCAGTCAGTCAGCCAGTCTGTCTGTCTGTCCTTCTCTTCTCCCTCCCTCCTCTCTCTCACTCTGCCTTCTCTTTCCCTCCTTCCTCCCTCCGTCCCCTCCCCCTCTCTCTTTACTCCCTCCCCCTCCCCATCCCTCCTCTCCTTTTCTTCCCTTCTTCCTCCCTCCCCTTCTTCCATCAGATGTAGGTGGTGGTACCAATCCCTAGGCAAAGGGATCCCGGGTTGTATAAGCGTGGAGATATAAGTGTGGAGGAGTAAGGTGAGCCCTGGCCGGCCTGCATTCCTTGCTCTCTCCTGACTGGAGACACAATGTGACCAGCTGCTTTAAGCTCCTGACTTCCCACCTGGAACTACTGAGTTTCAAAAATATGCTGCTTTTTGTCAGGACATTTTGTGACAGCAACAAAGAGAAACCGGAACACTCAGTTTGTCCTGGGATTCCCAGGAATCCCCTTAGAGTCCAGCTGTAGTCTATAAATGCAGGCTGTTGACAGGCCCTATCCTGCTGCCTAGTGGGCATATGGCCTACTGGAGTCTGGCACCTCACAGCCCTATGTGACCCAGAAGGGAAAGGTCAAGTAGCCACACCCACTCAAGGGAGAGGCTGGGAGGACAGGGAGGAATCTATCCAACCCTGACTTCAACCTGCTTTTGGGGGCGAAGGTTCTTGTGGACTTGCACTATGAACAAACTTAGAATGGACTTGTTAGATGGGAAAGGTGAGCTGAAGCCCGGAGCTGCTGCAAGAAGGAACCAGGGAGGAGTCAGGACACCTGGAGGAGGAGTCAGGATGTGCCTTAAGATCAGCCCCTTAAACTCAAGCTTGGAGAGTCTCAGAACAATGGCAAACCACACACAGAGCAGACACAGAGATCAGGTCTTCATCCCTACAAGACTCAGGTGACACAGTTGACACTCAATATCCCCATTCCCCATGCCTCTCAGGACAGCCACCACGTCATAATATCAGTTACCATCATGGCTCAACCTGACAAGCCCACAGGACACAAAGATTTGGCCATTATTCGAGATGTTTTGATGAAGGCACTTATCGAATGAGATGAACTTGGGAACTGGCAATGTGGGTGGGCCTCGTCTAATCAGCCTGCAGACCCACCCTGCAGAGTTTGGACCTGCCTAACCTCCACCAGTGTGCAAGCTAATTCTTAAACCCCTGCACACAAACACACAGTGATAGCTGCTTCTGCAGCCAATCTGGACTCCTTGGAGGAGTAGGTGTGATCCCTGGTACTCGGGAGTCTGAGAAGGAGAGGAGAAAGCCCCTGCCTATGTGTCCCATTTTCTGTGGGTAATGAGTGACTTGTTATTGCCCCCACTAAATCAATTTCTCATTTTCACTTCCTGATGAATCATATTCCTGCAGCTGGCTGGAATGAGATGGAGCAAGCCACCCTCTTCATACCCAGACTTCATACATAAATGTTTAACATTTACCTTCAGCCAGCTTGAAGGTGGTGTGTGTGTGCGTGTTTGTATGTGTGTGTCCACATGTCCTGACGATATTCTTCAGCTTCGAGGAGAAGGACAGACTGTTTTAATGAGCTGTAGTCTAAGTGTCATCAGAGTTCTCCATAGCAATAGCCCCCCTCCGCCCTATCCCCACTCCCCCATCCCCACCTCACACAGGCCTCCTCACAGAGACGGGACATGTTATAGGCCACCGCCGCTGCAGAAGCTGCTGGCCACCCAGGAACCACATTGGGTTCTCTGCTTTCTTTTAAATTCCTTTTCGTGCAGTATGTTTGGATTGTATTCTTTCCTTTCCTCCAGCTTCTCCCAACTCCTCCCTAGCTCTCTACCCATCCAACTTGGAGGGAGCGTGCAAGCATGCGTGTGTGCAGTGACTTCACTTTTCCAGCAGGTGTCAGTTACAAATAGCTCCTGGTTAGGGTTAGGGTCTCAGTGCTGGGGATTTTACATAGCTTGAACCTCTGCAGGCTGTCAGTCTCTGTGAGTTGCTGTGTGCAACAGTCCTATTGTGTCCGTCCCCAACACTGTTAAGGTGGCCAAGGACCCAAGACTGGACAGGTCCTGGGGACAGAGGAAAAGCCGCTACTGTTATTCTGCTAAAGAAACAGAGCAATAAAATGACTTTAACAACTGGGCTGGAGAGATGGCTCCGCGGTTAAGAGCACAGACTGCTCTTCCGGAGGTCCTGAGTTCAATTCCCAGCAGCCACATGGTGGCTCACAATCATCTGTAATGGGATCTGATGCCCTCTTCCGGTACATCTGAAGACAGCAACAGTATGCTCACATACATAAAAAATAAATCTTAAAAAAAAAAAAAAACCAAAAAAACCCACAACATTGCAGTGGGTGGGAAGACACACAGTGAACAAGGCGCAGAGACTGAGAGGCTTTGCAGCATTCAGTCTGAGGGCTTCATCAAACCCTCCCCTCGAGGATCAGGGACCTGGGCAGAAGAGAAAGTGACAAGACTCTGTGAGCCGTGATGGCCTCTGTAGTGCACTGAGTCAGTCCTAAGGCATGGATGGGCAGGACAGCGCCTCCCCATAAAGACACGGCCACTCCTGCAAAACCTGGAAAACAGAACCGAATGCCAACTGGAGACTGTGACAAAGGTCTCACATGTCCTGTAAGGGTGTGCCCTTATGATGACAAACATGACTCCATATCCTCCAGATGCCTGGTCCTTTCTGTAGGCAGCACAAGACAGTCTCTGAGGCCTGGAATCTACAGACCCTGGCCTCTGGGTGGCATCAGGTGACAGAGTTCGGCCAATGAAATAGGGGCTAGATGTGTGTCTCTTCGTCCTCTCCTCTCATGCTCCCTCCTGTCTCTGCAGATCCCATAGTGTGTGCTCTGTACGAGTGAGACAGTAAGGTCTTAGGGGCGGGAGACGGAACATAGCCAGTGGTCCAGAGTCCATGGGCCCTGGGTTCTACCTCCAACATGACATAAACTGAAATCCATAGCACACGCCTTTAATCCCAGCCCCCAGGAAGCAGAGGCAGGTGGATCTCTGTGAATTCAAGGCCACACTGGTCTACATAACCAACCATGGCCAGACAAGGCATGACTTTGTCCAGAAACAACAACAAATAGGAAAACCAAGATCCCCAAATATATTGCAAGTTCAACATCAGCCTGCTTAAAACCCTGTTCCAAAAAAACAAAAATAAATTAACTTCCTCTGTATCTCGTTGCTGCAGTACCCAGGGCCACCTGGTATACTTAGCTGGCCTTCCCCAGAGATGCTACTGATCATGCGTAGGAAGCAGATCCCAGGGAGGCAGAATGACTTGGCCATCACCGAACAGTAGAGGAATAGCAAAGCCAAACCAGGACCCAAGCACCCGGAGAGGATTCCGCTCCCGATACATGCCCACCATCCTGCATTGGCTACCCACCCCCATGCACCTCTAATTAATGCTCCTCAGATACGTCCCCATTAGACCTGCTGTGTGTGTCTCATTTTTTAGATATAATCAAGATACAGACTGGAATGCCTACTTGAGTACATAGTTGAGAAGTTTCTAGCCTGAGCCTGAAAATATCCACCCTCCCCCTCCACGGTCTAATTTGAAAACACGTTTTCCAGAGCTGGAGATGGCTCAGTGGTTAAGAACACTGGCTGCCCTTCCAGAGAACCCAGGTTCTATTCCTAGCATCTACATGGTAGCTCACACTCATATACAACTCCAGTTTTCGAGATCTGGCACCATCTTCTGGTCTCTGTGGGCAATATGCATACATGGTACACATAAACACATGCAGGCAAACATTCATATAAAATGAAGTAATTTTTTTAAACATTTTTGTCTAGATGTTGTGTTATATTTGCTAGCAAACCTCCTATTGCCAAGCGATCACAAATACATTATCTGTCTCTAAAGACTTGGGGCATTTCATATCAATGGATCCATACAACATGTGGCCTTTGTGACTGGCTTCCTTCACTTCCTGTCATGTTGTAACACCTATTGACACTTCATTGCTGTTTATAATATTCCACAGCATGTAGATAGTAACATCTATCAGTGTTTTATCCTTTTTGATTGCTGAGTAATATTCCATAATATGGACATACCACAGTTTATAGGTCTAGCATGACCTACAGTTTCTATGATGGACTTGGGGTTCTGATGGGCATTTGGGGCTGTGATTTTGCTATAAGCACTTGTGGGATTTGTTTTATGTTGAGACAGAGTTCACTGTGGTAACTTGTCAATGTGATTGCTGTCTGTTCCCCTCTCTTGGAGCACCCCTGAACCCTTGAGTCCTCAAATTCTGATATTTTTTCTCCACTGATCTGCTTTGCAATACTCAGACTTCCTCTTTCCTCTTGCAGTAGCCCCACATTATATTGACACCTTCAAGGTTCCCACAGGTTGCATGGTATCCCCAATCCTGGAATCAGTCAGCATGTGTGCCCATTCTGTCCAGACATGGTGACACCAGGCCTGTGATGAGCTGGCATGTAATCCTGTGGTCAAGCAACAACAACATAGTGTTCTGTCAGGATCCTGAGCAACTGCCTCCTCCAACACCCCCATCTGGCCATAGGTGGGATGGAAGCATCCCGAGTGTCAGAATGCTGGTCCTTCCTGCTTTGCTCTTCCTGGGAGCTTTTATTCTGGAATTCCATATGGGAAGGAGACCTCTCCCACACTCCTCTCTGGTCTAGTGTGTGTTCTCTGGGGCTTTTATGCAACATTCTCTCAGCCTTTCAATAAACATTCACTGAGCTCAGTGAGGAATCAGCCAGTGGTGCTGGCTCTGGGGACACAGCAAGGATCCACCCTCACAGGCAAAGCTGAGGAGTCTGGTACAGAAAGGCCACCAGGCAGAGGGAGAAATATGTGCAAGGCACAGGCTGTACCAGGGACAGCAGCCAGTGAGCAGGGAGACAAGCAGGGAGGGAGAGAAGGAGGGACAGGGAAAGGAGAGACTGTAATGATGCTCCAGCCTGGGAGGCTCCTGTGTTACACACACACATGCACACAACCACACCACACACACACACATACCACACACACACTACACACACACCACATGCAGATACACAGACACAGATACACCACACACACACCACACACACACCACACACACACACCAGACAGACACACACCAGACAGACAGACAGACACACACACACACACACACACACAGGCACACACAGGCACACACACATACCACACACACACACTACACACACACCACATGCAGATACACAGACACAGAAACACCACACACACACACCACACACACACCAGACAGACATACACACAGACACACACAGAGACACACACAGGCACACACAAATACCACATACACATACACACATACACACTTCCCACTTCACATGCAGATGGTCCCCAACGGATGAGCACTCAATATTCAGCTTCTCACTTTCAACCATGCAGTAGAAACCCCTGCTTGCACGTGAACTTGGCTCCTTCCCCAGGCTTGCCACGTGCAGCCAGTCCCCTCTGGATGTTGAGCTGCACTAACTCCCGAGCTGTAGGAACACATGTGGCCTCGGCAGGCTAGAGATAGCAAAGTACCAGCTGGCCAGTGCCTCAGATGCCACCCGTGATGGACGGGCTCTGCCTTGCAGAACTGAAAGATAAGACAGTCTCGACAATCTGTCCCAGCGGCCAGAGGTACCCTGCACAGCACCCCGTGGTACTAAGGCACAGGCTGTCGGGGCAGCTGTCATTCTCAGTGCTTGACATCCTGTCACCCTTTCTCTTCAGAGTGCAGCAGGCAGACCATGCAGCTGCCTCTGTCATGGAAATAGCATGGAGTTAAGGGTGCAGAGAAAGTGAGGACTTTCAGAGCAGAGGGCTCTGATGCCAGAGCAGACACCCTGTGAAAATGTGCCCCATCAAAACAGTCATCATCGTCACCAATGCTTCCCACACTTGTCTGGCTTCCACCAGGTAGTACCAAACCCTCCCTTTCTTCTCAAGGACTATCATGAAAAAAGCGTCTTGGGGGAAAAAAAGTGTTGGCTGGCTAGAGTGGACCACGGGAACTGTGATCATCTCGGGTCCCTAGCGACAGACAACGCCCACTCTGGGCTCAGCACAAGTGGGTGCTTCCTGTCCATCTGGGGCTTGGCTCCCATGAAGGAAACCACCTGTCAGCTCCTGGGTGCCAGATGCCTCACAGGCCTGGCAATGGCTCCTTCCAGACTCCTCCACCCACCCGACTCTGCACATAGAAGGCTCCTTCCTGCCTTATCACCGCTAATACGAAGGCACCTTGACAGTTACAGCCTAAATCAGAAAGAAAATAAAACCCAAACAGCAGCATGCTCCATGGAAATGTCCCTGGCCACAGCAGCTGCCTCCTCTCCCTGGAGGCTCCTTATTTGCAGGAACAAATGCTTCTTCAGCAGAAATCCACCAAAGGGACTGGTTCTCTGGGGAGGCTGCACCTGCCTCTTGCAAAGTAGCACCCTCATAAAAAAAAAAAAAAAAAACAAAACAAAACAAAGCAAAACAAAAAACAAAACAAAACAAAAAAAATCCAGCCATGATTCAGAGCCCCAGAACTCAATTCCTGTCTTCTGTGACCCAGTGTCTCTCCAGGTAGGCACATATCCTAGGATGATGTCTTCAAAAAAGGAGGAGGGGAGAGAAGATGCCAAGACCTCACCAGAGCTGGAGGGACCAGAGGGACAATCCAACCTGCCAAGAGCAGAGAAGCCACCACAGGGGGGCACTCTCCTAGAGCACAGGGCACCATGAGCCGACACTGGGCACAGCAGAGATGGGGGCACAAAGAGGGAAAAGCGACATTAAAGGTGTATTATACAGATGTCCTAAAAGCCAGGACAGAATGCATGGGGTTCCTGCTGTGCTCCTGGCACCAGCCATGGTGTGAAATGTCTACCCATGATTGCCTTCTACAGCACACAGCATTCAGGGACTAGTGGGTAGAGGATCGTGGTCACTGAGAGTGTCCACACAGCTCCAGTCTGAGCTCAGCACACCTTCAGAGAAGCCCAGAGAGAGCAATGCATCCGTGTAAACTCTGAGTCACACGGGCTGGCTGCAGGATTGATTTCTCCCCTGTGTTTTTGATATCATCCGTAGACAGTGGACATGTACTGCTTTGCCAACCAGAAATGATGCTATTTTTACAAGTCTCTAGAGAGTTCACTGCCTCTCCTAGAATGGCTTAAAATAACAGCCCCAACTTCACTAGTGCCAACCAACTCCAACCAGCTCTGTGACAAGAGGCTCTCTGTCCCCAGGCAAAGAGAGGCAGGACACTGACAAAACCAGAGATGTGGATGGAATAGGAAATGCCCCTGGCTGTGGAGGTGAGGAAGGGGCCGCGGGCCTCTGGAAGCTACTGACAGCAAGAAACCAGCTCACCAACACCTTGACTGTCACCAGTAACTGTCAGACTCTGATCCGCAGAAATGAGATAGTGATGCTATTGGATGTAGTTGTGACAATATAGATGTATGTACGTGCGTGCACGCATACACACATATACATATATACACCATGGTACCGGGAGTCTTTGGCTTATGCAGCAGATGCTCCGTGAGTCTGTGCCACTACACCAGCAGTTCAGGTTTAAGAATACACAAGGACACTCAGAGCAAGAAGCTTGGGTGCTTGCATCCCAAGATCCAAGACACGGGCTCAACTTCCAGGAAGGGACTGCCTCCTGCACTGACTGTCCCCTTGATACTAGACCACACCTTGACTTTAAGCAAGCTCAGGTACAAGCCTCAAACACTGTGCCCTCCCTCACACCATCTCAAGCGGCACCAAGCACCCTCCAATCTCACCTGCTACCAGATCCCCTGGCTGGCACCTGCAAGGACCCCTCCCACCCCCCACCCCCCGGGAGCCAAGACTGGCTGACAGGGAGAGGCAGGAGCTCAGAACACCAGGTACCAGAGAGCCATGACACAGGCAAGAGCCTAACTACTCTGGTCCCCGAACAGGACACAAACTGTGTGCCAAGACCAGGTAGTGGGGACCATGACAAGAGCAGGCTGAAGTCAGAGAATAGAGAGGAATACACGTGAGGAAAAGGAACCAGGAAAGCAGCAATCTTAACAGGAACAGAGGGGAATAAAGATCCTCTCTCCCCTTCTCTCTTCTCCCTCCCTCCATCCCTCTTTCCCCCTTCCTCCCTCCCTTCTCCTCTCCTCTTCCTCCCTCCATCACTCCTTCCCTCACCCCTTCCTCCTTTTCAAACCTTCTCTGATTTGTTGTTTAATCAGATCAAATGCCCCCTCCCCACCCCATTCCTAGTCTACTAGGCTGTGGTCTTCATCAGAGATCTCTCTGGATCCAAGCTCACCCCAACCCTGATGAGCAAGCTGCCGGGTGTACAGGCCCAGGACAGGTCAGAGGTCAGTAGCACTCACCCCTACGCTGTGAGCCCCTTTGCTTAGGAAAGGAAAGAACATCATGAACAGTACAAGGTTCATTCAGCTTTTGCCCAGTTGTCCCATGTTTGAGGATGGGACCCAGGCTCCAGGTTCCCTCCCTCCTCGGGGACCCAGAGGTCTGGGGACCTCCACAAGCCTATAGTCTCCAGGAAACAGCAGGGATACCCCATAGGAGAGGGGACAGAGAAAAGTAAGCCCGGTGCCTCCTAATCCTGCCAGCTCTCAGCGTTCTTGTGAGAGACTGCAGAATGTCAGCAAGAGGTACCAGTCTCATTGCATGGCTAGGATGGTGAGGATGGAGAGAGATGGGGAAGGGTGGGGCTGGAAGTCTCCTGTGAGCATCTTTCTCCCCAGCACCCTCCACCCCCTGTCCGAGCAGCCAGAGTCCTTAGCATCATTAGCCCCGTCATAGTCCTAAGTGGGGTGAATATGGTCACACTTCTGGCAGAGGCAACATTCACTTAACACATATTTTGCCTCTTGTGCCTCAGGCGGTGGCAATACAGAGGTGGAGGAAAGCCAGGTTTCACCCTGGACAGTCGCCCAGCAGAGGCCACAAGTGTATGGGCAAGTGGTACCACAGGACAAGCCAGGCAGGAGCTGGGGACAGCAGGGGACATGGAGGGCTCTCAAAGAAAGGACAGCGGACCTGCCTGGAGAAACAAGCAGTTCTCTGAGCTGAAAGAGCCCTTGGCACAAAAGGAAAACCAGGAAGATGGCTGGACGGTAGAGTCCACTGGGACAAAGGTCAGCAGTAGTCTCATGCTGACCAAAGGACTTGGCCACCTCCACTGAGCAAGTCAAGTGCTTCCTGGCCTCAGGAACCTTTGTACTTAGTGTTTCTGCCCAGGGTGTTTTTCTCTCAGAAATTTGCCTTGTTCCCCTGGTTTCATCTCCTTCGACAAACTTCCCGGGGGCCACAGAGAACCTCTCCTGTCATTTTCACTGGTTACTGTAACAAATTACCCCAAACATGGTAGCCTAAAATGTAAAGTGTATCCTACGGAGGTCAAAAGCCAAAGAGGAGCCTCACCAGACTAAGCTACAGGCTCCCTTCTATGTATTTCAAGGGACCTTCAAGCATTCTGTTTTTCCACCCCCGCTTTTGTTGTAGTTGCTAACTAAGACAGGGTCTCTCCCACTGCACATTCCTAGAGGCTTCGGTCACGCCTGTCAGACCCACAGCCTGGAGGCAGGGATGTGGGGACGGTTTGGATACTGAAGTTCCCCAGGAGGCTTCCATGCTCAACACTTCATTCCCGGCCATGGTGCTATTTCATGGGGCTCTGACAACATGAAGGTCTGAGACCTAGATAAAGGAAGCAGGTCATTAGAGATGTACCCTTGAGGGCTATACCTGTCCCCAGTCCCTTCCATCTCTACCTCCTGCCTACTGTGATGTGAGCAGTGCCCCTTCCCTACACGCCGTTCTCCCGATGTTCAGCCAGGGCACAAAGGGCTAAGTGGTCACAGGTTGTACTCTTAGAAACAGCAAAGCCGGTCAGTCCTTCCTCCTTCAAGCTTCTCCCTCGAGTATGGTGGCACAGTAACACCAAGATAACCAATGATGGAAATGGCCCAGTGTGTAAGAATGCTTATTGCACAAGCCTGCAGACCCAGCTTCAAATCCCCAGAACTGATCTAACAACCTGGAGTGACCATGCACCCAGTGCTGGGGGGGTCAGAGGACAGCGGCTTCCTGGAGCTTGCTGACCACCAGCCTAGGTTCAGCGTGAGACCCTGTGACAAGGGAATAAGGCAAAGCAGATAAAGCAGGACACCCAACATCCCCCTCTGCCCATACGCATACTTTTAAAAATGCAGATGGTGAGTGTACAACCAAAGCCCTGGAAGCCATCATCTGGCAGGTGACAGAGATGGCACACACGTCCCCAAATTCAGTCATGACTCTGAAAAATTCTGTTCTGATGAGAGGTGGAGTAAGCCCCCATAACCTTGCCCAGACCGTCCCAATAAGTATGGTAGACATTTGCCAGTTCCTCCCACCATCCCTAAAGATGGACACACAGCACTGAGTCACCAGCACACAGATGCATGGAGGCCTTGATCTTACTATCTGGGTATCTCCCCATGTGATCTCGGCCAAGTCCCTCGTCCCTTGAGTGCACAGGCTCCCTAGGCCCCGGGGGGCAAGGAGCTCCACACCCGTGAAGAACTCACAGCACTTCGCCACACACACTGCACAGAGAAAGCCAGGTGACCACGTCCCAGTCACCCACATGGTGTAGGTTAGATACCGGGGTCATACGTGTGCCAACCACTTCAGGCTTTTCATGCCTACGCCAGGATCTGAACCCAGGTCCTCAGGCTTGTAGAGAAGCCTCTTCCCCACTGAGCAATCTCCTTAGCCCCTGTGTGAGTTACTTTCATATGACACCCAAGGGAGCGACATAAAGGAGGTTTAAAATGTGGGGACCCCCAGTGTGTCCTCAGCTCACCCTGCTCTCTGTAGCACCCCGAGAAGCAGAGCATCCATAGACAGTGACAGAACACAGCAGACCTGACGACAGGTTGCTGTGCTGTGTGCGGCTGGGTCAGGACTATGCGAGCTGTCAATTCCAGTTCCAGGCACACAGAGAGATGAAAATGTAATGAGGCCAGAACCGGACAGAGCCCCTGCTGCCGGAGCTGGGGATTGTCAGAGATGGGTTAGCAGAGCCGCCTCACAGTTCCCTTCTCCATTTTCCTCCGAGACCGAGAACCCCTTGTTTTCAGGGGAACTCCATTAACCAGTCTCCTTTGTAGTTTCTTCTCATTGCATTTCAGCCAATGGGATCTGAGCAACAATGCCAGAAGGTCGTTCTGAAAATGTCACAGAATACTGGCATTTGCTCCACTCCTTCCTCTTACTTTCTTCCAACCTGCCTCCTCAAAAGCTAATGTGACGGCTGCTGTCCTAGCTGTCACTTTGGACCATAAGATCAAGATCCATCTAGGAGATGGCAGAAAGTGCCTGAGTAAGTGCAGGTTTTGAGGGGACATGCCACCATGCCATGTGGCTTTGGACTACACGCATAGAAAGGCTCTTTTGTTTATAGTACCATGGCGTGGGCTTCTCCGGGACTCAGCTAAACCTGAGACTGAACCCGAATGACCCGGGGTCTATTGAAGACCAAAGCCTATGTTCTTAACCTTCATGTCAGCCAGTGGTAAAAGAATGTGTTCTCTGTGAGAGTTAAGTGCGTCAGCTGGAGCTTCCCCCGTAGCTCTGGGCTAGGGGCAAGGGAAGAGGAGGGGCCCAAGGGATGGAAGAGAAAGGCCGGCCAGCAGACCCCCTTCCCCCAAAGGTCTGGCTTTACCAATCTTGAAAGAACCTGGTAGAGTCTCCTCTACAAGAAAGCTCTGTGTCACAGGAGTTTATGAGGGAGAGATTTCAAAGGTCAGCTTACTTATGACGTCATCCACCACAAAACCCAAGCAGAGTGGCCGCCCTCATCTGGACCAAGACATGCAAGGAGCAGCCATCAGCCTCAGCTCCCAAACTGAAGAGCCAGTCATTCGAAAATGAGGCCTTTAATGACAGGGATCTCTCTTTCTCTCTCTCTCTCTCTCTCTCTCTCTCTCTCTCTCTCTCTCTCTCTCTCTCACACACACACACACATTTACAACTTGTGATGAGCCCAAATGCTCACTTTTTTTTTTTTTGTGGTAGTTCCTTGAGATAGGAACTCTATGCAGCCCTGGCTGTCCTGTAACTCACTCCATATAACCAGGCTGACCTTGAACTCAAAGAAAACCTTCTACCTCTCTGCCTTCCCAATGTTGGCATTGAAGGTGTGTGTGTGTGTGTGTGTGTGTGTGTGTGTACACAAGTGCGCCTACCATCACACCCAGCTTCCTTATAAAGAAGTCTTGTAGTAGGATGGGTGTGAGGCAGGAGCCTGTAGCAGGTGAGCAGCCCTGTTTTATAGACCAGGGTCTCATGCCTGCAAAGGCGGGAGTAGAGGACAGCAGCCAAGGCTGCACGTCAAGCTGACACCAGCCTGTTACGCCATCTGCCTTACAGTAGAAGTATACAGCGCACTCAGCACACATGACCACAAGTCCTGGGAGGGAGACTGGGGTTCTTGAGTAATCCCCCTGCACTGGGCTTCACAGTCCTTCCTCCCTGTCTCCCTCCTTCTTCCCTTGAGCTGACGTTCTGAACCGGGAGAGATGTGCCTGCCGGGCACATCTAGCCACTGCTGACTGGAGTTAAAGCAGCAGTTGTGGCAGGCTTTACTAGAGTGACAGCTCAGCTCTGTGGGTGTGGGGAAGGCTGGTGAGGCGAGGGCGGTGCTTCCATATGCTTAGCAGGAACAATATTCCTTGCTTTCAGTTTACCCATATGGAAATGGTGGGGATAAAGCACCCACTCCTGATGAGTCATAAAATGGTCACTGGACCCTTCCCAAGGAACGGAGCCTACTCAGTACCCCAGGAACAGTAGTGGACATGACTCTGGCCACTGAAACAGCCCCCTTCCCTGTTATGATCTTAGGAGAGTATAAGGGACAGACGGCTCACCTGGGGGACCCAGACAGACATGCTTGTTCTCAGCCCCACCCAGATCTCCCAGCCAGCCTCTGGTGAGGGAGGCTCAGACACCTGCAGTCTAAAAGTCCAGCATGAGGCAGAGTTCCTCCTCCCACTACTGGGGGGATCATTTCCAACTGGGAGTTGATCTGTGCCTGGGTATTAAATGGTACTGGGGCCTCTACTCCACCCCCACCTCTGGCAAAAAATAGCACCCCTGCAGTTTTGAAACCCCAAACCTCCCCAGAGGTTACCAAGTCTTCCTTAGAGACTGGCTCTGCCTGAGTTAAGTCTCTGCTGGAGAGCACACAGACAGGGTCCCTCCCAGAGAACGCAAAGATTCCCACAAGGGCGGGAAGCCCTGCAGGGAACAGGGAGACCACAGACTTGTCACCACTGGCCACCTGGCACTCTTTGTTGACTAGCAAAGAAGGTTGGAGGGCACCTGGCTCCTGGGAGGAGCCAGGACCGGAGCTCCAAGGGGAGGAGTCAGAACCTGAGCCCAGACCTCAAGTACTTCCGACTCACCACGCCCCTTCCTGCTGGGACTCGGGATCAGAGCGTCCCAGACCTCACTCTCCACCCCCTTCCTCGTTTCTCTGGGCAGCTCCTCTTACCCGCAGTTCTTCTTGTCCAGAAGCTCAGCACAGTGGCTACTCCCTCCAGCCTGTCTACCCTGGAACCCCTCCACATCTTAGGTAGTCAGAAAATGCTCGCTTCCAAGCCAGCGGAGGAGGGGCTGGGAAGCTGGATTTGACTCCCAGTAGGCTAAGAGGTCAGGGGTTTTTTGTTTGTTTGTTTGTTTGTTTTGTTTTGTTTTTTTAATTGCTCGAGGGCAGAATAAAAATAATATTCTAGGCCAGAAATCTATTCCCCAAAGGTGGTGAATGGAAACCCCAACTTTAAAATCCATCTTAGAAGGCTCGGCAGACAAAGACACTTTTCCACCATCCCTGGCAACCTGAGTGAGACCCTACCACACACATGAAGGGAGAACAGACTTCTGCAAGTTGACCTCTAACCTCCATGCCCCATGACATGTGCATATCACCCCATGCCCCCTGACACGTACAGAAAATCAATAAAAATTGAATTAAAATCTACCCAAATGTTGACCAAGAGCCTGGGCCACCATTTTTCTTGTCCCTACCCTGAGAAAATACTACCTCCTGGCACGTTACCCTTTTAGGACAAGCCTCACCGGGAGCAGCTCTGTCTAGAAAAAGGTTTCTATGTCCCTAGGAAAGGTAGAATCCACAGGTGCTCCTGGGCCAACTCTGGGCCAGCTTGGACTAGCCAGTCCCCAAGGGGCAGTTAAGAACAGAGAGTAGGCCAGGGACATGACAAAGCCACTGCCAAGAGCAAAGAGCTTTCTCACCAGAGGCCAGGAAGGACTGCCCAACATGTGCAGGGAGATACTCTTACACAGTAAGGCAACGGGGGCCTGCGAGGTGTAATGATACCCAGGCCTGTGATGGAAAAGAACCAGGAGAAGCAAGGCTGGTGGCCCAGAAAAGAGGTCACGTGACCTGGTACCCATGAAAAAACAAGGGTGGTTGTATGTAGATGTATAGCTGAAGAATATATAGATATAATTCCCCTGCCAGCTGCAAGCCACAGCCACCAAGTACTGTCCAAACCTGGTACAGCTCTACAACATGTCCAGAGAAGAAGGTCCCTAGCGACACCTCAGGACCAGCCACCAAACCAGAGCCGGCTTCCATGTGTGACTGGTCACGTCATACTTTAAGACACTATTGTCCATCCTCTCTGTCCTCTCCTTCACCTTCCATCCCCATCCCCTCCCAACCCCTACTCCCTATCCCCGATCCGTAGCCAGCCCCATTCCAGGAGAACCAACCATTCAGGTAACTTTTAACTCTTTAACCTTGTGTCAAAGCCCTGAGTCCACTGGAAGACAACAGACAGGTGGGGGGTATCTCTGGCTACCAAGGTAAAAGTCTAGAATTCTCAAACCCTTTGCATAACCACAGAGATTTACTTGTGGCGGCTGCATAGTCAAATTCAGATCTATACACAGCCCCCCACCACACACACCCACACACACCCACACACACACACACACACACACACACACACACACACACCCTGCCTCCAGATTAGGTCGGCTGACGGTATCTACCTGCTTTTGCCCAATGGACCAATAATGGAAGGGTGTGGCTCATTTGACTCACTGGCACATTATCTTCTATAGATTTGACTAAAGAACTTGCATGGCTTTGGGAATGGTGCCAAACATATATGCTGGGGCTAGGGAGATGGCTCAGCCAGTAAACTGCTCCTACAGAAGGTATAGGACCTAAACCATAGAACCCATGTAAAAAGCAAGGTGTGGAAGTCTATACTGTAATCTGAGTGCTGGGAGACAGAGACAGGTGGATCTCTGGTCAGCTAGTGTAGCCAGTTAGACTCTGCCTCAAGAAATAAGGTAGAAGAATAACTGAGGAGTATACCAACAGCAAACTCTAGCATCTTACACTCACACACACACACACACACACACACACACAAACACACACACACACACCCCACATACACATACATATACACACATACACAACATACACATATACATACATACACATACCACATAGATACACATATACACACATCATATACACACACCACATAGATACACATATACACACATACATACACACACCACATAGATACACATATACACACATACATACACACACCACATACATACATACATACATGCACATACGCACATATATGTACACACACCAGATACACACACATATAAACACCACATACACACACATATATACACATCAGATACACATAAATATACACATGCCAGATATATACATATACACACACACCACATACACACATATACATACACCACATACACACATATATACACATACACACATCTATACATACACCACACACATATATACCTATATGTATATATATATACAGATATGCTTTGTGTCATGAGGGTGACAAATGTCAGCCAGAGAGCGCTGGGCAGGGATGAAGCTATGGGGAGCTGTGACCAAGTGTGGGCACCACATGTGTATCCTCTCACAGGTCAATCTGGAGGAAGGAAAGCATCCACCAACTTTATAGATGTAGCCAAACTCCATCAAGGGGTGACAGTTGGTAACAGAGCAAGAAAGTGTCTCTCTTCTGGTGGCATTAGAGGTCAGGCTGGACAGCAATAGGGATAATCAGGAGAGTAACATAGGAGGGCCTTTGGGCACCACATCTCGGTGAGGAGGAAGAGACAGGAAAAACTGAAGTGTTTTCTGCAGTCCCAGCTTGCTCTCCCCACTAAAGATGCCTGGGCAGGAAACTGCACCCGCATCACACACGGGAAGCTCTTCCCAGGGATTAGTGTGATGGCTAATATAGGGTCAGCTCGACAGGATGTGAAACTTAGGAGAGGAACCTCTGGCCTGTGTGTGAGGGGTGACAACACCGGGTTAAGGTGGAAGACCTGCCCTGAACGTGGGTAATGCCGTTCCATGGCTTTGGTCTTGGACTGATGGAAAGAAAGAGAGTGGCCACCTGTCTCTGCTGCCTGGCTGCAGATGCCACATGATCAGCTGCCTTGTGTTCCCGATTCCCGGCTGTGATAAACTATACCCTCAAACCATGAGCAAAGCAAACCCTTCCTTCCGCATGTTCACTGTGTGAGGCCCTTTATCCAGGCAGTGAGCAGAGGCAGTAGTCGGCCAGGCTGAGCACTCCAGAGTTAAGGTAACAGAAGGTAAGCATAGATTTGGTTAATAGATAGATTGGTGCCACATTATTCCACTTCACGTGAGGAATCTGAAACCCTGAGTGTACCTCCGTCGGGTACTCGGGCATCATGGTTCTGCTTAGCCTAACCCTGCTGGGTCTGTAGACACACTGGAATGGTGCCTCCTCTGTGGGCAGTGCAGCTCTGACTCATCAGCACACACTGGGGGAGAAACTGAGGTCCAGACAGGCGCTTCAGGCCAGTGCCACCAGCATGCTACTCATAGAACCAAACCCTGTGTCAGTAGGAAACTGTTGTGGCTCAGGGAGAAAGCACAGTTTCTGAGATGCATCTGCAAGTCAAATTCCTACCCTGCTATGCGAGCCATGAGACCGTGATCCTTGAACCAGACTTCATGGTTGCCTCCACTCCCCATGTACCGCCCTGTTCAGAGAGTTACTGGACAATTTAGTATAAAGCATGCTCCAGTGTTTCCACTACGCATGCTCGGTGATGGCAAAAGCAATATGATGGCAAATGTGCCCTCAGCCTTCCCTCGCTCTCCCCATCACATTAGCTGTCATCCCCAACCCAGCTGCCTGACAGATGTGCTTTCCCCTTTAGGGCACATATCTGCCTAGAATTCACCGAGGATGGAGGTATTAGGGAAACACAGCCACAGTGCTCTTTGCACCCCGAAGCACTAAGTCACCCCAGTTCTGTATGTCTGCATCTGAGTTAACCTGTGTTCCATGACCGTGTCTAGGAGAGCCTCTTCCTAGCAAAGCCTGTTTGGAAAGACGTGGATCCCAACATCTGAGATAGTGAATAATGGCTGCGACCCTGGGCCATCGCTCCAATGTGTGGAACTCCGTTGCCTTGGCCTCAGCATCTGGGGCATGGTAAGACATAGGACTTTACACCCATACTCCCAAGGCAGCCTTAAGGTCTGATCCATGAGCCTCCCTGCCACCAACTTTAGCCACAGGCAAGCGGACTCCCTTCTTTCCAGCAACTTCCATCCTCTCTCCCCATTTCAACGTAAAAACAGCAGACATGAGGCCTTAGTTTGGGACTGCTGCTATATATCTCAAGAGGGCCATGTCCTTTCCTACCCTGCTCTATGCCCCTGAACGTGCTGCCACAAGGCTGACACCAATGAACACGTGTGCTATATAATAAAGTCAATTCAAGAGCAGGAGGACTCTGGCCGGTTGACTTGAAAACAGTCTGTGTTTTGAAAAGCAAATAAAACTTGCGTCATGTGCATCTGATACATTACGTAATGTTCCGCGGTGTCATCCAACGGGGTGGTGGCATCATGTCCCTCTCTAGGATCCTTCCTATGACTGAGCTATAATGAACCCGATTCATGGGATCTGTGACATCATCTGTTGACTTACCAGGGACCTCAAAGCTGGACCTTCACATCAAAGAGCCTTTTGAAGGAGGGGTACAAGGATGCAGCTCCTTCATCTGAGCTCTCAAGCAGATGGTCCCCTCTCCACTGGGATGCTCAAGGGGATTCTGATGGTAACATGACTGTTGATTTCGTAGACTCTGTTAAGGGCACTAAACCTCCGCCTGTCACTGTGGAAACCCTCTCTGTTCTAGAGCCGGAAGCACACCAATTGGCACTTGCACATGGAGTGATCCTGGCCTCCAGCCAGGCAGATGGCTGTAGGAGAAACCAGGGCCAAAAGTCTACAGTCTTATTCACAATTGCACCCTCAGGCTCCCTCTGTCCTGGGCTGGACTGGCCACCTCTTACTCATCTCCGGAGCACACTCCTACACCTGCATCTTACCGTCCTAACAACCCCTTGCTCATCTGGCAGTCAACTCTGCCCATGCCCATCAGACAAGGGTCCTATCACAGGGCACCTTCCCCCTGCTTCAGCCCTAGCATCTCCTCCAGCCCCAATGACTCAGGCTTCAATTACACACTTGGTGCTAGTCATCTCTCATCAAGAGGCCCAAATCCGAGGTGATATGGCCCAAACCCCAAACACTGTCTGGGTGCCTAAGTCATTCAGTTCATCCATCTGCACGCCAGTGAAAATACTGACCCTCTTCATTTTTACATGCATATGTGCATATATGTGTGCATGTTCATATGGGTGCAGGTACGTGTGTGTGTGTGTGTGTGTGTGTGTGTGTGTGTGTGTGTACCAAACACAATCTCAGCTGTTCCTCAAATGGCTCAGCAAGTAGACAAACAGGATCTCTCATTGGCCTGGTATCACTATGTAGGCTCAGCTAGCTGGCCAACAAGCTCTAAAGATGGATCCAGCCTCTCGCTGCCTCTCCAGTGCCGGGATCACAGGCGTGCTGGACTACACCTGAATGTTTTGGTTTGCTTTTGCTTTTTTGTTTGTTTGTTTGTTTTTAAACTGTGGTCTCTGAGGTCCTTTGCAAGTATTTTCCCAACTAAACTATCTCCCCAGTTCCTACCGCTGCACATAATTTATTTTAAATAAACTGTAAAGGAGAAAAAATGTTGACTCAAAAGGCTTAGTGACCTCACTGTATCCCCTAACAGCTCCAGGTGGACACTTAAGTTGCTAATATCTCACATCACAGATAGAAGAGACCAGCATACTAGGGGCAGCTACCACATGAAGGAAACTCAAACCCCAGGCTGGCTATTCCACTCAGCCGGCACAGGCTGCCCTTCCTTGTTTGTTTCTTGATGTGGGATTTTGTTTTGATCCGCACCTCCACCCCCTGGATTGATCAACCGTGTTTAGGCAGCCAGGGCTGCAAAATAAAAGGCCTCATTTGAGCAGTGCCAAAGAACCCACACGTTGATTTGTTCTTTCCTGGAACCGCCAGAGGTCACTTCCTCGGTACTCCTTGAACTGGCCTGAACCCCTCAAACAACTAGGGAACAAGTTAAGGTCAAACTGGTGGCTGGAATCTGGTGAAGGCCAGGCAATTAACTATCATCTCACCAGAAGCAAAGATTGTTTCAAAGCTTGGCGCCAGAAAGCCTGTGGCTTCAGGCTAGGGCGAATTTATAAAAATGGGCAGGGAGCCAGCATCCCAGAGAATCTATACAAGGGTCCTGCGGACAGTTTTCAGACCCCACTGGGCTCTGGCTCCCTGTTAAAACAGCAACTAACCTATCCATTGTCCAATCAAAACTCTGACTGCCAAGCAGGGCGGGGCTTGCAGCCCACTGATAGGTGAGTGAAAGCCTGGGGGCGGGCCCTGGTGTAAGTATTCAGTTTCTGCTACTGCAGCTGACTCTGCCTGACTTGGGTCTTGGGACACCAGCCCACGGAGCTTGACTTCTGAGGAAAGCCTTTAGAAGTAGCCAACCTGCTCCCAGCAATCCTGCCAATTTCCACTGCCAAGCAGTATTTAGCAACAGCCTACAAAACCATCAAAAGGGAACACCTAACTCTAACCCTAAAGGACCAACAGGCATTGTCAGAAGCAGAACGCTCCCTTGCCAAATTTCCGAACAGCCTCTGTGGCTGTCTGTCGAGATCACAACATAACATTAATCTACAAAGATAGATATTCAAGAACCGTGCCATGAACAAAATAAATCTCGAAATGACTCAGGTACGTTTATGATTCTGTGTTGTGGCAGTGTCATAGCTAGACTCTGGGTTAACTTGACCCTTGGGCTGTAGGAAGAACACACTTGCTCTTTGCCTCTCTCTGGGACTCAACAATCATGATGGCTCTTGAGGCAGGTCCAATGCGATGCTTTCCCCATCCCCAGGGGGTGTCGGGAGAACAAAGATGGCATCCAAAGAACTTTCCCCAAACCACCATTGCTGGGGTTCCAGCCCCCAGTGTGGGACAGCAGGTTTCTCCTCCACAGTAGGCTCCTGCTAATTAAAAATGCAGTAGATAAAATACAGAATTAGAAGGGGATGAAATCTCTCAGAATACAGGGATGGAGAATAGAAAAGATAAGAAAATTAAAGATAAAAGGCGCTTTGGGCCACTATCTAAATAGAGTTCTGGAAGGTCAGAGAAAGCCAGAGATCAGAAATCGTAATGGTGGAATCAGAATGTTCCAGAACTGAAAGACAGTCTCAGATGGGAAGGATTCAGGAACATTCGATGAAAGAGACAAAAAGAAGCCAGCATCAAGGGGAGCCCTTGAAGACTTAGGGGTCCAGGGAGCAGAGAAGACACAGAAAGCTTCCGGAGAAGGAGAGAACAGCTTGCCCGCGGCAGGATTGGGCATGGCTTCACAGCTCCTGACAGCAGCCTTCGGAGCCCCTCAGGGCCCGGGAGGAAGCGATTGCCATCCTCAAACACGATGCTTAGCTAATGCAGCAATCAAGAATTAGGTACCTGCTCTCAGCAAGGATGTGTGCCAGTATCCACGAGTTGGCACCATCAAAAAAAGGTAGGGAGCAATAGAAGGTGACAGGAAGTATGGTGATGTAACTGACAGCCCAGGGGACAGCCAGATCCCCCAGGCATGGAGGGCAACAAATCCAGAGTCCAGCAGACTGAGGACCTGGATTTACTCAAGAAGTCAGGACCAAGAGACAGAATTCGCCTGCTGTCCCAACCAACCACAAGAGCCATCCAGGGCAGAAAGAGTTTGGGATTAAATACATAAACCCTTAAGTTAGCAACAAGATTAACATGATTTCAACTCCCAAGAATGCAAAAGGCAGAGCAGAAGGCAGCAGGTGGTCAAGCCTTCCCGACTAAGCGCTGAGCAGCACAGACCTACTAGAACATGGAGATCCCCCAAAGTATGTTGGAGCTAGATCAGGAAGTGGGGGCTGAGGGCCAAAGAGCAGGAGCAGAACCACGCAGGCTTACATTTCTTAGGCATCAGAGCATGAAACTAAAGGAGTCAATATTAAGATGTCCAAACATTTGACTCAGTGACAAAGGAAAATGTTAAAATCATCAGCTTAAAAAACAGTGTCAAAAGGAAGTGTCCAAGGAGAGGGTGGTGGGGGAGGGGCTGAGAGGGAAGGGAAAGGGGTGAAGGCGTGGGACTTCCCGATGTTCTAACAGGCAGGAGACCTGGGGATGAGTCTCGTCCCCTTTCACCAAGCATCAATAGGCTCACACACAGGTCGGCCAAAGCCCAGGGTCTAGACTCTCCCTTCAGTTCCTCGTTCATATGTTCAGACGTGAGCACTGCACTCTAGTGACAGCAAACAGATGAAAGCCACCAACGCCAAGACAGATCCAAGGTCAGCAGCACTGACCTGGGCCATCTCACCTGTGACCCTTATCTGATTCCCTCCTTCATTTCCATTAGATATCTCATGGTACATGTCCCTTGTGAGGCCATCACCAGGAGACAGTAGGCTGTCTGTACCCAAGGCCCTCAGCTCAGATTTGTAAAGTACGTGGGTTTGTTTCGGACCAAGTTCCAATTAGACAGGTGTTTACTCCTGCATTGGCCTCAGTGTATCTGTCTGTACAGTGGGGCCATAACACCAACAGCAGTGTCATCAGAATGAAATGACATAAATAGGAGACACTGAACACTTTATAGTCTGTCACCATCACACAGTCCAGGATACAGTAAAGGACAGTTTCCATGGCCACCTCAAGTCACTTCAATCAGCCATCCTACGAGAATTATATTCTTCAGCTTCTTAATCTGGGAGCCCTTGTCCCCACACTTCTCAGCTGCCCTGTGATTACCAGCCAGGAACTGTGGGCTGAGAGCTTGGCCTTCTGTCTTGTTACCAGTGTATAATGACAATGAGCCTTGTCCAATCCCAAGAGGCAGGTGACAAGCCTGCCTGAGGTGGTGACTTCTTGCCCAGTATCATTTGCTATTTAATCAGCTGGTCCTTGAAATGTGGCCAAGTTTCCATACTTCCTCCCCAGCCCCAGTCCCGGCCTCCTCTTAGAGCCTCCACCCTAGCCCCATCTTTGCAGACTTCACTCTGATTTCAGATTCCTGCACTCAGAAGCCCAGCAGCCAACACTCCGGGTCTTGCTTGGCCCTTCAGCAGTACCACTTATACCTTTCAGGTACAGATAATAACCATGGGGCAGACGGTCCCATGGAGGAATGTCACTTGCTGACTCACCCCAGCTCATGCTTAGCTTTCTTACACAGCCCAAGACCACCTGCCTAGGGATGGTGCTGCCCACAGTGGACTGGACCCTCACACATCAATTATCAGTCAAGATAATTCTCCACAGACTTGCCGAAGGCCAACCTGCCCCAGGCAACTCCTCCTAGGAGGCTTTCCTCTCAGGTGACTCTAGGCTATGTGATCTTGTCAAGTTGACAAAGCTAATTAGAACACCACCCCACACACAACTTGTATGGAACATCAAACATATTACGACAGAGCCCCAAGCTGTCTGTCTCCTCTAACTTTGGCTAGACAGTCCCTATGTCAACCTGACAACCAAAGAGCCGTCCGAAAACATGCTTTTCTGGTATCTCACCATCTCCACGTACATCCCTGCTTTAGCAAGCACCACAGAGACAAAAGCAAAGTGTGCTTAGCAATGATCATGAACAGCGCCATAAACTCTCCATGGAGACAACAGTAAAACAAGCTGACCTCTGTTCTAACTGGAGGGGAGGAGGCACGGAGACAGGGAGGTGAGCCTGGAAATACTTGTGTGGCCATTCAGCGAGGCTTCCACACAAGACAAAGTCGGATGTCATTTTCAGGGAGTGGAAATTCCTCACAACTAGGGACGATACTGTTTAGACTAGAGACTGGGGACTTTAAAAAATGTTGTATATTCATTGCATAAAAATGCTGGGTTTCATCATTATTTCAATATCTGTTTATCGAGTACTTTGATGCTATTCATACCTATTTCCTTTTCTTGGCCTCACTCCCCCCATCCTACTTTCATTGTGTGTGTGTGTGTGTGTGTGTGTGTGTGTGTGTGTGTGTGTGAATGTGTATGTGGTGTGTGTGAGTGTATGTATATGTGAGTGTGTATCTGGTGTGTGTGTAGTGTGTGTGTGCATGTGTATATGTGTGGTGTGTATGCATGTGAATGTATGTGTGTATATGATGTATATACGTGTTTGTGTGTGAATGCATGAGTGTATGTGTGTATGAATGTGTGGTGTGTCTGTGAATGTGTCTGAGTGTATGATGTGTGTGAGAATGTGTGTTATATGTGATGTGTGTATGTATGTGTGAGTGTGCATCTGTGTGATATGTGTATGTGATTGTGAGTTTGTGTCTGTGTGTATGCAGAGAATATTTTTAACTCCAGATTGCACAGACCACAGAGAATGTTCAGTGTTTGCCCTTCTGAGTCAGGCTTTCTTTGTCCAACATGACTTCCAGTTACAACAGGTTTTCTACATGTTCCAGCATTTCTTTCTAGGAAGGGTGAGCATGAGAAACACTGAGGTCCAGTTTACCCAAAAAAGGAGCTTTTCCCTGGGGACGAGCGTGTCTGGTGGAGGAGAGAGATGTTCATTGGGTAAGGCTACAGGGCTGAATCTGGCCTGGTAGTCAAACTAATCATGCGAGGTGCCCAAGTAGGTTTGGCTCCAGGTCCAGGGCTGGCCTGCTCTAGGTGAAGAAGAAAGCAGGGACAAAGCCATCTAAAGTCAGGTCCCTCCCCATCAAACCAGATCATCTCTGGGCCCCTCTCCACCTGCTGTCCCAGATCGGAGTGCTCAGAACCCTGCCTTCTAAGTATGTCATGGCCTAGGAGATTAAAAATAGTCTTAAAAAGAGTGGCAAAGGCTCCAGCTGCATGAGAACCCCCCCCAAGGAGGGAACAGCAGGAGTGGGTTGTGACGTCACCGTCACCGGGGCTCTATCCAATTCCACCTAGCGCTCTGCAGGAGATAAAGTGGCTTTGACCAGGGCTTCTGAATGTCCCCAAACCCTCTTTCAGCTGTTCCTCACCCTCAAGCACTCCAGATAATAATCTCCAAGAACCACTGGGCTCCAGGGCAAAAATACAAGGATATCAAGTACTTGGGCTCCTGGTCCACGGCCTAGCTCCCTGCCTTTCATCCACAGCTCCAGGCTTGACTTGAGTAAACCCATTATACAGCAGGCAACAGAATGCATGCCAGACAAACAGTCTATGCTCATCTGCTTGGGAAAACTTTTTCCCCACAGAGAGGTACACAGTGGCTGCCCCTCCTTAAGAAGCCCCAAGAACAAACCCCAAAGTGCAATCTCAACAAAGGCCCCATTTGAGGAACCAGTGGAGGAGCCTGAGTAACCCCCAAAGCTGCAGGATGCAGGAGCAGGGACCTCAGATGAGTGTCCAGTAACCACCCTTCCCTCTTCCTGTGAAGGAATGTCAAGAGTCAACAAGCCTTTCTTGGGGTCTCCCGCAACTAGTCACAGCCATTCTGAGGAAGATGACAGTTGTTAGACTCAGAAAAGGCCCTCCACAACACGGTTCTATCTACCAGCGATTCCCACTCGTCACACAAGTCTGGCTTTCAAAAATACAGTCCTCACCATCCCACAGGAAGTTTTCAGGTTGCCATGGTACTAACAGGATGTCTTCGACCCATGCCAATGCTGGACATGAGCTTGCTGGGTTTTTTCTTTTCTTTCTTTCTTTTCTTTTTTCTTTCTTTTTTTTTTTTTTTTTTTTTGTCTCCCCAGGAAGGCTGTCTCACACAGTTGATCCTCCTCCTTGGACTCCTAAGCGTGCACCCTGCCTTGGAAGAAAGGTGACTGCATACGCCAAGGGTGCTGCTAGCATGATACCAAGGCCTCACCCAGAATGGCTGCTAGACCAATTCTGCTGTGCGGCAGGGAGGAGAAGGAAGGTAGGCTAGCGTGTAATTCGGTTCAGAGTCCCTGGGTCAGGTCCAGGGTAGAGCAGTAAAATGACTTGGGAAAACGTTTATCTAACAATGGTCATGACTAGCATCTAAACTGGATATATATAATATTTAAATTCTCCTCTCTCTCTCTCTCTTTCTCTCTCTCTCTCTCTCTCTCTCTCTCTCTCTTTCTCACACACACACACACATACACACACACACACACACACACACACACACACACACACACACACACACACCTTTGCCTCTGTTGAATGCTACTGTTTCTACATTCCCCAACTGTACTCCTCTTCTGCACCTGACCAAGTGGTAAATATGACCCTCTGGGTGGCTTCATTTTCTCTACTCAGCCATGGGTAATATCCATATGAATGGGTATAGCTGCATGCAAAACAAAAAAAGCAAAACAACAAAAACTTTATTTATAAAGCAAGTAGCAGGCCAAATGGAACCTATGACTAAAGTCCTGGAATGCCTACTCAGCAAGGAGAAAATTCATCAAAGAAAAACAAACACACCAGTAAGGAGGGAAAACCCTCAGACTCCCCAAGGCTGCTTCTACTTCCTTCTATGACAGACATAATCCACCAGTTTTTTTTTTTTTTCCCCAAAAAATGTGAAAGTAGGTTTCTATGGGAACGGGGAGTTCACTTTTAATGGCTCAACCATTATAAAGACAATCGAGTTATTTTTCTTCTTCCTTTCAGACACGGGGTAGGCGTAACCTATGACCTGTTGGGCAGGATTTTGCCCAGAGCTCTGCTGTTCCAATAAAATATAAAATGTCACAGTGTTCTGCAGACCAACAGGGCACTTCATGCAAGCCAGGCCTCTTGGGCAAAAGGCACTTCCCTAGAATGGCTGACCTGCTCCCATGTTTTTGCTTTCCTCGGGAGGCAATGGTGCCAGCAGGCAGCTTGGCTGGTCTGAGGAGGACAGGCCTCTCTGGCTGCCTGTGTTCAATCCTCTTCATAGGTCAGTTACGAACCCCCCAGTGGAGGGCTCGCTTCTAGCGATGCAGACTCCATTTTCAAGATGGGTTCTGCCCGATCCTTCAGCACTCTGGTTTCTCGGTACACAGGAAGGAGTCTCCATTTGCCTGAGTCACTAACCACCACCCCCTGCCTCCCCTTCCAGCTTAACCAGCCAGGGCAAACCAAGGATGCCCACCGTTTACTGCTGTGTGCCTTTTCTATAAAAAACCTGTGAGCTGCAGCCTTTTCTGCTGGGCCCCAGGGTGGAAATGAATCTCTGGCACTTGAATGTGAAAAGAATCCAGGAACACAGCCAGCAGAGCTGCGTGGAGCCCAGAACCACACTTGGGCAACCCACGGCCAGTGTGCCACTGGCTAAAATGCAAATGGCTTCAGGCAGATAAACAATGCCTAGGCCCAACCTCTCTTGACACCACCTTCCAGGGGTGACTCAGAACTCCCAGTAAGCCAGGTCCTATGGTACGGTAAGTTAGCCACAGTATCGGATCCCTGACTCTGACCAGCCTCTCAGCCCAGGCTGGGTTCCCTAACCACACAAGAAAATGCCCCCAAGAGAGACCTTTCCCAGACCTGGAGCTTTTACCTGCAAACTAGAGATGACTCAGAGCTTGAGGTCTGACTGTAGAAGAAAAACAACCATGCCAAGATTCATGCCTGGGGAACAAGCCCCAGTGCCAGTGACCTAGCAAGGCAGCCCTCTAGGGACAAAAGTCCACATCTGATTTTTCCTGGTTTTTAAATGGAACCTTCCAGGGTACTAACTGTGCTGGCAGCTGGGAGATGGGGGCAGGCAGGGGAGGGCAGTCCAGGGGTGGGGAGGGTGTGGTGAAAGGCCCTTTCCTGGGCTCTTCCTTGGGCTTTCCCCCAAGACATCTAGACGTGGGGACATGAACAGAGCAGAGAGTGGGCTCTCGGGGTGAAGGAAGATTACTAGGGGTGAGGAAGCTAGTATGACATCTCCAGCAGGTCACAACAGATGGCCAAACACCAGACCATCTGTGGTCCCCTGGGGGTGGCACACCAGCACGCCGGGCCAACCCAGCCCTTTTCTCATCCGTAGACTTTGATGCTACTCTTCCAGGGCTAGACCTAGCAGCTACACGTGTTGTAGAATGTTGTCAGAGCATCGTGACCACACTTCACAAGTCAGGGCCTGCGGCGTTCTCCTGTGGGCATCTCCGACAGGCCGGCCACACTTCTCCCATGTCCTACCTCTAATCCCATTGAGCACATGGTCTCAGAAAGTGCTAAAGTAAATAGGTCTAATGTCAACGGAATGGGGACTCCAGCTTTCATGAGTTGTCACCCCTGTGAGTGGGGAACAACTTTGTAGTGATGTAGCTATTTTAGGGTCACCCCCGAGTCCTGGAACAGCTCTCCCCTGCTTCTGAGAATGAGCCCAATAAACTCACTGTCCCACCAATCTCGGTTTGGACGGAATTGTTCCTTTGGCCTGTTGTTATCCTATGTGGGGTGAGGAGATGTTTGCTTGTGTCTCCTCAGGAAAAGTTACACCAAAGTTAGGTGCTGCCACTACCAGATCAGGAAACTCTTCCTTAGTTCACTAGAGGGCTTCACGGGGACACAGTGGGGTGGGTGGAGCAGAGGAGGGAAACCTAGGCCAAAGCTTAAAACAGCCATGGAGAAGCCGGAGCAAGCTTGGGAAAGCCTGAGCCCAGGCCCAGGCCACTGAGAAGGGAGGGGGAGAGGAGGAGGGGGGGAGAAGGAGGAGGAGGAGGAGGAAGCAGTAACAGAGATATAAGCATGGATCCTTCTGGAACATACAAACAATAGCATCAAGTTCTTAAGGTAGCAGAACAGGAGACAACCCCAAAACAAAGATGACCTCCACACAGCTGCTTCATGAGACTGAGCCCCGACTGTCCTGGTGCCTAAGATGGCATTCTACAAGGTTCAGTGTGCCTGCCCCACATGGCCAAGCAAAATGGAAAACCTGGGGATTGGGAGATAGTTGCCAGACTCCTAATGAGCAGGAGCTCACTCGAACCCTGGCTCCGAAGCCCTTGTCCAGAGTGGGTCCCTCCTCATCTGGACTCTGAATCAAAGAGGAGAGGACAGCAACACTGTCCTGGCCACCTCTAACCTCTATGCCACCTGCCATGGTTCTGCAGACACGCAGCATCAGCAGGCCTATGCTTGGAACTTCCTCCCGTGGGTCATTTTCTCCTCTGTGAAAAGGTCAACAGCCTGAGCCACCCCCAATTCCTTGCATGGGACCCTGTAAGCGTTCACAGGCTGTCTGTGCCAAAGGGATGCCATGCTGTAACAGGGAGCCTGGGTGACAAACAGCTCGATGGCCATCGTGCGCTCCTGTCTGTCAACCTCGGTGGCTGTGTGACTGTTAATGGCGGAATGGCCCCCTGAGGGAGGCTGGGTTTTCCATGCAGCCCATCTGGCCTCCCTTCACCGCCCAGTGTTCCATATCACAATCACAGCCTGGATTCTAGAACCTCACGGGCCAGGAGGACGGAGACAGAGGTGGAAGGTACGTCCAGCGTGATTCAAAGTGCTTCCTAATAAACATTTGGACACACGGAGTGGAAAGACCAGCTAACTCCAAGCTGTCCTCTGAAAAGCAGCATACAGGGCCTAACCTCAGCCGGCCTTCATTGCTGACCCCAGAACCACCTCGTGCCAGGAACAGAAGACGCCAATCAGGCTTGACAGACCAGAGAGCAGCTGCCTGTGAATGGTAACAGGAGCCTCCATCCCTCAAATTACAGACTCCTGAAGTCCCACTGTCTCCAACTGTGATTACCAAGACACTGTGGTCACCTGTACTGGGAGCAGTCACAAGCTTATAAATTAAACCCTGAGCCATGCTCTTTGGGCCACTCCCACCCACAGCCCACCTAAGCTCAGGCAAGCTGGGCCCCTGGTACAGCACCACTACCCGCATCTGCTCATGCAGACATATCTGGGCCTCTGACATCCACCAGCTGGCTGAGCAGATGCTCTGAGATCAACGTAGAATGCTTTCTGGACTTGAACCTTTAGTTGAGTACTACAGGAGCAAAAAAAAAAAAAAAAAAAAAAAAGAGAGAGAGAGAGAGAGAGAGAGAGAGAGAGAGAGAGAGAGAGAGAGAGAATGTGTCTGTTAGGTCTCTAATCCAGACAGAGAAACAGAGAAATAGAAGACAAGATCCCTGGCCTGAACTCCAGTTTTGCTTTATCTCAGCAACACCAGGCAAAGCAGACAACTGCATAGAACTAATGTTCACCCTAAAATACAACTGATGTTGCCCCAAATTACAAACAACCCAAAGGTCCTTCATCAGATGGAGAATAGAATTGTGGTATATCCATTCAGTGGAATAGTGCTCAGGAGTTAAAAGGAATTGTAGTTATAGTAAAGACTGTGTGGATGGATCTAACATCAAGTTGATCAAAAGGAGTTATAGCAAGAGGATGCATTGAACTGCACCATTCAACTTTGTCAGAGTCCAGAGACAAACTGAACCAATGTGAATTAAAAACAAAGATCAGGATAAAGGTTGCCTTGGTGATGGGTGGGTGAGGCTACTGACTGGGAAGGAAGGTGAGGCAACCGTCGAGGGATCTGGGAATCTTTATGTAGGTAGCAATTACCTGAGGTGTACCCACAATTGAAGGCATGGTGAGCTTACAGGCAAAATTAGTCTACATTATACATGTGTGTAATGCATATGACATTTGAGAGACATGATTTAAAGTTTACCTCTTACGAACAGAATCCATTGCTGTTCAAATTATAACTGACATTTTGCCTAAAACGGTGGTAGTCTGGAAATGAGCAGCTAAGACACCCCCTAAACCTGCAAGACCCTTCACAAATCACGCTGTGTAATGATGTCTCTCTGCCTCACTTCGCCACCTGTTCCTTTACAATAATAGCTCTACAAGGGGACCCAATCCTGCAAGGATAATTGGCTGCAGCCAATAGTACATGCTCATTAAAATGCCTAGTGATTGCCTAAGGCACATGAGACACACCAGATCTGACAGCCCCAACCAGATACCATCTCAGCAATGATGTGCTGCCCACCCCAAACCAGATCCTAGCTCTCCCCATCACTGTGGCTCCCAGCCTCCTCCTCCTCCTTTGACACAAATCACAGCAGCTGCACAGTAGCAGAACCCAGCGGAGAGAGTTGCCAGTGCCCACTCTCTGAGCCGCCCGCTGGCTCCTTTTCAGGTCACCTCTACAGACCTGCACTGTCCTTGCCAAACCTCAGTTGGAGAGGGCCACGTGAGCTCCCAGAAAACATTCTCTCAGGTGTAATGTTTAATCTAGACTCTTCCTCCGCCCCCAAGCAGGGCTCCCTGCCCTGCTGGCAAAAGGGACACCCACAATCCTCTGCCCCACCTATGTCCAAACCTCCCAGCTGGATCCTTGCAAATTCAACCTTGGACTCTTCTTCACCCCAAGTCAGTAGGGGAAGTGGCTAAAGCGACTTCACCTGTGCACAGGTCCAGGTGGGTGGGGAGGCCGGAAGTGGATTTATGCCCAATTCTGCCAAGCTCCCATAGGAGAGAGAGGGCTGGAAACACACTCCACCCACAGAGCTTGAAGGCTCTGACTCCTTTTGGGAGTCAGAGCTGTGGGTTTCTTTTCCTTAGCTCTCCCCCTCCCTCCCTCCTCCTCTCCCTCCCTTCATCCCTCCTTTCTCTTTAGTTTCCACACCCAAAACTTTCTTTTGAAAAATACTTCGTATTCATAGGTGGCTCTCACGGAGCCCAAGTCTGACACACGGGCCACCAGGAGTTTCTCTTTCATCTTGTCAACCGCCTCAGGCAAGGTCCCAGACCCTCCCCAGACTGTGGGCTAGGTGGTGATCTAATAAACCTCAGTTCACTGGAGTCCTCAGCGTGCACCCATCATCCAGAGCCTCTGGGGACGGACGCTGTGCCCACTCCAGGTCCCCAGCCTCATAGGTACTTCAGAAAGTGCTTCAAGTCTGGCTTGTGCGCCCAGCACACACAGTGGCACTTTCTCCTGGCCCTGACCTGGGCCACCGCCCCCAAGACTCCACGAACAAACTTCTCTAAACTACCGGAGGCGGGAGGAGGGGGTGAGGGTCTCCTGCTGGGAATGGGGTGCACGCGCGCGTGCACACACGCACACGCGTGCACACACACTCACGCCCACGCGCCGCCCCACCCCCTGAGCTCTGCAAGCCCGGCGCAGACCAGCCACACCGGCTCCGGGGCGCGCGGGGGACGCAGAGGGGCCCACGGTTGGTGGAGGCGGCCCCTCCGGGGAGGCCGGGGCCCGCAGTACCTTGCAGGTTCTGCACACGGATGTCGCTGATCTGCCCGATGAGCTCCTCGCGCTGGAACCAGTCCCACTCCTGAGCAGCCATGGAGCGCGCGCGGCGGGCCGGGGCGGCGGGCGGCGGGCGACGAGTGGTGGGCGGCGAGCGCGGGGCTGATGGGCGGGCGAAGGGCCGGCCCCGCCGCGGGCGGACAGGCTGGCGGGCGGGCGCGGGCGGCGGAGCGGGGCGCCCGGCGCGCGCTCACTGCCCGGCGGGGGCGGGGGCCCCGGGCGGGAGGGAAGAGGGCGGGGCGGGGCGGGAGGAGCCGGCCTCAGGACAGTCCTTTTTTTTTTTTTTTTTTCCTTTTTTTTCCCTCCCCCACCCGCAGGGTGGGTGTTGATTGGATTGTTTGGTCGCAAACGCACAGTGATGAGGCGCAGGGGGGTGGGGGGGTCGCAGCCTATAGATTGTGATGTCTTGAGGTGCGGTGGGCCTAGTGACGCAAGCCAGGATGCCCCCAGGAGCTGGTCCAGGATGTCTGCCCCTTCCCCATTCTGTCCCGCTGAGACCCTTCTCAGTCGCAGCAGGAACTCCTCCTATGCTTGGATCACCTCCCTGCTAAAGGCAGCTAAACCCTGCCCATCCCTGAACCCGGGACCATGGAAAGTGAGTGATGGGGAGATGGAGTTTCTTACAGTGCAGGAGTTGGGGGCCGAGTGGGTGGGAGGGGGATTCCTCCCTTGGTTTAGATTAGAGGCCACTTCCGGTTCTCTCCAGCTGTTGGAAGAAACAGCTTCCCTCCCAGAAATGGGTACCTTTGGGGTCTTGGCCACAAGAAATCTCGTGTTTTATTGAAACCCCAAGGACAGGCTGGGCAATGGCTCAGATGGTACCCTGCTTGTCTCCCATGTGGGAAACCTTGAGTCTGACCCCATGCACAACATAAACGGAGTGTTTGCACAATCTATGGTCCTAGCACTCTGGAGATAGAGGCAGCAGGAGAAGCTCAAGGTCATTCGCAGCTACCTGGATAATTTTAAGGTCATCCTTGGATACCTGAGACAGAACAGGCCTTTGTGGTTCCCACTCTGGGCCCCCGTGTCTTTTAAAACCTGAGAATTCTGAAGCTTATCTTGTTAACCAGGACTCCTTTATCCGTTAGCAGAAAACCCGAGAGTTTGCCTAAAGTGAGGAATGACTTAGGGGTACACAAGTCCCCGAGTCTTGCTCCCTGTTGAGGTACTACCTACCAGGAAATGAAGTATACCATTTGTAGAATAAATGCCAGGAGAAAGCACACAGAGCTCTCTGAGTATAGAGACTCACCTAGGCTTGCTAATCATTGCCGTGTTCATGGGAAGCCAGCAATGAGCAAGCAAAGATGAAGGCCACAGGCCTGTGGTGAAGCAGGCCCTGGAGGGGAATGAGAGACCTTTCCGTCATCTATGTTTAACCCAATAAGGTGACAATCACAGATCAAAGTGAGCTCCAGAAAGGATGATAATGTCAGCTTGGGGCAAGGAGCTAGGATGGAGATGACATCACCAAGGGTCTCCTAAAGCCTGACCCTGAAGCTGAGCCTCAAGCAAAGAGAAGCCCAACTCCCCAACCTCCAGACCCCAAGCCCTGGGGCCAGGTATCGACCCAGCAGAGTAGCCTCAGCGGAGATCATGGGTGCTTGAGGATCTGACTACCTTGTCCCTGCCTGGATTCTTAGTCACTCTATAGAACCAGGGCCAGTTGACAAGCACGGTTTCACCTCTCCTCAACAAAGCACCACACTTCAGTTTGTTCCTTGCTGTGGGCTGAGAATTAATTTCCTTCACAAAGCAAAGAGCTGAGACAGTTAGCTTCGCCTCCGTCATGAGATGTTCGACAGAGGACTTGTCTCGAAACAGTGTGTGGTCGAAAGTGATCCGGAAAGGAACAAGCTATCTGTCGTGAAACTGTGATGCCTATTCTTGGGAATGACGGGGAGGGGCCTGGGAGCCAGAACTGACTTAGAAGCTGGTCCTTCATAGCACCTGGATCGTGATTGAATAAATAGGACCCCCTTCGGGACCTCGGAGGGTGTTGAGAGCACACCCGGTCTCTCTGATTGGTCCTTGAGCTTATACTCTCACCTGTCAATCATAATTCTCCATTTTGATCTAATGCTATAGTTGCTGTATGTTCTGGGTACTCCCCGTGCTTGTGGTCTGGTGTCTCTGTCCCTCTTGGGTTCCTGTTTGGAAGCCTGGCCCCAGCATGGTGAGGCGAGAGGTTATGGGACCCTAAGAGGTGTGGCCTCGTGAGAGGTCTTAGGTCTTGATTGATATGCTCCCCTCAAAAGGAATTACGGTCGTTCTCGTGGGACCCCGGCTGTCCTCACAGGACCAAGTTACCACAGAACAAATAAGCTAAGGGTAGCTGAGTGTTGGTGCCCTTGCCTGCTATGCACAAGGTCCTAGATTCCAAACCCGGCAGCACTAAGGGCGATCCCTCCAGCTCCCTACCTTCCTGGTTTGTGGGCGACCTCTCTCTGTCACTCAGTCCCACCATGATGTCATCACCACAGTGAGAGATCCCCAGGAATCTCATCACTTTAAGCCCCTTCAAAATGAAACAACACTCCCATCTGCCCCATCCGTTAGTCGTACGGACAGAAAATGGACCGATAAGCATGTCACCTCCAGGCCTTTACCTAACTTGTCCCCTCTGAAACGATCCCTAGCTCCTCCCTTTCCCATCTTACACCTCCTGAATCTCACCCACCTCGAGAGCACCTTCTCCATCACCCCGGCCTGCGAATGACTGACTGGTGCCAACCTGGAGTTATTTGGTGTAATCTCATGAACCCCGATGTCCCGTGTCTACACAGTTTGGGCATAATGTTTGCTTGATGGCCCTGTCTCAGTCAACCGTGAGGTCCTGAAGAACAAAGCTGAGTCAGCCTTTTCTCCACTTGAACATGAAGCATGGTGCCTGGCACGGAGGAAGGCCTCAAGCACCATGAATGAATGGCCCTTATTGTAGACCAGAGCTTGGTCAGCAGGGGAGCTGGTATAACCAACGTCTGGCCTCTATGACTGGGCCCAAGCAAACTTCTGAGAAGGCAATCAAGACATGTTTGCATAGCTCTTGTGGCAAAGTACACCCCGTGGAGAAGCAGGCACCACTGCCAAGATAGGCTATCCCTTCCTCAAGCAAGCCCAGCCTTCTGGAGGGTGTGGACTTCTGGGGGAAACTGGGCATTTGGCCTCTTGCATGACTGAACAGTACTTTCTCTCTCTCTCTTTTAGACATTTTTGGAAAAGGAAAAGTACACTGCCTACAGGCTTGGCTTCCTGGACGTTCCCAACAACTGATTTTTCTAGATGTTTCCCAGTTCTCCAGAATCTTGGTCATTGTTTAAAACTGACTTCTCCCGAAGGGAATGACTTGGAGAATTTCAAGGTGCTTTGACAGGACTGAATCCAGCCTCCTTCCCTGACCCACACAAGGATTTCCAGCTGACCTGACCCAGTGAGTGGTCTTCCAGGCTGCTGTTTCTGGGGACTACAGAATGAAACCAGGAAGGTCAGATACAGGTTTCCCATCTGTGTTCCAGCCTACATGACTGGCATGTAGATTCAACCCCACTAGAAGTTGTGGGAGGGGCCCAATTGGAGGGAAGTTGCCCTCACTGTCAACAGCCACTCCCCTGTGTTTTCATTGTTGTGACAAAATACCAGAGCCAAACTTGGGTGGCAAGGTTTATGTAGGCTCATGGGTTTGCAGGTTTCCAGTCATCTGCTCCATGGCTGTAAGCCTTAGAGCATCGTGGTAGAAGAAAGCTATTCACGTAATGACATTTAGGAAGAGGAAGGGCCTCCAGGAAAGAGGCCACATCCTTGGTGACTCACTTCTTCTGAGTCTTTCCTTCCCACCACCTCCAGTGAAGCCACCATATTGTGAATTCTTCAAGGGATAGGCTGTTTCAAGGGATCAGTTGATTGATTAGATCAGAGCCTTGAAGATCCAATCACTAACCAAAGCCCACCAGGCAGGAACAATGCCTTTAACACATGAGCCGTTGAGACTCTCCTCACCGAAACCACAACGGCCTCTTCTGTGTGGAGACAACCTTCATCCGTCTCAGAAGGGATAACAGGGGCCAAAGAGGTAGAAATCCTTGTCAGAAGAGCTTAAGTCTATTAACAACAGGTCCCTGGTTTGAAACTGAACCCTTTGTTTAGTCCTTTATTCCTTACTCCCAGCTGACAGTGTTCTCCAGTGTGACTGGAGAAAGACTTGAGTCATAGTCTATAGTAACACTTGGTGATACTGTATTAGTTATATACGTGTGTGTGTGTGTGTGTGTGTGTTGTATGCGCACATGCACGAGTTCGAGTGTGTGTTTAAAACCTTCAGGAGCTTAGATGAGTAATTAGAACCTTGCAATCCCAGATTTCCAGAGACTCAGACAGAAGGACCAAGAGTTCAAGGCCAGTCTTGGCTACATAGCAACATATGGCAATCATGACATGCCTGCATAGCTCTCCTGGCAAAGCACACTCCATGGAGAAGCAGGCACAAGTGCCAAGATAGGGTGTCCCTTTCTCAGGCACACCTAGCCTGAACATTGACAGAAACATTTTTTTAATCCAAATAAAATACTACAAATTTCAAATGACCAAAGTTTCAAAGTTAGCAGACCACAGCCAGTCGGCTAGTGATTTTTTGACATTTTCTAGCTAGGGGTCTGCACTGATGTCACCAGGCTGCACTGTGCCATAAACACCCCTGGCCTCATTCATTCTACACACCTTGGTTGATTGTCTCCCTCCCTAGCCAGGCCCTGTTTACGGTATAGCTGTCTCAGTTTGACTTTGCCACCGAGATAGGAACTTTTGGGGCACTAAGCGGGGCTCTTCCTGACCCCAGTAACCATGCCATAGAAGATGACAGATATGAAGCAGGCAACCTAGCGATTGGGTGGCAGCCTCTATCAGTGGAAGAAATAGATTCCTGAACTATCTGGGTGGAAGATGGGAGATTTGACAGCCCCAGGTGCCTGGCCGGGAAACCCTGTAGCTCCAATCTATACGCCTCTGCTTCTAACATTTTCTGTCTGTCATTCCCACCGTGTTAGTCAACTTTCTGTTACTCTACCAACTTCGGAGTTCATGAGCTTATGAAGAGAAAGGGTCAGTTTGGGCTCACAGTTTGGAGGTTCTCAGTCTCTGGTTGGCCCTGCTGCTTTGGGCAAAGTGATGTATCATGGTAGACGTACAGACCCGAATACTCCTCCTCCGCAGACCCCACTGCTTAAAGATTCACAGCCTCCTGGTATAGCGCTACACTTTTACCCAAACACGCCTGGGAGACACTTAGATCCAAACTATAGCACCCACTTTACTTCAGACGCCTGGAAAATGCCTTGAAAGACTGGCTGTTTTATATTGGCAAACATAACTGATTGGCAGACAGTTGTTGCTTAGGAAATATCAGTTGCATGCATTCCCCCAACAAATTACGTTTAAATTTTATTAATGACTAACTATTGCTCCTCACAGAGTCCAGGAGCCTAAGTCAAGGTGAGGTCTCTTCCATGAGCTAGCAGCAACAGGCCAGAGGGCACAGGAGAACACACAGCGACAGAAAGAGCTTTCTCCTGCCCTGGCTCTGGGTTGACTGTGTGATCCCAAGAAACTTCACGCTGTCTGCCTGTGTAGGTCTGAGCACAGAGATGTTTGTTCTCAGAAAGGTCTTCACTGAGACCCAGGTCATTTCAATGGCTCAAGCCAAACCACATCCAGAAGATAGAGTACCCCTGACATTAGGAGATTGCCTATAATGTACAAGATTACTATATTCCCTAAGATTTTATTAATTATTTTGGTATGCAGAGGTGTTGGTGGGTGGTTTAAAAAAAAAAAAAAAAAAAAGACGACTCTGCTTCCCTAGGTAGATGGTACTGGATGCCCCAGTTTCCACAAATAAAACCCTTCATTTCTCCTAGTTTTGAATAGTCAAAGGCTGCCTCCCTGGGGACAGAGCAACTAATTTTTTTTTTTTTTAGATATAAAAAAAACTCCATTTAAGGAGTGTACATTTTCCAAAAAAACTAATGATAACCCTCATCCTCACCACCAGCACAAAGAGAGAGATGCTGGTTACATGTAATGTGGACAGAGGGGACTAAAAAAAAACTGGACAGAGAGAAACGCCCATACCACCAGGTGTTTGCAGTGGCATTGTAGCAATGCACATTTTTTTGGCATTTTGAAATCAGAAGCAAGTTTTTCTGCTGAGAATCCCAGGGAGGATAGTTCAAAAGTCAGAGCCAGTACCCATGATCCTCCTGGGCCCGTCTCTGGAGCTCACATTCTCTGCTGGGAAGAGCCGTTTCTAGCTTTAGTTGATGCCTATGGTCTACCTGTGCTGCTGGCGGTTAGTCCTCCCTGCTGCCGAGCCCCCAGTCAAGAGCATCTGTAACAGCCCTTCCCAGCAACTCCCCTGAAGAGGCGCTGTACGGTCTTGATGTTAGAGATGAGACTAAGGCCAGAAAAGTTGAACAGTGTCACCAGAGAGCTTTAACCAGGAAGAGACTCAAGCCTAGGATGTGGGTGAAGAAGGTCCCCCATCTTCATTTGCTGTCTAGGGCAGCTTTGAACTAGGCAGCTACAGCTAGGGCTGTTTAAGGCAGAGTCCCTCTAGAGGGAGAGCTTTGGCTGATTTCTGACCTTAGCTCAATAAGACCATTAGGGCAAGCTCACCTCCTGGTCAGGAACAAAGGACTCTGCATAAACCCAAGGGAGATCCCCAGATCTGATGCCCATGGACCCCAAATAGCTTCACATCGTTAAGAAACCTCAGTGGGGGTCTTTGTGGAAGGTGGTTTTGTACATGGCATAAGGAAAAAATACTGCCTGCATCCTGGTGAGTACATTATTGGCACATTTGTCATTTTATTAATTTTCAAAAATATTTATTTACTTTATGTATGTAAATACACTGTAGCTGTCTTCAGACACACCAGAAGAAAGAAGGCATCAGATTCCATTACAGACGGTTGTGAGCCACCATGTGGTTGCTGGGAATTGAACTCAGGACCTCAAGAAGGACCTCAGGCCTAACCACTGAGCCATCTCACCAGTCCAGCACGTTTGTCTTAGTGTGTATCCACACAGACTAAACCAGCCGTGATGTCCCCGGGGGCTATGTTCCTAAGGGACCATCAATGAACATGTAGTTTGTTGTTAGTCAACAATCTGTTATGTAGTATGTGACTCTGTTCCTTGTATCAATGGATTTGCATGTAGATTCCTTGGGGCAAAGGAAGAAGTTGTTAAGCCAGAAGAAGTCTGGCCACTTGGTGTGATGACTCCTCTACCTCATTGTCTGTCCTGCTACGATGGTCAGCTTTCCCTCTCTGCTCTTCACCCTGCAGCTTCTGGGATGTGGGAGTCCCTGCACTCCCTTGGACCTGGGCTGGACTCATGGTTTGCTTAAGAAGAAGAACATGGCATCTGCGATGCTCATCTGAAGTGGGTCAGAAGAAGACCGGCAGGACTCCGAATGCCGCCTGGATGAAGTCAGCTACCATTCATTCATTGATTCATTCATTCGTTCGTTCATTCATTCATTCATTCATTCATTAGTGCAAGCCTGCATACGGAGTGGAAATACAAGCATGTAGAGAAAGCCCCACCACCCAGCAGCTAGAGCAACTGAGTTGGGAGACAGACAGACAGACACAGGAGAAGAAAAGTCTTATTCCAGGGCCCATGTCCAGGCCAGTGGAGCTGTGGAAGGCTTTAGCCTCAACAATCACTGAAGCTGCATAAGAGACACTTGATATCACAGAGGAAAACGTGTGTTTGCTTTAAAGCACTAGATATGGTGCGAAGTCCTAGAACCCAGTCCTGTCCTGTGTCTCCAGAGAACCCTGTCTCAGCTGCTGAGACTCCTCCTCATCCCTCCATCACCGACTATCTGTGTCCCTTCCCCTGATGGCCTTCAACCTCCTCCCCAGCAAGTGATCTTTAATTATCATTAGAAAAGGCTGCTTCCAGTCCACTTTGGCATGTCTACAGTCCCTATCATGTATGACCCTCCCCTCCTTCACCCACTCGCTTCTCCCAGGTTACCTGCTCCTATTGGTTCCTCAAAAGAGCTGCTTATTGTACAAGCTCTTCAGAGCCTCCCTTGGATGTTTGAAAGGGCTGGGGATCTGGTTTATGCCATAGAGTACTTGCTGAGCATGTGTGAATCCCTGGGTTCCAACCTTAGCAATCACACAAACTGAGATGGTGGTACATGCTTCTAGTCTCAGCACCTGAAGGTGGAGACAAGAAAATCACAAGTTCAAGATCATTCTTAACTACATAGGAAGTTTGAGGATAGCTTTATGTCTTAGTTAGGGTTCTACTGCTGTGAACAGACACCACGACCAAAGCAAATCTCATAAGGACATTTAATTGGGGCTGGCTTATAGGTTCAGAGGTTCAAACCATTATCACCAAGGCAGGAGCATGGCAGCATCCAGGCAGGCATGGTGCAGGAGGAGCTGAGAGTTCTACATCTTCATCTGAAGGCTACTAGGAGAAGACTAGCTTCCAGGCAACTAGAGTGAGGGTCTTTAAGCCCACACCCACAGTGACACACCTACTCCAACAAGACCACACCTTCAAATCGTGACACTCCCTGGGCCAAGCATATGTAAACCATGATACCTTGGCTATATGTGACCCTGCCAGAGTGGGAGGAGGGAGGGCATAAAAGATGTGAAACCTGACTAAGAAAGTGCTCATCCCTCTTGTCCTTGATTGCCTGAACACTTTGAGTCCCACCAAGAGGAGAACAGACACATCACAGAATATTTATCAGGGAGGAAGGAAGACATGGATCAGTCACGACCACACCATGAAGTAAAAGAATCCAGACACAGCAGTGTGAGCTGTAGGGTTCTGTTGGCTAAAACCCCCTGATGCTGGTGATGAAATGTAACAGATGCCAAGGTGAAGATCTGTCTTGGAGGCAGAGAGGAAGGGAAAGGCACATAAGAGCAGCCCCTGAGGACTGGGTGTGTTTAGTTTCTGTGAGTCTGGTCACACACTTTGGGGGGGGGGTAGTTCTAACAGAACAATTTATCCATTTTGGGGGGAGATGTTTAAATTAGTGATAAAGAAGGGAGTGCTGTGTCATGGGATATTTGATCACACCGTGAACCCCAAGATTGTGTGCCCATCCCTAACACATACCTTTAATCAAAGAGCTTTGTGTTTCTTGTAAACAGGATTAAATAAAGTCAACCATAGATCAAGAGGTGGAGCAAGCAACCGGCTGACACGAAGTGAACATAGGAAAAGAACTGACAGTAAGAGGAAGTCAGGAGGATGAATTAGGAGACACACAGGAAGTAGAAGGGAGGGACATTCAGTTTGAAGGGTTTTTGAGTTGGTGTGGAGAAGGAGAGCCTTTTCGTTTTGGGATGTTAGCTGAGGAGGAAGGTCAGCTGGGTGCTTTCTCTGCCTCTCTGAGGCTTTCACCCCAGCATCTGGCTCCCAATTCTTCTTCACTGGTAAACGGAACGCTTAAGTCTCTGTTAAGAACAACAGTGGGGTTCCATCTACTGATTGGCTTTTGCATTCACCGCCTCCATCCTCCATCTCAAGTTCATCTTCTCTTGCCTTTCTTTGGTGAACTCCTATAGGTTCTCGTCTAGACCAGCCTCCCCCTTCTTCGGGGAGCCCTTTCCCTATTGTATCAGTCAATTGTGGCCGCAAAACAAACGCAACCGCACAGTCCCTGAGAACAATGATTTACTCACGAGACTTTATTTGGGATGCACGTGAGCGGGAATGCCAGACTGGAGAGACAGAGTTAGTACCCAGTGAGGAGACCAGCAGGATGCAACATGGGTCAGCTGTCTAGGCCCCTCGGTGGCAGAAAGGAGACTACACTGAGTATAGAACTCAGGCTGTGACGGCCAGCTTGTAGGGATTCGCATCTCAGCCCTGATGCCTCCTTCCTTTGCAGCTCTGGGCAAGCCTGGACTTCTCTCCTTGTGAAAGGGAGTCACAGTGAGTTTTGGGGGCAGTGAATGCACATAGTATGCAGAGCTGCTCCCTACACATAGTAGGCACACTGCAAGGATCCTCCACTTTGCTTGTGTCACAGACTAATGTCCTCTAGAGGCAAGTGCCAGGCAGGATCCCTGGTGGGAGGGGATCCTGAGGTGTCCCGTGACCTTGGCATCTTCAGTTCTGCAGTGGCTATGGCATCGGGCAGCTGTGACTGGGTCTCCCCCATCCAGGGGCAGGTGCTGAGCCTGCAGGATCCTCCGGTGTGTCTCAGTAGCCAGCCACATTTTTTTGGAGGTATTGCTGTACCCACTGATGAAAAGTCCTGTGACTGTGTATCCTTCGCTAATCAGCCAAACCTTCCTGGTGCCAGGTTAGCAAGGCCATATTTGCCTTACTTTAGGGCTTGCTCTAGAATGTGGGTGAGAGGTAACCAGGAACTATCCCCTCCAGCAGTGTGGACCGCAAAGTGGTGCTAAAGTTGGAGTAGGTTGGCACTAGTCACCGGGTTGTGTGGGAGCCCTGCCTGCTTTCACCCTCCCTTGAACTCGGGAACTGATTCTCTCTCTAACAAGTTCCTCTACCCTTGGGGTCATTCACTGGCCTGGGCAGGAAGCTGGAAGAAGAGGATGGGAGGAGGGGCATGGGGCGCTACGGGCTCGGGCTCGGTAACAGAGATAGCAAGGACGCTGGCACTTATCTGGAATCCGAAGCTGCCTGCCTGGTTTGTTGCACCCTGTTTTAAGAACAGGCTTACTTTTTAAACCAGCCTTTCTGGGAAGACCTAACCAAGGTAACATCACCTTCCCTGGGGCCAGATCATGGCAGAACCCCTTGGGCAATGCAGGAGGCTGGCTCCTGTCAGACCTTTGGTCCTGATGTCAGGCTCCACCCTCCAGCATCCCCATCCATGAGAGGCACCGTGGGTACCACACCTCTAGCTACAGGGCCTTTTTCAGCATCAAAAGGAGAACTCACTTCTCCCAAAAGAATGGAACCCATGGTCTCACTGCAGTGACTCGACAGGTGGGAGTCTCAGCTCCATTTGATCCTGGACAGGACATGGGACAACTGTGGCCACCAAGCATCCCTGACCTCGTGGCTCATGGATTTCATAATAGAATCCCTCTCCCATTCCTCAGGGGGCAGCTGGGAATTTAGTGAAGATACAAGGGGACTCTCTCTCTCTCTCTCTCTCTCCCTCCCTCCCTCCCTCCCTCCCTCCCTCCCCCCCCCATAACAATGAGGCAGCAAATAAAGGTATATCATCTGAGCCACAGCCATACTGGGATGGGGAAGGGAGGCGCTTGGAGTGGTAAGAAAGCTATAACTGTGCAAGGACTGAGAATCTGGAAGGTGGAAGGGAATCCAGCCGTAAGAAGAGCCTACCTGTGGTAAAGACTGGCTTTCTGGGAACGGAGTGGGTGCACAGGACACTCAGCAGCTCAGTCGTCCCCACATACCCTTCAGAGATGCCTCCATCTTCCCAGGGTTTCTTGCATCCTCTCTCATTTACTTCCTTCCCCTCCCACTTCCTTCACCAGGACTCAGTGGCCCTCACTATCAGCCGCTGTGCAGGGCAAGGTGGTCCCATGCCAGTACCTGCCTCTGCCACCAGGAACAGAAAGAAAGGGACGTTTGACATGTAAGGACTCAGCAACAGCAAGCGTCATGCCACAGAGAGAAAGTGTGTCTGCTAAATGTGCTCCGGGTGGGTGGGGACAGGCACAGCTGAAAGAACCCTCATCACCTGGAGGAAGGACTTCCTCCGTGTCTTCATTGGCAGGACTCACTTTGGTCTGTGGATGTTGACAAATGTGACCCACACAAAGACACAAGTAGTACTCGTGCGTGCAGACTTTGGGTCACCTTTGGGTTGCTTGGAATTCTGAGACCACGGTGTGAAGAGCCCACGTGAGCCAACCACAGAGGCCATGTGGAGGCACCGCAGCAATGACATGCTAGCCCATGACCCCATGGGTGTTGTAGAGCATCCGGCCTGGCACATTCAGATAGGAGAGGCAATGTCTCCCTCCCAGGTAGCACCCAGCGCATCCCTGCTGATGGCTGACAGAGATCTGCCACCTGGCGACTGAGCTTCGTTCACAACCCTGTTCTTGCTCCTAACACTTTGCAGTTTGCGCGCAGCCAGGCTTGATTGTTGCTGAAGATTTGCAGTGTCCCGAGATAGCCCTCGGAAATTTAATCACTGGGGAGTTTGTGGTTGAAGAATGGGACAATCCTGGTTCTGAGCTTTGGTTTCAGAGGCTCAGTTGCAGAATAGTAGCTCGTTTCCCTGCCTACAGTTCTGCATCTACGTGGGCGCTCTGGATGCTTGCTGTTTAGTGGCAAAGGCTGATATATAGTCTCTGTCTCTGTCTCTTTCCTTCCCTTCCTCCCTCCATCCCTCCTTCTCACAACGCAGACACTGCATTTGGAGGGAGGCAGGGTTTGGCCACTTGGCTTTTCTAGACGGAGTCACCTGCCTGCTCTTTCTGGGGCTGTTACTTGCTAACTACAGTGAAGGGTCCCAGGCAGGAGACGAGAGGTTAGTTAGTTCTCTGGGAGGTCGTGAAGCAGAGGTTTGCAGCAGTCGCTACCTGGGAGGAGGCTGGATTCCTGAGGGGGCTGATCATACACTGCCTTCTTTTCTCTTTGGTTTAATTTGTGCTCCTGCCCTCAGAACCATTCTCTTTCAAGAAAAGCAAAATTACATTTTAATACCTATCAGGCAGCTTGAGGGAAAGCCATGTGCTAGCATCTAGTGCCCCGGAACACCTCAAATGGTTCCCTTAAAAGGAAGGAAGAATCATGTGTGGAGTATAAAGGTCACAAGGGAGTTCCATGGGGACCACAGGGACCCGGTGTCCCCATAGGGCATGTGAGCTAATTACTCAGACTGTCACCATGACTTCAGGACACCTGTAGTAAGGATCCCTTGAGCTACTCTGAGTCACCCCCAAATGGACAACGGAGCAAAGAGAAGAGGAGAGGAGAGGAGAGGAGAGGAGAGGAGAGGAGAGGAGAAGGACATAAATATTGGATTGTCTACCTCTCTTCTTCATGGAAGGTGACACCTTCTGAGCTCAGAGAAGTGTCTGTAAGCATTCAGTCCCAACAGCAAGAGTATACAGCCAGCATAACAGCCACAGACCCAGGCAGGCTGTCACCGCACTGCACTATGTGACACTCGACAGCAGTGGTTCTCAACCGGTGGGTCATGACCCCTCTGGGGGTCAAAAGACCCTTTCACAGGAGTCACACATCAGATATCCTGCACATCAGAAATTTACATGATGATTTGTTAACAGTCACAAAATCAGTTATTAAATAGCAACAGAACAATTTTATGGCTGAGAGTCACCACAACGTATGGAACTGTTATAAAAGTGTGGCAGCATCGGGAAGGTTGAGAACCACTGTTCTATAGGTGGGCCAGGCACACACTTTTGTACCATGTTTTTAAGAGTGAGGCATCACTTCCATTGCATAGAGAGAAAGGGTTAAGAGGCAACTGTTGATTCTGCCTGTCTGACATCCACACCCACTCCCGCTGATACAAGCATCCTGACTTCAGTAGGGGCAGTTGCTTCTGGAGTAGGCTAGCTGATGGGATTCTCCACCAAGAGGCTTATTTTAGTTACTTTTTTATTGCCGTGAAACACCATAACCAAGGCAACTTGCAGCAAATCTTATTGGGGGCTTGCTACTACTTTCAGAGGCTGGGTCCGTAAACATCATGGTTAAGGAACATGGCAGTACCCAGGCAAGCATGGCCCTAAAGCAGTAGCTCCGGGTTTAGATCTTAATCCACAAATACAGGGCAGAAAGGGCTAACAGGAAATGGCACGGGCTTTTGAAACCACAAAGCCTTCTAGTGACACACCTCCTTCCACAAGGCCACACCTAATCCTTCCCAAACAATTCCACCAACTGGGAACCAAGTATTAAACATATAACCCTATGGGGTTCGTTCTTTAAACCACCACAAGATTCATGTTCTATAGCCACAGAGTGAACTGGGACCAGCTCAGCTCATCAGGGCAGTCCCTCACTCCCTGGGGTTTCTGTCTTGAACAAAGGGAAGCAGCATTAAAAATGCAAGAAGCTGACTTATCCAATAAGAGGACAGAGCAGTGATCTAGGAGACATTCTCAGGGGTTCCTGCTGCCTGGCCTGTTCTGCTCCATCCCTCTATCCAAGACTCCATAAACTTAATGGGGAGCCTTTCGGGCCTGCCGCATCCTGAATAGCAGGACACGAGTTTCCAGCAGCATCCTAAGACCCCCATAGATCATCAGGCTCCTGGACAGACACTGTTCCCCAGTGCCCAGGGTTGATCTGGAGGCAGCCTTGCCACAATGGTAGTCTTTGAAGAGGGGTAAAAAGCACCAGCAAAGGCCTGTGATGGGTTGCCGCCTGGCACCATGGAGCAGCCCTGGAGGTCCGTGCTCTGTGAAGCCATCCAGCAGAAGCACATCCACACACCCTCTCTGCTTAGAGTTAATGGCATATCTTGATTGTTCCTGTCAGCCAACGACTCTGCTAGTCAAGCCTTCAATTCATCATGTACTTTTAAAAGCAAATTCTGAGGCCCCGATTAAATAAGCTTCCTCATTTACTTAATAATGGTGCCATATTGACAGAACAGGGACATTCTGTGAGGAACATTCCCTTCACAGACTCAGGATCTGAGGTAGCAGATTGGGGGAGGGGGGTGTGTTAGGAGGAGTGGGGCGGGAGCAGCCCTAGGCAGGCTTGGAGTCTTGAAGCCTTAGAGTTGACCTGAGAATCACTTTCAGGCTGAGTTCTTTAGCACCCATCCCCCAGATCCCATCCTTGATAAGGCAGGAGTAGCCTCTGACACCAGCAGGGTGTGTGTGTGTGTGTGTGTGTGTGTGTGTATGTGTGTGTGTGTGTGTGTGTGTGTGTGTCAGAGTCTTGCTTCCTCTCATGGCCCTTTGGCCAGTGGTTTTCTCAGGCACGCTGTTCATACCGTGATTCTCTAGTGAGGTCCTGGGGCAGAGAACCAGCATACACCTCTACTGAGAGGCAATTACAACCACCATGACAGCCAGTTTCTGGAACTCACTTCCTCTACCCCAAGAAGGCTCCCAGGCCCCATTTTAGTCATCTCTGGACCTGTAATCCATCCTGAAGTCTGAACCATGGCCAGCACAAGCTTCTACCAGGCCCGCCACAGACCACTCTCACCCCGTCAGGCCCTCATCCCTCCACAGCGTCGGGGAGCCAACAGTCTTCATGGAAATAGCCATAACTGTGGCCAATTTCAGTAATTTCAGAATTGCCAGGGAATTCCAGCCTGTCGCAGCTGCCCCTTCATGCTGCCTTTGATCTCCACTCGTCTCTATGAGACGCAAAATACTGTTGTCATCCTCAATTACTCCAAGGGACAGGGTGGCCTTGACCTTGCCACCAGACTTCCTCAGCCCACACAAGGCAGCAGCTGTCATGGAGAAAGGCCAGGCTCTGGACAAGGGAGCTTCCTCGGGCCCACTCTGGAGGCTGCAGCCTCTGAAGCAGAAAGACCCCAAAGCCGCCTTGACACTTCCCTCACGTTAAGCTGCTATTTTTACACAAACATAGAATAAAGCCTGAGCCCACCGTGACCTCCTGACTGTGCTGCCCCCATCTCTCCGAGGACAGTGGTAGCCACCCCTTGGTGATCTCCACACAAATACCTGGTTCCTAATTGATCTCCTTCCTCACTGTGGATTCATGCCTCCCACCCAATGCCAGGCTACTGAGTGGCGACCTAAACAACTTGTGCTGTGGCGTGCTCTAGCCCTTCCCCCACTACACTGCCTCTGCCACTCTGGAGCACCTAGGTGAGCGAGGCGCACACCCCGAGATCTTTGTACTGTATGAGGTTATTTGACATGAGACCCTCATCTTTCTTGTCCTACCAGAAGCTTCTGTGTACCCTGTGCTGTAAACCGTATCTACTTCCTTGTAGAAGCCAGGGCTGTTTTTAATTCTCTTCCTTCTATGTGACTCCCTTTGAAATGTTTCCTGTGGCCATGCTTCCCGTCCTCTTTAAGAGTGACACACCCTTTACCACAATGTTCACGCCTACCTTTTGTTGACACACAACCCAACAGTCTCCATCCATATTTAAGCATTTCGGGGCGACCTGGGGTCAGAAGCCACACAAAGTAAGAGTCGGGTGTTTGTTGGTCCGACGGAAGAGAGTCAAGGAAGACTGAAGACTTGCTAGCTCTCTGAGGGCCCTCATCTGTTTAGGGGCGGGGAGGATGCCTTCGGGATGAGACACATGGAAGTTCTAGCTCAGTCAGTTACCTTGGGCAAGCTCCACACTGCTCAGCCCTGCAATTTCTCCAGCAAACAATAATGACGGGTGTTTACCTGATGTCATGAGGCCCCCACGAGGGCCTCAGCACAAAGGCACGTGGCCAGTTAGACCTCACCACTGTGCAGGTGGCACTGAGAAAAGGGCCCTGTGCTGTACTGAGAGGTGGCTCTCTCTTGCCTGGGATTGAGTCTTTCCTGTGAGACCCCAGGCTAAGCTCCGGACACAGACAGAAAGCAACCAGCTCCTCCCCATTGTCGCCCCAATGGCCCTTCCCTGGGAGCTGGTGGCAGTGCAGAGTTTTGCCATTTCTTGGCTTTCGTTTGGTTTCTCTCCCACCACCAATCTGATGGCCACCACTTTGCTTTTCTGTGTAGCTTCACTTTGGTCAGCATGGGAAAGGATGTGGCTTTGGGGACAGTTTTTTTCATGTGGGTGTGTAGGAAGGCGAGGACCTGTGGATTTGCTCAAACACTGGGAGAATCTTTAAAAGGCCTGCTGCTGTCCTAGGCACCGATTAACAGGAGGAGGCTGCCCTTGAGAGAGCTGTAACCCTGTGCTAAGGCTGAGTTGGTGCAGATACAGTAATTAAAGGCCATGTGACTGTGGGTTATGGGGTCAGTGTCCCATTGCTGTGCTAACTGCTTAGAAGAGTCAGCTCAAGGGAGCCAAGAGTAGTTTGTCAAAGTTTACAGCCTATGATCAGCTGGCCCCATTGTTTCCTGGTCTGCAGGAAGGACTTCATGGTGACTGGGCTTGGTGGGGTGCAGATGCTCTTTTTGGCAGCTGGAAGAGAAAAGCAGGAGAGCAAGAAAAAGGAATCAAGTGATACCCTTCCAAAGCATGTTCCCCACAGTGGCCTCTTTTCTTTAAACTCACAACAACGGTCAATCACAATTCTAACCAAGGGACTTCCCACCGATGAAGACAGCCTTCTCTTCCTGTTTGCTGACTCATCTAATCTGTGTCTGGGTTCATGTGTACTGCTACTGCTATAGCTAGTGTGTGTGTGTGTGTGTGTGTGTGTGTGTGTGTGTGTGTGTAACTATAGCTAGTGTGTGTGTATGTGTGTAACTATAGCTAGTGTGTGTATAGCTAGAGCTAGTGTGCATGTGTGTGCGTGTCCATGTATGTGTCTGTGTGTGTATGTGTATATGTTTGTGTGTCCATGTGTTGATATCTGTGTCTGTGTGTGTCCCTGTGTTTATATCTGTGTGCGTTTATGTCTGTGTTTTGTGTGTATGTGTGCACACGTGTGTGTGTGTGTGTGTTGTGATGGGGATTATCTTTGTACATGCTAGCCAAGTTCTCTACCACTGAGCTACATCCCGAGATATTTACTCAGAGGAGAGGTTAAGCAGAAGAAAGGTGTGATATAATCTGCTGTCTTGAAGGACCACACTTGGAGGAAACAGTTCATCAGAAGCGATGAGGAGGCCCATGAAGAAATAGATCCAGGCAAGGACTGATGGTGACTTGGGCCAGGCTTGGGGTAGGGAAAAGAACGCAGATTCCAGAGATACTTTAAAGTTATTGCCTGTGGAATTTGCTGATGCAGGGAGAGCGATGGGAGAGGGGCCAGAATGATAGCGGGCTTGACTGTTTGGATTAACACTGAGACAGGAAGGCCAGCGGCTGTGGTAAGTCAGGAGGTGAGCAAAGGAGTCATGCTTTCAGTTTGACACTTCCAACCAGAGGAGGCAGTCGGGCAGGCCTCGTGAGTCCGAAGATCTGAGGAGAGTTTGAGGGTGGTGAGACATCAAATGCTTTGAGGGTGGATAAGGTCACTGAGGGAGAAGAGAGGAGAGGAAGGATGAGGGAGAGAAGAGGAGGGGAGGAAAGAACAGAGACTGGAGGGGTGAGGGAGCGATTGGGAAGGGGGTTAGGTTTTCTGGTTCTGTGTATGTTCTTGTTGCTATGACCGAACATCCGAAACAACTTGAGGGACAGATCTTGTATCTCCCAGTTTCAAACGGATGGGTCGAGTGTTGCCTGGCTCCATGGTTCACACCTGCTGTGAGGCAGAGATGACGTCAGCAGGAGGAAGGCAGGAGTTTCTTCTTGTGCTCAGAGATCTGAGAGGAGAGGCAACAGCCAGAAGTTAGGTGTCCTCTTTTCCCCCTTTCCTTTCTTACTACATCTGGAGGCTATCCACACTTAGGGCAGTTCCCTAAGGGCTTCTGAATCACCTCAGAAGGGGCAAGGGAGAGGGGCAGGGAGAGTGATGCGCTAAGGAGAGAGAGAACAGAAAGCAAGGGAAGGATGTGCTTGAAGACAGAGGAAATGTCCGTTAAATGTTTAATTAATTTAATTTCTGGCTGCTCCAGAAAGAAATGAACATCAGCCATTGGATACTGTAGACCGGGAAGTCTGATGATTATTGATTATAGGGAATAGGGGATGTATCCCCCTGATGAACTCTCAGAGGCAGGACATACACACAGGACCCACACCACAGCCTCTGTGACCCCACCAGCTGTACCTCAGGGATCACAAGGATGTCAATCAACCCCAGGTTGAAGGCTAGCCACACCCAGAACACTGGCTTCTGCTGTGAGCAGAGGCTCTGGGATGCTGTGCCGAGCTGACCTAATGTGAGCTCCACATCTTCCATTAAACATCTTGTCCACAGTTCAGGGTGAATGGGGTAGAACAACCTTGATGAATTTTTATGCTGAGAATTTCCTAGCTCAGTGTAATCACCAAGGCCCCCACTAAAATTGCTCAGCTGAGGAAGCCTCGAAGGGCCAAGTTCTCTGGGAAAGATCTACTTCTCCCAACCTATTGATCATTTGTGACCAACGAATTGATTGACTCACTGATGCATGCATCCATTCATTATTCACTGATTCAAAGCTCATTCGTAAGTCTGGTGCACAGGAAAAAGACAGCTGGACTGTGGGCAGATGGCCTTTGCCATTCTCCACTTTCTGAGAACCATGAAGAAAGTGCTCTGTCTCATGTGCATAGTTGTGTTTGTATGTGTGTGTGTTGTGCATGTGTACATGTGAGAGTGTGTGTGTTTGCATTGAGGGACCAGGAGAACAGGTAAAATTCACATGGTGAAGGAAAGAAGAGAAAGGCAGGGAGGCAGCCCAGGGCTCAGGAATAGTCTAGGGAGGAGGGAATATCCACCAGGGTGAGCAAGGCTTGCCTGGGGCTGGGAAGAAGGCTGCATCCTCCAAGTGGTGATGGACCACAAAGTCCCAGGACAGGTGGGATAGAACAAAACCACAAGGCTTTGGAAAGTTCAGAGCGAGGGCAGAAGGCTAGTCAGAGCTGTGTCTACCCGAGTAATGACAGGAATCACTAGGAGTAATCACTAAACAGACTGGCTTTACTCACTTGGTTGGGTAATGTCATTCCCTGGGTGACTTCCCAGGCCAGGCCTTTTGAAAGGAAAGGACATTACCTCCAGGTGTTTAGATCCAGCTGTCACCATCTGTGTCTATGAAGGCCCTAGGTGGAGGGCTCCCATGAGTCCCCTGACTCCTACATATTAGGTTGGACCCTCTGGGTGGGACTCCCAAAGAATGATGGGCTTAGGTTTCCTAGCCTTTCCTTATCCACAGTGAAGTACAGACAACAGGCAAAAGCCTGGAGAATCTGCAGGTCCAGAACTGGGAGCCCATTTTTCTCACAGTCCACTCTCCCTCTGATGGGGTGGGAGGGTGGTGGTAGAGGTGTGTGGAGAGTGCTTCTCTCTCATCTGAAAGTGACAAGGCCTCAGACAGTGGGACACATGCTCTCCCCAGCTTCAGGGACGGCAGGATAATTTCACTCACCCAGAAACAATCTCTGGGGAATCACAAGCCGAAAATCTAGCACTCAGGAGACAGAAGCAGGGGGATTGCAAACTTGAGTTCAGCTGGGGTACGCGATCTTGTCAAGAAGGAAGGGAAGGAAGGGTGAGTCCCGCTGACAGCTTAGTCAGTAAAGTGGGGGTTGTGCAAGCATGAGGCCCAGAGTTCAGTCCCCAGGACAGCTGTGAGAAAAGCAGGGTGTGGTGGCTTGTGCTTGGGACACTGGTGCTGTGGAAATAAGCAGATCCCTAAGGCTTGCTGGCCAACCAGACAGCCTTGCCAAGTCAGCAAGTCCCAGGACACCGAGAGACGCCGACTCAAAAGAACAGATAAACGCTACCCCATGTCAATCTTTAAGAGGCCATTTGCAGTGATGGTGGAACTGGACGATGGGCAGGCCATGTACTCTTGTGACAACAGGACTCCAGCTAGAGAGTTCCCAGAATCCTTTGTGTCACCTGTGCCCCCTGCATCTGTCTATCACCGAAGAGGAAGAGGTACTTCAGCTGTGACTGAAGTTGTAGGAGTTTGATTGCTACACTGAATGAACATACCCTATTTGCTCATCTGAGCTCGGGACCACTGGCCTCAGAGATGTGTTTAAAATTGAGAAAGAGGCTCCCCTGCATGCCTCGTCCAACCTTTTCACCCAGCCAAATCCCACACACCCTCCTCCAGGGTCTAGCTTAATAATGACTGTCCTCACCTCCCCCCAATCAAGGAAATGTCTCTTTATAAAGAAACCACTATAAAGAGCCTCGGCCAATGAAAATGCAGAATTGTGAAACTCAGTCCCAATGGCTACATCTATGAAATGACACCAGCACCTAAGGTTCAAGGAACATTAAAAAAAGGGGGGGGGGTCTCAAAGATGGTAGAAGCCAGAGGATCAGGGACTTGGTTTTGAGACTGCATCTCCTACAAATGCCAAAACATGAGCTGAGCAAGGAAAGCAACAAGAGATGTGCTAAAGTGGATGGAGAAAGACCAAGAGGCCTCAACCCTACACCGAGAACTGTAGGACACTAAGGAATGCTGAGAGCGGGAGAAATTGTCTTACCAAGGCAATAGCACACCAACTGGCTATTACCAAATGAAATGGGATACACACTCACACACACACACACACACACACACACAACACAATACACACATATGATGAGGCCATGAAAGGGATGAAAAGAAAAATGGAATGATGTAATTATAATCAAAAAATAAAAGAAATCTTTTGTCTTTTTAAAGATTGAGCAGGAGATTTCATGAGGACTGCCTAGGATTTCTTCCCGGGGCAGCACTGTCCTCAGGAGCAGGGTTGAGCAAGTGACAGACAGAAGGGACATATGTCTGCTGGGGCGGGGTGGACTGTACCTGATTACACTTGCAAGCCCTGATTGATACCAGCCCGGCCCCTCCCCCCAGGTCCGTGAGTCTCTCTGATCTGCCTTGTTGTCATTGTGGTCTATCAGGTGAAAGGTCTTAGGACCTGGATCTGGTGTGCATAGGATGTTGTAATGGAATGCTCTGGGCCACTCCCATCGGAAGTTTATTACTTATCTGCTAGACTGGACTCCACGTGGCGTGTCTCAGAAGGGAGGAGACAGGCAGAGGTGGGGATGGAGGTGGTTACAGTACCGTCCCAAGCTGGTTTGGGGGCTCCCACAGGAGGAGTCTGGAGACACAGAAAATGTTTTCTTGCTGTTGTACACATGGGGTTGAGAGTAGTTCTATGCATGTGCTAAGTAAGGGTTTATTTTTACTTTGAGACAGGTCTTACTAAGTTACCAGGCTGGCCTCCAATCCTCCTGCCTCAGCCCTCTGACTGGCTGGGATTTACAGCCTTTTGATAGTAAGTGCCAGGAGCAGAGAAAGGGTGGGGTTGGAAGAAGAGATGAGGCAGAAAAGGCTCACCCAGCTTCCAAAGCAGCAGCAGGTCTCATGCGGGTGTGAGGAAGAGCCAAGGGCCATGAGCGAGGCAGGCTCGAAGATGCAGGGGAACAAGGCAGCCAGGAATAGGAGTCCCTGGGAGGTGTGGCCAGGGAGCCTGGGTTGTTTGCACAGTCTTGGAAAGGAACTCTCAGGCAGATAGAACAGGGCAAGAAAACCCTAGCAGGCCCTCCAGCTGTCCTTCTTGTCCTAGGACTGCAACGCCACTGCCCAAGCTGTCCCCCAGCTCCCTTACTAATTTTGGTATCCCCAGAAATACCTATCTTCGGGACATCCTTGAAAAGGGTGAGTCCTCAGGGACTACCATGGGCTTCATGACCTCAGGAGAGAGCATCTTACCCAACTCTTGCTCAGCCTAACTCCTGGGGATGGCCTGACCAGTCTAAGGGACAGATCGTATTTCTTTACGACTATACTGGTCTCATTTGACTCTGGAGGGTATTTACAAGTGCTAACTAATAGGCAACAATAAATGGCGGTATCATTACATAAAGTCCCTAGCATGTGCCTTCAGCAGTGGAAGGGGATTCGGGTTCGGCTTCAGACCCGGGCACATTGACTGTTGTGGAGGACAGAGGAAGAAGCTAGTCATCCTGCTCTTCCAGAGATATTCCATCTGCAAACCGATCCAGCGGTTTTGCACCCTGAGGGTAACTACCCAAACGAAAGGAAAGATGCCCTTAAGTGGGTGCAGAAGCAAGACACGGATATGATCTGACCTACAGACAGCGCCTCCTCCTCTGCAGAGCTGGCCATGCTCTGAAGTGATTAAGGAGATCCCACCTTGCCTGTGGTAAGGAGCCAGAGTGTGGGCAGAGAAAGACCCTGGCCAGCCATCCTGTCAGGGCAGCTCCTTGACACCCAAGGGCAGGGCAGTTTCTGCCACACTTGCTTACTGTGGTGTTTCATGTAAGATCCATGATCCAAGTGAGGGGGTCTGTACACTCTCCTGTCATGGTTGGATGCCCAAGGGTGAATGCTACATGGATGCATGCTTTGTCCAGCCTTGTGAAAGTGAAAGACAGCAGAGCTGAGATTCAAAGCATGCTTACAGTTACCTCCTGGCTCATCTCCTCCCCTCCCTCTCCTCCTCCCCTTCTTGTCCCCCTCCCCTTCCCCTCCCCCTCCCTTCTCCTCCACCTCCCCTCCCTTCCCCTTCTCCCTTTCTTCTCCTGTTCTCCCCCCACATCCTCTCCCCTTCCCCTCCCCCTCCCTTCCCCTGCACCTCCCCTCCCTTCCCCTTCTCCCTTTCTTCTCCCGTTCTCCCCCTTCCCTCCCCCTCCCCTCCCCTCCCCTTCCCCTCCCCTTTCCCTCCTCTCCTCTTCCCCTCCCCCACCCCAGTTTTTCAGTACCAGCAGCACACCTTCCTTGTATGAGCAAGGATACCAAGAGTCAGGCATCCACAAATCTCTTTTTCATACTCTATCAAGAACCGTGGTCTAAGACTGGGGAGATGGCTCAGTGGTTTGAGTGTTTGTTGTATGACTCTGAGTTCCTATGTTTGATTCCCTGGGACCCATGTAAAGGCTAGGAATGACTCATTGGCTCATGTTTGACATTCCAGAGATGACAAGATCAGAAGAAGGGACAGGTGGACCCCTGGAGTCTGATGTCCAGCCTAGACTATCTACTTGGCAAAATTCCCTGCTAATGAGAGATCCTGCCTCAGACAGAAAGGTGCAGGTGATCCGAGAAACACACCCAAGGTGTCTCTCTGTCTCTCTATCTCCTATCTGTCTCTGAGAGTCTCTTTCTGTCTCTCTATCTCCTATCTCTGTCTCTCTGTCTCTGTGTCTCTCTTTCTCTCTCTGTCTCTGTCTTTCTCTCTCTCACACACACACTCACTCACACAGGCACACACAGACACAATTTTTGAAAAGAACCCTGGTATATATTTCTCTGGCAACTGACACTAATTTGTAAATTTCTACCCTTCTATAGTCTGTTTTGTTTTGAATATCCCTAAATTATATCCTGTCTCCTCCAAAGAACATAAATAATTCCCAAGTTTCTGACACAAAGCTTCTGCATTGAAATAATGTCAACAAATCTTTGAGTCCCTCTGTGAGCCGGATCCTTCACCAGGGCTCCAAATCCCAAGGTTTTAGTAACAATGAACACAGATCTTGCTGAATTGATCCTACTAACGGGAACTGCCTTTGTATGTCTCACACCTAGCGAAGTGCCTGAAACTCAGGAAAAACTCAGTACTCATTTGCGAAACTGATAAAGGAGCAAAGGCACAGTAGATGGTCTATTAAATATAGCATAAAGCCCAATAACACCTGTTGAAGATCCAGGAGAAAGGCAAGGGCACTCGAGTTTCGATTTTCTATTTTCCCCAGAGTCAGCTCTAACAGGTGGTGGATACTCAGAAGTCCCACCAGAAGCTGTCCACCGGTGTCTGCAGCAGCTAGGTATTTCTTTGGGAGGTTTGCTGGAAACTGAACACAGATTCCCATGTCATTTTGGTATGCCGTATGGATAGCCAATTTAAAATGCTTCCTAATCCCTTTTGCAATTTCTTCTTTGACTTTGAAGTACTAAGCAAAGCCATGAAATTTTTAAGAAGGGTCTGTAATGAGGTTGTGTTGGCTGACACTGTCGTGAGGAGGTGACAGGGATACTAATATTTGCTTGATTTTTTAGTTGATTTTATGCATTAAGTTTTATTATTTTATTGTATGTGTATGGGTATTTTGCCCGAGTGTTTATCTGTGCTGCATGTGTGTGCCTGGTGCCTGTGGAAGCCAGAAGAGGGCATCAGATGCCCTGGGACTGGAGTTATAGACTGGTTGTGAGTCACTATCTGGGTGCTGGGAACTGAACTCAATTCTCTGGAAGATCAACCAATGTTATAACTACTGAGCCATCTCTTTTACGTGTGTGTGTGTGTGTGTGTGTGTGTGTGTGTGTGTGTGTGTATGTGTGTGTATATGTGTGTATGTGTGTATGTGTGTGTATATGTGTGTATGTGTGTGTGTATGTGTGTGTGTGTGTATGTGTGTGTGTATGTGTGTGTATGTGTATGTGTGTGTGTGTATGTGTGTATCTGTGTGTGTATGTGTGTATCTGTGTGTGTGTATGTGTATGTGTGTGTATGTGTATGTGTGTGTGTGTATGTGTGTGTATGTGTGTGTATGTGTGTGTGTGTGTGTGTGTGTGTTTAATAATAGTGCTTGTCTTGGGCTGAGATGAAAGCCCCATTAATAAAGTGCTTGCCTTGGACAAGTATAAGGACCTGAGTTCATCCCCAGAACATATGTAGAGAACCAAGCAGTCACATATGCTTGTGATTTTAGTGCAGGGGCTTGCTGGCCAGTCCAGCTGTTTCCAGTTCAAACCGTTTCCTGTTCAGTGAGGGGCCTTGTCTCAGAAAGTAAGTTGGAAAACACCTCATCTCAACCTCTATGTAAGTATGCTTGCACACACATGTGCACAAATTCCTGTGTCACACACACACACCTCTGCAGTCAGGTGACATGAGGTGACGTGTTGGTCAGTGATAGACTTAAGATGCTGCTACCTAGCGGTACTGTGGCTGTCTGAGTTTCTATGGTTCAGTGTTCGAACGACAAATCCTCCACAGTATTGCAATCTCAGAGAAGGTCTCTGTTACTAAGCAACATGGAACTGAATTCCATTGTCTAATCTTCTGTTTCTATTGAAGAGGCTGCCACCCTCGTTGTGGGTCTCTTTCCCTCTTAAAATTCTGGATACTTAAAAAAAAAAAAAAAAAAAAGTAGGGGACTGGAGTAGGCTCAGTGGTTAAGAGCACTGACTGATCTTCCAGGGGTCCTGAGTTCAAATCCCAGCAACCACATAGTGGCTCACAGCCGTCTGTAATGGGATCTGATGCCCTCTTCTGGTGCGTCTGAAGACAGCTACAGTGTGCTCAAATACAGTAAATAAAGAATGAATAAATAAATAAATTTGTAAAAAAAAAAAACAAAAAAGTGGGTGTTTTCTTTCTCCCTTCTTTCCTTTTCTCCCTCCTCCCCTCCCTCCCTCCTTCCCTTCCTCCTACCCTCTTCCCTCTATCCCTTCTTTTTCTCTCTTATTCTTTCTTTCTCCTCTTCTCTGTCCTCTTTGTCTTTTCTTCACCTCCTCCTCCTGTCACTTCTTTCTACCTGCTTCCCTGCCATCTGAAGCCCTAACCACTGACCTCCCCGCCCCACTCTGGCTAATTCTAATGATCCTCTATCATTTTGCTTTTTGATTCTTGGGTCAACTCTTTCATATTTTAGTCCCTTTGGCTGAAGCTTTGGGGAAACGGTGCCCATGATTTCTCTGTACATGGTTTCTGTCCCCTCATCTCTTCTTAGGAATTCTTTGGTGAGCTTCACTAGCTTGCTAGGTGTTGTCCCACTGCAGGCTGAGACTTTCTGTCTTGTTTTTCCAGTATCGTTTTCTCAGTTTGCATCATGTTGTTTGGGTCGTGTTATCAAGTTCACTGACCACTAGGCCACTCACGATCTGCTTTACGCAGATAAATGTTTATGGCTTTATTGCTGTCTAATTGACATGCAATAAATCACACGTATTTAAAACATAAGCTTTGGGTTTAGGGCTCAGGCATTGCCCTAGGAACACTACCATAGTGAAGACACTGGGCTTATCCACTACCACCAACATGCCTTGTGCCACTTTGCAATTCCCTCTCTTGCTCTCAATCCCGAGAGGTGGTCACTGGGCTGGCTGGTTGCTGAGTTTGCATTTTCCTGGGACTTCAGGGGATTGACAGTGCACAGTAGCACACATCTGCTCTCTCTGGCTCCCTCCAGCACTGTGATAATTATACGCTAGGTCTGAGCTGGTATCAAAACTGCTCCCTGTCTTACAGTGTTCTGCTATATGGATACGCCAGTCCCTGAGGCCATTAACCTGTGTGGAATAATGGGATTGTGGGGCAGGCAGGGCTTCAGAAACTGCCCCATTTCTTCTAAAATGGTTGTGCCTTTTTACATTCCCATCAGCATGCTCCTACAGCAGACTGAAAGGTGCTGTACTGGAAGGTTTTGTGTGTCAGTGTGACACAAACTAGAGTTATCACCGAGATAGGAGCCTCCCCTGAGGAAATGCCTCCATGACACTCAGCTATAAGGCATTCTCTCAACTAGTGATCAAGGGGGGAGGGCCCATTGAGAGTGGTGCCATCCCTGGGCTGGTAGACCTGGGTTCTATAAGAAAGCAAGCTGAGCAAGCCAGGGGAAGCAAGCCAGTAAATAACATCCCTTCATGGCCTCTGCATCAGCTCCTGCTTCCTGACCTGCTTGAGTTCTAGTCCTGACTTCCTTTGGTGATGAACAGCAATGTGGAAGTGTAAGCTGAATAAACCCTTTCCTCCCCAACTTGCTTCTTGGTCATGATGTTTTGTGCAGGACTAGCAACCCTGACTAAGACAGATCTTGACATGCTTAAAGAAAAGTACTGGTGCTATATTGTGACACATGTAACTTGTCCATTAGGATAAATGCTGTTGCAGTAAATATTAAAAAATAAAAAACGGGTTTATCTCTTTATCAGTCCTGAGGTCTCGCTCCTCAGCCCTGGTTTTAGTTCAGAGCCATGCACTCCTCTGACGCGCTGTCCAAGCCGCCACCACTGCCCAACTTGTCTGTGCAATTCCCTTCCTTGGCAGTTTTCTACCGCCTATTCTCTGCCTCTGTCCTAGAGTGTTTCTGTACCCCAAAATCCCACATGAATACAACTCTACAGCCCAATTGTTTTTCATACAGGTTTATATATTCAACTCTCAATCCACAAACCCTCTACACAATAAGATTACATCAAATAGACAAAGATACAAACTGCCCTTCTATATGAGATAGTAGACCTAATAAACCCTTAATGTTCATAGCTATTTAACGCCAATGAATATCACCTGGGTCTAGCTGGTCCTTGGGAACCTCCATCTTGCCACGACCTCCACCACCTGCCTCTGACCTCCTCAGACCTCTCAGCCCACTTCACTTTCCTCTCCCTGCCCAGTCACTGGCTTTCCTTTATTTTACTAATTAAAATGGGAAGGTTCAGTTGGAGTCATGTGACTAGGCAGCCCTTCTTGGGGAAGTGAATTAACATTAAAATACTAACAGCTTCAGGACAATCTACAAAATGCTAAATTAGTACAAAGGCCAGGGAGAGGGCAGTAGAAGTGCATTGCTCTAAAGCTCCACTAACAGCAAAGGATCAGCATGAGAAAGTGTGTGCCTTGATGCAGCTCCTGCCAACAGGTAAGAAAGAGGCCTAGTTAAAGGAACAATGTGGAGTCATAAAAAGTTCTTCATCTTAAAAAAAAAGAAAGAGGAAAAATAATAATAATAAAAAGAAAGAGGAAAAGGGGGAACCAAGGAATGAGAGGGCACAGCCCCTCACCCAGTATGCCAGAACACAAACTAGTTTCCAAAATACAAGAACCATATAGCAAGGCAAGCAGCTACTTACTATGCAGGAGAACAAATCTTAGAGAATGAAAAAAAAATTGTAACTGGGTAGAGAATTTGGTTACAAACTAGCATCATGTTGAAGGGGTTCAGAAAAAGCCATCCTGGGTGGAATGAAACAATGTGTCTTAGTTAGGGTTACTATTCTATGAAAGAGATACCATAATTGGGGCTTGTTCACAGTGTCAGAGGTTTAGTCCATTATCGTCATGGAAGAAAACATGGTGGCACATAGGCAGATGTAAAGATGGAGGAATAGTTGAGAAATCTACATCTAGATTTACAAGCAGCGGGAAGAAAGATGCTGGGTTTGGCTTGGGCCCTTGAAACCTCAAAGCCCACCCTCAGTGAGACTCTTCCTCCAAGGCCTCACCTACTCCAACAAGGCCATACTTCCTGATCCCTCCGAAGAAGTACCACTCCCCCATGACTAAGCATTCAAACACGAGTCTGTGGGGCCATTCCTAGTCATGTCACCATACCACATCTAAGTAATGCATAGCTCAAACAATGGAGTCCCTGGAAGAAAATGCAGAAGCAAAGGAAAACATAGATCACTGAGAATGATTAAAATAAAAGTCTAAATGGCCTGGATTTTTTACCTGAAGAAACGAAAAAAGGAAGGCCAAAGTGAAGAGAAAGGCAATTAAGATAAAATTAGAAAGCTATGGAATTGAAAATCAGAGAGAGGAAAAGATAACTAAACCAAAAGATTTTTCTTTGAGAATAATAAAGCTGTATTTTCAATCAATAGTTGAAGATTTTTGTTATGTGTATGTGTGTCCAGAGCAGGGGAGGGGCTGGTTATTAGCATGAGAGCAGTGGAAGTACTCACAGAGGCCAGTAGGGGGAGACAAAGCCCCAACATAGTTATAAGTGGGTGGGTGCTGGGAACCACACCCAGGTTCTCTGCAAGAGCCATTGGGCTGTTAAACACTGAAGCATCTCTCTCCAACCCCCCTTTTACTTAGTTGTGTTCCCACCAGTTAATTTTTAGTGCTTCCAATGTTTCTTGGACACACACACACACACACACACACACACTTGATTGTGACTCTGCTTGGAGCTATAACCAGAGCCCTGTCCTCCACGGCTGCTGCCTCCCTCCACACCTCTCTCCTGCCTCTTTGTCTGCTGTTCTCCAGTTGCCCAAGAATTTGATAATCCCGTGCTTACTTTCCGGAACTCCCAGAACTGGTTCTAGTGTGCTCATGGACGAGGCTGGCGAGTTTCTCTTCAAAAGCTTCCTTTGTTTATGGCCAGCAGTGTGATGTAATGATGCCCCCTACCCCGTGCCCCCCATCCCCAGTCTAACTGGACTGTCCTTCAGACCTTGCCTTAGTCACTCAGGGTCACGACCTTGGAAATGTAAAGCAACCAGCACTGCACAAAATGGCCTACGCCCTCCCTTTCTCCACGCCCCCCCTTTCTGAAAGCTGCCCTCAACTTACTCCAGATACATTAAAACTGTTTCAAGATACAAAAACACAGATGAGCCCAGGATATCTCTGAACGTCCTGCTTTGGTCTCCTGAGTGCTGGAATCCCACGGATGGGCTACTACATCCAGCTTGATATTTTCTTCAGCTGTGTGCATGTGTGCTTGTGTGCATGCTAACAAATTGGAAAGCATCAAAGACCCCACTCAGCACAGCAAGCCCCCAGCCAGGGCTTGTGTTTCAGCCTTGGTTGCACTCCTGAGAATACGGAGAAGCCAGAACGGTGTGTTCTGTGTGTGGGGGGGGACACCAAAAGTCTGACTCCAACTCTGTCAGTGAGTCGGGTCATGGCTAAGAAGCATGGCACCCGTTCTGAGAAGGTTCCGGGCAGCATGGATGGCCAGCCCTGGGCAGTGTTCACTCTGCCACTGACCCAGGGTCCCCTGCTCACACTGTCCTCCTTGTCACTCTCTGGAACACTTAAGTGACAACCAAGCTTAAGGAGGGGCAGAGGACCCTGCCCTGAGCTGTTTGCAGGAAAACTGCGCACTCTGCTTCCTTGCTGACAAGAAGAGGGGATTAGCATCCTAGACCGCCTAAATACAGATTGGAAACCTCTCCTGCGTGTAGCCTGCTGTTCACAGTTAGAGTCGAGACAGTGTTTCTTGAAGGCCTGGCTGTACACAATGTCTGAGATAGCTCACCCAGTCATGGGACATACTGGGAGCTCCGCCAGACATCATGGAAGCATTCATGACTTCCCATAGCACACTGGCTGACATCTGAGGGATAGCCCAGTGTTAGCATGAGATTGACCTAAGGCTCCCACCACATACTTCTGTGCCTCTTACATCTTTGCCCATGTACTAACCAATTACTTCTGTCACCACTGTGACAAAACACCCAAGAAGAACAATTTAAGAAAAGAAGTATTTATTTGCCTCACATTTGGAGAGAGACCGTCCATTCCGGGGGAAGTGGTCATGGCAGCAGGAGGTTGAGGCAGCTAGTCACAGCGCACGCACAATCGGGAAGCTGAGAGACATGAATGTCAACGCTCTGCTCTCTTTCTTCCTTTTATACAGCCACTGGAATGTTGCTGTTCTCATCCAGCATGCATCTTCCCTCCGGTTAAACCTTCCCGGAAACACACAGATGTGCCCTGAGGTGTGTTTCCATGGTGACTCAATCCAGCCAAGTTGACAATGGTGGTGAGCCATCACACCTTAGAAGGCTTGAAACATTGCTAACATTACTTTGACTGGTGGAGTGAGTCAGATTTGGAGTGTGTGTGTGTGTGTGTGTGTGTGTGTGTGTGTGTTGATATCACAGTCTACATACATGGAAAATCACACAGGAGGAACCTGTGGGATTGGACAGGTTGTCTGGGCTATCTTTGGAAAACACGGTTGGTCTCACCAAGCATTTTCCATAGAATGTTCTTGGGCCACTAGCCTGTTCCTCACAGGGGACACATGCTTGGGGTTTGTCCCCAGGATTCTCAGGATGGTGCACATGACTAACTAGAGCTATCCACTCTACGGTTCCTGAGCATCAGTTCACAGCATCTGTGAGCACAGAGCTTTAGTGCAAGCGCTGGGTTCATTTCTTGCTTCTAATCCAGAGGTGGGCACCCTTGGTGTGTTGCCTTATCCCCTGAGCTTGCTTTCTCCTTCTGTTCCCTTACTTTTACCTTATTTAGAACCCCTGAAGTTGTTATGAAGGTCTAAAGGTGTACTGGAAGTGAAGGCTTTGTAAACAGTATATAGACCAGAGGCCCTTCTTTGAACCTCAAAATCCCAGTCTTGCTAAACTGGTTCAAGCTAGACAATCCCTTCAAGCCCCTTGCCGGGGCTAGACGCAAGTAAATGTTCTCTATCTAAGAGTTGTCTTCGTCATGGTGTCTGTTCACAGCAGTAAGACCCTAACTGAGACAACGCCTAAGATCACATCCCTAGGGATGCTTTTCTGTTGCTATGTAAGCTGAAAGTGCAGAGGGAAAGGCTGAGACTTCCAGGATTCTGGCTTAGGCCGGTCCATGGATGAATGATAAAATGATGAATGGATGGATGGATGGATGGATGGATGGATGGATGGATGGATGGATGGATGGGTGGGTGGATGGATGGATGGATGGATGGATGGATGGATGGATGGATGGATGGATACTTAACCAGGCATTTTGCTCAGAACACCTTACAGACCTTTGAAAGCACAACTGCAGCTCTAGATGCTCTTGACTTACTTCATTTCCTTTAGTTAAAAGCAGACAGCGAGGCAGGAAAAATATAGTTTTATCTCTTCCTTAGATTTCTGAGACCATAAGCAGGCCCTAACTGTTTTCTGGGGTACCTAATGATGCTTCTGTTAGGACCTCGTTCTGTCTCCAAGCTGCCTGTCCCTCTCCTTCAGCCTTGAGTACATTTCCATGACCACTCATATAGCAGACACCGGCTAGCACTAAGGACACAGCCCGGCCATTTCTTCCTCCTGCCACTTTCTCTGTGGCTGCCCTCACTTCCCCAGAATCCACCGGCCTTGAACTGCCCCAGCCTAGAGGACGCCAGCCGGCCGGTGAAGAAAGATTACATGAATAAACAATGCACCAATGTTCCGAGTGAATGACTTTGGAAAGCACTCCGGGCTTGTTCCGGTTCAGTGAAAAGTGAGCGTTTGGCCTCAGCCAGGGGATGCATTCCATTCTGGGTTCGAGGGTTGTTTCTGTCCAAGACTCTGCAGAAAAATCTGGGGCTCTCCATGAGTCAGGGCTACTCAGAAGTTCTTAGAGCTGCTATGGGACCCTTCATCTGGACCAGAGAGGCACCTGAACCTTTTTACCTTGTCTAAGTCCCCCAGGACCCTGAGACAAGTGCCCTGAGGCTGCAGTGGTGGCAGCAGGGGCAGCCTGCATTTATCTCCTGCTCTTAGTCTGGCCTTGAACTGTGCCCCTTGACTGAAGGGGCTGGCCTCAGACAAAGCATAGTGTGCAGGGCCCAGGCAGCACGGGTCTGGTCACAAGTAGAGCATTCAGCTGCAGTGCAGTCAGGGAAGGGGCTCTGAGGTCTCTTTGTTCGAGGGCTCACGTGGTGTAGTTGCTTGGCTGTCCAAACAAGTATGCAAAGACTCCGTGACCCTGGAGGTGGAAAATACCTGCCTGGGCCAATCAGCGCAAGGATTAAGTGTAAGGCCAAGGAGGGAGCACAGGAACAGAGCTGAGCCTGTCCTTTGGTGTGCACCTGCAAGCAGCCATGGCCTGTCATTCCTAACCAGCGCCCTGCCACAACACAGACCTCGAAATTGCTATTGTTAGGTGGGGGATGGGGAGAAGTGAGGCTTAGGGAAGGCCAAGTGCTCAAGTGGGGTTGGTGAACCAAGAACCAGAAAACACCAGTCTCTCACCGGAGCACAGATGACATGCCTGAGAAAGAATGGGAACTACAGAATGCTCCTGTGGGAACTCTGCAGGGGGTGGCCAGGTATGGGAAGAATGTGGGCTTTGGGTCCTGTCATTTCTGGGCTTAAATCTGGGCTCTGCGTGCCAGGGCTGTGTGATCTTGGACAAGCTGTCTGACCGCTCTGTGCAGAAAACATTATACTTATTAGAGGTTCAAAAGAGAGTCCAGCCAGCCACCCCTCCTGCCTGCAGAGTCAGGCCCATGAGTTTGTCTCAACTGGCGTTGTCATTACTGTTTCAGGACCTTCAATCAGGGTCCCTCTGAGCTGTGACATGTGACCTTCCATACCAGACTCGCATCTCCCTGTCTGAGCTCTAAATTCCCTCTGTAAATGATTCAGGCAAAATGACAGGATCAAGTCAGGGGTCTCCAAAGCTCACCATGTGTTTGCGGCAATCAGCAGTCTTTCTCATTGGACTGTCCTGGATATCACGGGAGATACGACAACCTCGCCCGCTGCTGCCCACCAGATCACAGAAGTTCTACCCTTCCTAGATGTGACCATCAAAAATGTGTGCAGACATTGTCACCCGTCCCCTGGAGCAGGTTAAAAGAAAGCAGGACCTGCTCTCTGTCTTGTGCTTGCTGGGCTCTTTGGGTAGTAAGCAACCCAGCTCTCTGGGCCTTCCATTTCAGACATGAAGCATCGTGTTTGGAAGGTGCTCCTCTAACCCCTCTTCCAGACCAGTCCCTCGCAGTTCTGAAGTGTTACCCCCTCCAGGAAGCTGATAGGTTTCTCTCAGGTGAGGAAAAGGGTTGGATCCTACTTGGTCCTGAAACACCCCATCCTGATTTGGGGCTCAGAGAAGGCGGGGCTATTTGAATTGCTCTGGATGGCACACAAGGAACAAATAGCCAAGGATGTCCTTGATGCCAGGACAGTCATCTCCATGCAAGGATAGCAGCTGAGGCAGGAGCATGGACTGGAAGGGTATGACAACAGAAAGAAGTCCTGTGGGCGGCTGCTTGTTGCTTTTTCATATCTGTAAAACGGGAATAATCGCCCCCTCCCCGACTCCTATGGGTTTGGGTAAAGTCCCAAGTACCCGACATTTTCAGTAAATGGTATCTGTGACAGTGAGGGCTAGGATCAACCCTAAGGAAGCAAGAGGTGACTGGGCTGTGCCAGGGAGGGGTGGTGTGAGCAGCCTGCAAGCCGCTGGGAATTCTGGGACTGCAGTGCCACCTCAGCCTTCAGTAAAACGGCCCACGTGGAGTAGGTCTTGAGCTAGCCCATGTGAGGTAGACAATGCCTCCTCCTGGAGAATCTACAGAGTGTGGGTTTCAGAGGCTGGTTACTTGGGCTTCATGGGGGTCGCCGTGAGGCACCTCCATCAGCGGGTTTGACAGAACCTTCGGGGTGAAGAACACATTGTGAAGATGATCTCCGAGCTCTCTCCTGGCCGGAAAAGCCTTCTTCCAGCACTCTGCCATCGCCTGCCTTTCTTGGTCCAGCCAGGTTTATCCTTCCGTCTATCTGATTTAAATCTAGTATCTTCCTCTCAACAGAAGAAGTTGAGCTAGGGGTGACTGGATACCCACCCACCTTTCTGGCTCTGAGGAGGCGGGGCCTGCGCCTGTGAGCATGCTCAGTCAGCCCTCCTCTTCCTTCTCCAAGGAACCAGCTCTTTCTGGAAAGGACTCACTGAGCTTGCCCTGGGCAGAGGTGGGCATGCACACTGGATACTCAGAGGAGCCCGGAGGCAGCGATTCTCCCTGGGTGGGTTCTACTGTGGCCCACTAGGCCTAAACGGCCACGGACTTCCTAGGCTCTTCTAGTCTCCGAGCATTTCTGCAGAGAGCAGGGGCTTTCTATCAACCCGTGTGAGAGAGTGATGCCCAGATAGAAAGTCACCCTGAATCCTTCTCTTGTGAGACAGGAAACTGTCCTTGCACTGAAAACTAAGCGTCACCCAGGCAGGCCCCAAAGTGCTTAAATGGACTTTTCTGTGTGTCTTTATCCGAGGGTTGGAAGCTGACCTCCAACGGTAGCCCCTGCCTGTCATGAAGCACAGGTTTGCTACGCCGAAGGAAAGGGCTGCAGATCATGGGGGCTCCAGAGGCTGCACCCATCCCCTACTAGATATAGGGCATCTCCCAGGGGGGCCCTAGGGTGGTTCCCTGGGGTGGTTCCCTGGAGGCCTCACTTGCTAGACTCATTCTGTGCATGGAAGGCTAGTCATGAAGGTGCGGGCACACCACAGGCACTGTTGATGGCCAAGGCACAGATTGTCCAGATGGCAAATGGCTTGGCCTCTAGACTAACATTCATCAAGAGAGTCTTCGGGCTCTCTTCCAGGTGACAGACTGGATTCTATCCCAGCCTGCTGATGACCTCAAGGAATTTATGTCACAGCTCTGAGCTGGGCTAGCCAGGAACTTCACTCAAACCTCTGTAAGGACAACTTTGTGTATTGTGTGTATGTGTGTGTGTGTGTACTGTGTTATGTGTATGTGTGGGGGGGGTGGGGAGTCATTCTTTTCAGACTAAGTATAATAAACAAAACTGAGAAATCCAAATTGATTTTTGCCTGTAAACTAACAAAGATACATTTTAGTATATTGCTATGAAATGTTGGTGGCTAGTTCTATTAAAACCTATTTTTTTTTGCATGTGTCTAAACCCAAATTTAGTTATGTATCTCTTGTTCGATTTATTTTTTTAAGATTTATTTATTATATGTAAGTACACTGTAGCTGTCTTCAGGTACATCAGAAGAGGGCATCAGATCTCATTAAAGATGGTGTGAGCTACCCTGTGGCTGCTGGGATTTGAACCCAGGACCTCTGGAAGAGCAGTCAGTGCTCTTAACCGCTGAGCCATCTCTCCAGCCCTCTTGTGTGATTTATTAAGTTTGAGAACTCTACAGACACACAAACATACATACACACGTGTGCGTGTACCCTCTCTCTCTACTCACACCTACAGCATAGTTTCCTGAGTATCCAAGGAGCTTTAGTTCTAAAATCCCCTCAGATATTCAAATTTACTGACATGGAAGCCCCGTATGTAAACGACGTGGCTTTTGTGCTTCACCAGAACACACCCTTTCACGCACTTTAATGTTATATAAATATGCTGTCTTGCTCAGGAAACCATGAGAGCGCACAGGTGCAAATATTAAAGGCCTAACTACAATGTTTTCCACCTACAGCAGCAGGTGGCTGACCGTACAGACAATTCCACGGTCCCACAAATAAAGAAGGCCAGCTGCACACATGAAGACAGGAATGCACACACATGACTCGTGTGCCCAGAGACTGTGGATTCTTAGTCACATATATGCAAGCAAACACACAAGCACATGCACATGCACACTCCCTCTCTGTGGACTGAGTCCCTCAAAATGGAGTTTATAGCCCTAGGTCTGCCGTTGTTTCCTGAGGCCGCTTCCACCTAGATTCCTCTAGGAGCCTGTGTTTGCTGGCCGCCATTGCCCCTTCCTGAAGCTCCTACACAATTAACACCTTGGGCTTGGTTTTGGAGCAGAGGCTTGGAGAGGTGGCAGACTCTCCCTCCCATCTAGCTACCTTAGCCTCCCTCTCTCCCTAATGGCTTCTCCGTTACTTTCTGGCCTGTGGGCTGCTGGCTGGTGGGTCTTGTGAGGAGCAGGCCTCTTTCCACCCACTCCCCAGCTGCACATAGCTGGTTTACGTCCGGGCAGTGCCTACAGGGCCTGGGTCTGGATGTTCTGAGAATTTTATTGGTACCTCAGTCAAGATGAGGGCCATGGGGGTCCTTGGGGCCTTTCGGAGTGGCTTTATTAGAGCAGGCCTTTCAGACACAGCAGGGAGTCGCCATTTCAGGGGAATCTGGTTTCTCTGCAGGCTTGGGCTTGTTTCCTCTCTGTTTGATTTGGCAGAAGCTGGGGCCTGGCCTGTTTTGATCTGCACCTCCTGTTTGGGCTTTTTGTGGCCTGTTGGTGGATGAGGTGGCGCAGAGGGTTAGCCATTTCTCCACAGCCTCAGGGACACAAACAGAGCTTTGTTTCACGCAGCAGCAGGTGGAGTGGAGAGAGTTCAGGCCCCTCCAGGGCTCAGGGGGGGACGGTCTGGAGTTTGAAGCCGTTAAAATGCAAATAAAAGCACTCCCAGGCACCTACACCTTGGGAACCCAAGCTGGCCTGCTAGAGGACTGCTGGGCTTGGTGTCAATTACCATCAGCTCCTTTGGGAGCTGGGATAGGAAAGAGGCAGGCAGAATTAATATTCTGCAAGGGGATTTAAATTTTAAAACTTCACTGGGGAGGGGGTTGAGTTCACAGCCAGCCCCGAGTAACAGATGGCCAGCACCTTCCTGGCATTTGAAAGCAGGGAAGGGCATACTTAGGGAGAAAGCTTCTGGCTAAGAGAGCCCTGTCCCATTCACAGGGTGGCTACAGCAACCCTTTCTGCCTTTGATTGGTCCCCAAACCACCACGGATAGCCGCCCTATTTGAAATAAAAGATCCACGGGGAACATTGCGATCCGGCTGGTGTGCCTGCCTTCCATACCTCAGAATCTGACCCTCAGATTGGAACTGTTTGGAGGTGAGGCCTTCAGTGAGGCACGTGGTTAAATAAGGGTGCTAGGGAAAATCTAATTCACTACAGTTCTGTCTTCTTTTTTTTCTGGTGTGTGTGTGTGTGTGTGTGTGTACATATCACCTGTGTGCACATCGAATGTGTGCACATGCATAAAGATGTCTGTGGAAGCCAGAGGCTGACATCAGGATGTCTTTCACAATCAGGTCTCCACCTGATTTTTTTTTTTTTTTTTTTTTTGAGACAGGGTCTCTCACTAAGCCTGGATAGAATTCTTTGAGCTAGACTAGGGGTCCAGTGAGCCCCACCCCCACCCCACCCTGTGCACTTGTCTGTGCCTTGGAGTTGGAGGTGCATACCTCCACCCCTTGTGTGGTATATAGGCGCTGGAGATTCAAACTCAGCTCTTGACGTTTACTTAGTGGTACTGTTCTGTAAGGGAGTTACATTTAGAAATAGCCCAGCAAGGACTTCTTTGACTGAGCATCCCCTCAGGCCCTGACTGTGTCTAAGAAGACATTTGAATATAGCCACCCAGAGAGGAACATAGGACGGACAGGGAGAAGTGTGAAGAAGCCAGAAGAGAAGCTTCACCAGAAACCAGCTCCATCGGCCCTTGATCTCCAGAGCTGTGAAAAAATAAGAGTTCTCCTCTTTGAGTCTCCTGGCCTTCGGGACTTTATATGACATTGCTAGGGAGCTCAGAGTCAGCAGCAGTAAGGGAGAAGGCCTGGTCTGCATCTCTGCTGTTGGGATAAACGCTGATTGCACAGGGTTGATTGGATCTCACACTCCCCAGGCCACAGTCTGAGGGACTTGGGCGCAGGAACTGAAGCAGAAACTGGAGTAGTCCTACTTACTACCTCCTCGCCCACTCGGGTTCCTGCTCAAACAGTTTTCTTATAGAATCCTGGAGCCCTGCCCTGGAACTGCACTAGCCAGAGTGAGCTGGGCTTTCCCACATCAATCAATAATAAATAATCAATTCCCGTAGACACAGAGAGCTACCGGCCAATCTGATCTGGGCAATCCCTTAAATGAGACAGACTCCTTCACTCTAAATGGCTCCTTAATTTTAAAAAAACAACTGTTGTTGTTGTTGTTATTATTGTTATTATTATTATGATGATGATGAAAAATATGGTGTGTTTTGCCTCCATGTATGTCTGTGTGTCATGTGTGTACAATGCCCACACAGAAATCAAAAGAGGGCCTTGGATTCCCTGGAATTGGAGCTGCAGGTTTTTGTGAGGTACCAGGTGGGTGCTGGCAATAAAACCCGTGTCCTCTAAGAGAGCAACCTGTACTTTAAACTGCTGACCTATCTCTCCATCTCTGTCTAAATGATTCCTGACGCTGTCAGGTTGACATAAGAAACTAACGATGATAGAAGTCTTCAAGTAGAAAACTCTAGCTTCGTTTCTTGCCCCGTGGATTGGGGGATGTGAGCTCACGCAGTGGAGCTGAGGCTGCTCAGCCCACCCTGAACTTTTAGTCACCCCAGCTGTCCTTGGGTCTCACAAACCATTCACTGGTGGCTCAGCCTTCCTAATGCTGCAACCCTTTAATGCAGTTTCCCATGCTGTGGTGACCCCCCCACCATAAAATTATTTTGTTGCTACTTTATAATTGTAATTTTGCTACTGTTATAAACTGTAATGTAAGTATCTGATGTGCAGGGTATCTGATGCACAACCCCCTAAAGGGGTCATGACCCACCTCTCTTCTGGATTCTTTGGGGTCATGACCCCTTCATAGTTGTCCCACAATAAGGCAGGAAGCTGGAGTACCCTCTTAGCCACCCTGCCCCTCTCTCATGAAGTGAATTGGCCCCAGGGTTACTCCAACTGCTGGAGAAGGTGACCAACCATAGGGACATGGGAGAGGACAGAGAGGAGCAGAAGTGTCCCGAGGAGGGAGCAGGTGTCAAACCTCTGATCACACCAGTGTCTCCAGGACTGAGTACAGGGTTGGACCACAGCTCATGTGGACAGAGTAATGCTGAGCCTGGCTCCTGGCTCCCTGTCTCCCCACTTCAGACACTTCTCTTCTCTTGCAGGAAATCTTTGCTCTGGACTCACCCCGCACTGTCAGGAGCAAGTCTATTTCCTGTCATCCCGCTGCTTCTCACAGGACCTTTGGCATCAGGCGTGTGTGTGTGTGTGTGTGTGTGTGTGTGTGTGTGTGTGTGTGGTTTCACACACATGGGCTTTGAGCAGATACCAGCTGGGCACACTGTAACCTAACTCTTAACTCAGCTACTAGGGGAGTGTTGCATTACCACAGGGGGAGTGTTAGGTCCCCAGAGACCGCCCCTTTTTCTGAGGACAATCACAAGCTCCGGGTTGTTTTACCTGTGGTTCTGATTGGATGGTGTAAGGAGATTTGATTTGAGCCTAGCTGATTACTTCTCAGAAGGAGCCCATAGAGCTCAGGAAAAAAAAACGGTTTAGCCACGGGTCATAAAGGAGGGAACACCAGACACTAGTGAATGGGTGGGTGGAAGAGACACACAGGGCCAGGCACAGGGAACGACCAAGTTCCCGGCCTCCTCTGGATGGGCCATTCACTCCCCAGGAATCTCCTGGTATTCAAACAAAGCTCTTGTGAACCTGAACCCCATCCTGTTTGGGGGCTCCCACCCCCAGTTATCTTGCTAATGTGGAGGCTCTCCTCACTCCAGAGTCTGAAGGGCTCGTGGAACTGTGTGTAAACATTAGATATACATCCAATATACACACACACACACACACACACACTTAACCCTGGATCTGGTTATCCAACACCCCACCTGTGATCGCAGGCTGCAACTTTCCAAGTGTGAATCTCCTACCTGGGTCCCTGGTATTTCTCTTCAGGATGTAGAATGGTCCCAAGGCCTGCCCTGTCATCAAACTAAAGCTTTTGCCTGCCTCAGTTTCTTCTTCCTTCCTTGCCTTCTGTGTGACGCTGCAGGAAGACAGAATTTAAGAGATGGACATGTAGGCGATTCTGGTCTTTGGGGACATGTCCATGAAAAGAATTGTAGGACTCTGCTTCCCACCCCCTCCCCCTCCCCCTCACTTCCTGGCCTCCACAACGATGTGAGCAGTTTCATGCCCCCACAAGGTCCCCACCACGACAGACTGCTTGCCATGGGCTCCAGAAATATGCCGTCCACCAGCAAGGAGCTGGGTCCTCTGATACTGAGCCAAGTATCAGAGCCCTTTATCCTTGCTAGTTGACTAATCCCAGGCGTTTGTTAAGAGCAATGACAGACAGACAGACACATTCCCATCCCGCGATGTGCCTCTGTATGGTTGTACATTTCTCTTTGGGAAGAGCCTGAGGGTGGAATTGTGGGGAGCTACGTTAGCTGTAAGTTTCAAACTTTCCAAAGTGTCTGTTGCTTTCCACGCACCATGAGCAGGTCAGCTACGCCATATGCCATCTGTTCTCGGTGTTCTCGGTATAGCAGCTGCTACGGCAGGGTTTGCAGTGGTGTCTGATCTGGTCACACGCCTTCTTTTGGTCAAGTCTTTTGCTTGTTCATTCAAAAACTTTGTTTCTTTCTTACTTGATGGTGGAACTCCAGGTTTTAGAGCATTTTCTCCACACTGTGTTTGGAATTCACAAGTTTTTATATATTTTTTCAGTGTCCTAATTTATTTAAACAGCAAGGAAGCTACTCTTTAGTAATATCGCTTTGTTCTTGTTTTTAAATTTATAGCACCTTTATTGAGGACTAATTCAAATTCCATAAAATCCACATTAGTGGTATCTTCAATTTTTAATGCAGGAAGTAGTTAGCTTAGTGAAGTCCGATTGATATTTTTTTCCTTTGCTTGTTGATAACCTCTTCATCCTAAGACTTTTTTCCCCCTATCTCAAGCTCATGAACATTTTTGCATTCTTTCATTCTCTTCTGTGGGTTTTCCGGTGTGAGCCCTTCCATGCAAGCCTCTGAGTTAGCCTGTGCTGGCTGTGATGTGTTTGCTCTAGGTAGGCCTTTTCAGTGTGCGGAGTTAGAACATCTGTAATACGCAAAATCAAACGGCACCAACAGTTCAGACTGAAACTGTTAATTTAGATTTATGTCCTTTTTACTTCTGTTACCTTTGATCTGCTTTCCTCATCTCAGGCATCCCTGTGGCCAAGGGCTTAAGGAGGTTACAGTTGAAATCCTCCACTACTACCCAATCTTGTGACATTTGTAATGCCATTACCATGTGTCCCTGGCCAGCTGTCAGTGTATCTTCAACTCAGTGCTTTCAGGAATTTCGTTTTCTGTTTGTTTGTTTGATACTCGAGATTAAATCCAGGACCTTATACATGCTATCTAAAGACTACACCACTGAACTGCATCCCCTAGCTGTAGCTCAATCCTTAGAGAGTACTGGTCTAGTATGCATGAATCCCTGGGTTTGACCCCAAGCAACCACATATAACTGAGCGTGGTGGCTCAATCCCAGCACTTGGGATCTAAAGGTTGGAAGGTCATGAGTTCAAGGTCATCCTTGGTTGCATATTGGTATCAGGGTTATCATGGGGGTACACCAGGCACCATTTCTCAAAACATGATGGTGATGATGGTGGTGGTGATAGTAATGGTGATAGTACCAGTTTTGGTCTGTGATTTTTTTTTCCCCCATAAAACAAGGTATTGCTGTATAGCCCAACCTGGGGTTGAACTCACCATCCCCTTGCCTCAGCCTCCTGAGTGCTGGGATTGCAGACATGGGAGCTGCTCCTTGCTTATAAATGCTTTTTCTGTCTATCTCCCTCTTCAGCCGCCTCTGCCGTCACTGTTGCCGTGCCTTGCTGGTGCTTATGGTCAGCAGTCCTCTCCCACACGGTCCTGTGTTGAGTCACTCGTCACCTGCAGCTTCCCCAGGAGAACTCTGCAGCAATGGCTTCTGGAAACCACAGGTGGGTGACTTTGTTTAATCCTTACACGCTTCCTCTTCTGGAAACTCATTTTCTCAGACACAGCTTCCCCTGTTTGCATTGTGCATGTTGGTCGACTAAGGCATTACATTTCTGCCACAAATTGTTTTACTGAAAAAAAATCTGGCAGCAACACCATTTTCTTTATGTGCTCTGTGCTGCTAATTACTCAGAGAAACTCCTTCCTTCCTTCCTTCCCTCCTTCCTTCCTTCCTTCCTTCCCTCCCTCCTTCCTTCCTTCCTTCCTTCCCTCCTTCCCTCCCTCCTTCCTTCCTTCCTTCCTTCCCTCCTTCCTTCCTTCCTTCATTTTTCCTTCCTTCCATCCTTCTTTCCTTTCTTTGGTTAATTTTTTTCAGAACAAGGTCTTTCTGTGTACCCTGGTTGTCCTGGAACTCTCTAGACCCACAGAGATCCTCCTGCCTCTGCCTCCAGAGTGCTGGGATTAAAGGTGTGAGCTGCGACATCCAGCTACTACATTTTCTCTTGAAGGTGATGTTTTTGAAAGATCCTCCTTAGGTGCTGGTTCTTGCTCAGTAACCTTCGGTGCACACTGTTTCAGCAAGGAGCTTGTTCTCTTCTTCTAAAAAGTGTCCTTGGGGGCTGGAGAGCTGGCTCAGTGGTTAAGAGTTCTGACTGCTCTTCCAGAGGACCTGAGTTCAAATCCCAGCACCCACACAGCAGCTCACAACCGACTGTAACCCCCTCACACAGCCATGCAGGCAGGCAAAACGTCATTGCACATAAAATGAAAGTAAATTATTTTAACAAGTGTTCTTGTGTGATGGTCTTTCCACTTCCTTGCTGTGGCTTTACTGCATAATCCTCTCCACACGGAGTCAGCCTGGACGGCTCATTGCTCTCGGATCTTCTCTCTCTTTTTAATCTTACAAGTCTCAGCAGGCGGACACTGAGTTCACGACCTGACTTCCTTCCTGGGACCCACATGGTGGAGGAGAGCACTGATTTGTGCCTACTGTCCTTGGACCACACATACATATAATCACATACACGGACACATGAACACACCTGCTCACACGTCCACACATGTGTGCACACACATACACAAATAAATATCATCTTAAAAATTCGGAAAAACAAAGCGTACCTGCTATCGGCCCGTCCCCTTTCCAGGTGTTTTCTGCTGGTTCTGCAGAGTGTCTCCTGCTTTTCTAAGAGGACTGTTTCTTCTGCTTCAGACCGAGTTGTGTCTTACATTTATGTCTTAGGTTTTGACCTTTTAGTTCACATGTTTTCCCTTGTGCCTTGTATTATTGCCTTTAAAATGTTCTTAGTACGAGTCACTTAACATGTGTGTGTGTAAATGTTATTTTGCATGTTGGTGGAGGTCAGGAAACAACTCGTGAGAGTTGGTTCTCTCCTTCCAGGGTGTGGATCCCGGGATCGAACTCCAGCTGTCAGGCTTGCTGGTGAGCACCTTTTCCATCTGAGCCGTCTTGGAAGCTTTGTGTCATATTTTGTATTCTCTTGTTGCTTCCCCACCCCTCTTGCCTTGTTTTGACAGGTAGAGTCTATGAAGTGCTAGCTGTCCTGGAATTCTTTCCATAGACCAGACTGGGTTTGAACTCACGGAGTTCTGCTTCTGTCTCCTTGAGTTCTGGGTCAAAGTGCTGTGGCTGTGTTATTCGGATGGGCTACAGTTGGGTCTGGTTGATGAGCATGTACAGGTCTGCCTTCGTCCACTGTTGGGGCCACCACCGTCCTCCGTGCCCTCTTTCCCCTGGTTTATTTATTTGTTTGAGACAAGACCTCACGTAGCCTAGGTTACATTCTCAGTCTGGTCACGTAGCTGAGGATGACCATAAGCACCTCATCCTCCTGCCTCTACCTCCCTAGTGTTGAGACAGCAGGCATGGGTCCCAACACCGCACTGGTTTATCCTTCGCTGGGAGTCGAACCCAAGGTTTTGCCGATGCTAGGCAAACACTCACTCAACCAAGCCATAGCCTGGCCTTCCTTGATGACTAGCGCAGTCTCCTTGAGCATTTCCAGAGAAATTATCTGACCGGATTCAGATAATCCCTCCATTTTTACAGCTCCTTTTGCTGTTTTTTTTGTTTTTGTTTTTGTTTTTGTTTTTTTTGTGGATTGTTACAAAGCTGTCTGTCCCTCACCTTCCCACCCCCATTAGCTCTTCTATAATCTTCGTGGATCTGTTGGTGCCCCATTTGGACCGCTTCCAGCAGTGACTGTGGGGAAGGGCTGGTGTCTGCGTGTGTTGGGAATGAACAAAAAGACACCACATCCCCATGTGACACATTCTTCAGTCAGAAGAGAGAAGATGACCAACCCATGAGAGGAGGCAGACTCCTCAGGAACGCAAGTCTGGGCATGGTTTGGCCAGGGAATTTTGGGTGAAGGTCTGTTCTGAAGTTTGCACATAATAGCAGTTCAGGGCTTTCCATTGGTTCGATATGGCTTGAATTTTTTGATGCTTCTCCTCCACGTGTATACACTGAAATCCTAACTCCTAAGGTGGTGGCATGAGAAGACCGTGTTAATTAGTTTTCTACTGCTGCAATAAATAAATACTCAAGATAAATCAACTTAGAAAGAGAGAAGATTTGTGTTGGCTCCTAGTTTTGAAGATCTCAGTCCGTGGATAACTGGTCCCATTGCTCTGAGCCTGTGGTGGAGAAAGTCTGGTCACTTCAAGGCTGAGTGTGAAAGAAAAAGAGGAAAGGCCAGTGTCTTGAAGACCCTTTTATGGACTTCCCACAATGTGCAGAAGACCTCTCACTGGGCCTTACTTATAAAATTCCCTCAGTCTTTCTAATAGCACCAACCTGTGGACTAAGGTTATAAATGTGGCCTCTGGGATACTCTGGGTACAAACTGTCACAGAAGTGGAAGTGATTACATTGTGGGGTAGTGCCTCAAAGAGGTGGACAGGAACAGATTCATAACTCCTTTCATGTGAGCTCAGAGTAAGGAAACAGGTTCTCACCAGAACTTAATCTGTCAGGGACCTTGGAAGTCCAGCCTCCATAACTATGCAAAATAAACTTCTGTTGTTTATAAGCCACTCTGCCTGTGGTGTTTTGTTATAGTAACTTCCTGTAACTCTAAAATGTTTGTCCTACAGATAATGATACTTATAGATATTGTCTTTGTCAGTGTACTATTGCTATGAAGAGACCCCATGATCATAGTAATTCCTATACAAGGAAGCATTTAATTGGGGTTTGCTTACAGTTTCATAGGTTTAGTGCATTATTATCATGGTGGGGAGCATGGTGGCCTGCAAGCAGACATGGTGCTGGAGAAATTGAGAGTTCTACATATAAAATCACAGGCAGCAGGAAAAGAGATACCAAGCCTGGATTGGGCTTCTGAAACCCCAAAGCCCACCTTCAGTGACATACTTCCTCCAACAAGGCCACACCTACCCCAGCTAGGTCACACCCCTGAATCCTTCTAAGCAGTGCCACTCCCTGATGACTAAACATTCAAATACATGAGACAGTGGGAGCCATTCTTATTCAACCCACCACAGTTATGTTTGAGGATATGACTTAATTCATTTATTAGACAAATGTTGGGTGAACATCTGCTGCGTGTGATATTCGTGCTGATGACTGGGGATGGGATGGTGAACAAGGTTGTCCTGGCTCATAGCCTCTGGGGCCTCAGGGCCAGAGTAGGTTTGCAGTTGATAACAATGCTTCCTGGCATACATGAAGCCCCAAATTCCATATTCAACACAGTATAAACTGGTGTGGCATGCACTTGTAATCCCAGCACTGGGAAGGTCGAAACGAGCCAATCAGAAGTTCAAAGTCATCCTTGGCTAAGTAGTGAGATGGGAGATATGTGAAGGCCAAGAAGAGGAGGGAGAGAGGAATGGAAAGAAGGAAAGGGAGGGGGAAAGGGGTAGCGGGAGGAGGAGGAATGGAGGGAGAGAAAAATAGAAGGAAGGAGGAAAGAGAAAGGAGGAGGAGGTGAGAGGTGGGATGGGGAGGGAGGAGGGAGGGGAGGGAAGGAGAGAAAAAGAGAGAGGGGGAGGGAAGGAAGGAGGGATAAAGGGAAGGAAGGAGGGGGAAGTGAGGAGGGAAGAAAAGAGGGAGAAGGAGGAAGGGAAGGAGGAAAGAAGGGAGGGAGGGAAAAAGGGAAGGAGGGAGGGAAGGAAAGAGGGGGAGGGGAGGAGAGAGGGAAGGAGAGAGGGGGAGGGGAGAAGGGAGGAAGGGGGGAGAGAGGGAAGGAGGAAGAGAAGGGAGGGAAGGAAAGTAGGAGTGAGGGAGGAAGGAGGGGAGAAAGGGGGAGGAGGAGGGAGGGTGGGTGATGAAGAAAGAATCCATTCCAGGCCTCTTCTGCTTACAAAATGGAAACTTTATGCCTCTCAGCAAAATCTTCCCACTGCTGTAAAATGACTCTACGTGCTGCTGAGAACAAGGGCTCCCTGAAGCTTCACCTGTTGAAAGCAGAATCCTCTCAGGGGGAAACACATTCTTATTTCTTGTTGTGAAAAGGCTCACACACGAACACAAACACACACACACACACACACACACACACACACACACACACACACACACGTGCGCGCACCAAATAGAACACAGCCTTTCATGTCGGTGTCTGGTTTTAATTTTCCCCTTTGGTGCCCAAATCAGATTTGTGTTGCTAAGGAAGTTAATCGGGAGGCTGTGACGGAGCTGGCCTATGCGGAGTCCAAGCTGTTTGAAGCTCTCCTCTCCAATGCCTGTTATCTTCTGCCTTCGAGCAGCTGCTCCTGTGATCTCCAATCTGCCTTGCACTGAGGCCTGACTTTATCATGAAATGGGATGAGGGGGCCAAAGGGTTGCTTTTATTGTCTAAGAGGATGCTAAAACTTCACAAGAAAACGTTTTTTATCTGATCACCGGTTGGCAGGATTTACAGCCTCCTGGGAGGAGAGAGGTCAGAAGAGTTCAGAATCTTACTTTGCCTGGGAATCAGGGAAGCAGAAGGCTTCAAAACAGGATTAGTTAGTTATCCACCAGGTCCTTTGGGTGGTTGGCCTCCCAGGGGTCAGATCAGTCCTCAGAGCATCTTTTCAGCTCCATCTGGGCACCAGGTACCATGCTGTGTTCTTCAGAGTCAAGACAGACCAGCTTTGAAAGCAGGCCAGGGGAAGAGGGAACCTGAGGTTATCACTCACCCTCTATAGGACTCCCACAGGGCTTCACATACAGGGCATCAGGGCGTTATGGTGTGTTTTTTAGCAACCTCAGAATCAGAGGCTAGTGGTGAGATAAACCTATTGAGGCCAAATGTGGTAAAAACAAGTTTAAGCACAGAGCTTGCTGAGTCTATGTCTCCTGCCTAGGAAAGACTTGTGTGTCTGTGTGTGTATATGGGGGTGCAGTGGGGTAGGGCAGAAGCCTCAACTCTAGCCCCAGGTCCATGACAATGTGGAGGCCTGTCTGTGCTCGGAAGATGCTGAGCACTCCAGTAGTTCCAGTATGATAAAATATGCTGTGAATGGTGCTGCAGAGAGAATTCAGTTGGTCAAGAGCTTACCTTGTTGATGTGAGTACCTGGGCTCAATCCCCAGAACCTTTGTTGGGGGAAAAGGCAATGGTGTCTGCTCGTGCTTACGACCCCAGCAATGGGGAGGAAAACATGAAGATCGCTGGGGTTTGGTGGTCGGCCAGGCTAACCTAGTCAGTGAGCCCCAGGCCCAGTGAGAGACTATCTCAGAAACCAAGCTCCTGAGGAATGACATCTGAGATTGTCCTCTGGCCGATACATACACGTGTCCATGTGTGTGCATACACAAACACACCCACATGAACACATGCACACACACACACATGAATACACACAAATCACAAGCATGTACATGCACGTGCATGCACTCACGCATGCACACATGAACACACACATACTCACAAGCATGCACATGCACACAAATGCACACACATGCACTCATAGGCATACACAGGCATACACACACATGTGCATACACATGCACACACACGAAATTGTATATGTATGTATGTATTGATCATCTATCAGTGTATGTATCTATGTATCTATTTATCTATCTATATATTTACCTTCCCTCATATAATTCTTGTCTATCATATATGTGATAGATATGTATGATCTACTATTTACATTAGATAAAAATATATGAATATTTACATTATACATATACATGTATATACATATCTTGATGCCTCTCTAATTCCAGTATCTTCCTGAAGGCTAAGAGCCTCTTGGACTAAGATTGGTCAGATACAATGAGGCCATCAGCAATCATGGCTTCTTCCAATCGTCTACCCCTTTTATGACAGAGGGCCACTCAAGTCTAAGCTGTTGTCTGATCAACATGCCACTCATCCCATGGGTTCATCAGGTTCTACCTTCTCTGGGAAGTCTGGCTGATTTCCCACGCCTCGCACTGATGGCCAGCCCGGGGCTTGCACAGCTCCGGCATTTGTATTTGCTGGTTCAGCACTTACCAAAGTAGAGGTGAAAGGTCAATGACGCCCCGATCTAAGAGAGCTTGGGGAAGGGTCAATGTCGCAGTCAGTTGTCATACAAGTGAACAGGTTGAGGGCCACAAGGGATCAGATACAGGGCATGTGGAGGGAAGACCCTGAGGGTTCTTAGGAGATGCTGGTCTGGGGACCTTCCAGGCTCAGAGCCTGGGGGACAGGGACAGTGTGAACCCACCCATGGTTAGGATGGTTAACCGGTCTCCAGGGCTAGCATCTACTCTCCTGCAAGTGATCCACCCAAACAAACAAAGGTGGCCTCCGGAAGGTCACAGGGTGGGCGGGTGTGAGTGGGAACACTGTGGGCTTGGTGGATTCTATTTCCACCATGAAAGCCGAATGTGCCAGGGATCCAAGGACAGAAGAATTAGTAACATATCCTGGGTCTGACACTGGCTGAGCGTGGGCTGCCATCTGATTCCGGCAGCCTGGCTCCCCAGCTTGTGCCGGGTGGAGGTGGAGACAGTGTTGCCTGGTGCTCAGCATGGCCTACCCAGTAGCAAAAGGCTGAAAGCAACCTATTGTTTTCAAAGTGATCCTGACTCTCTTTTTCTCTCCCAGAAAATCTGCATCTCCCTCCACTAGCCCCGCCCCCAGTGAAGCGGTCTATGGAGGGAGTTCTGCCCGCCCACCCCCGCTCCACACCTCTTGTAGCTCACCTCTCACACTGGAGCTCAGAGGGATGGCCCCAAGAGAGAGGGCTTCAAGCCCTTCAGCTGGTCTGAGGGGAAGCTTCATGGATGACGGTTGGAGTCCATTTTGGTCCTTTTGGCTGCCTTCAGGACTGTCACTCCCTAGAGTCCTTTCTGCCTTTGCCAACACAACCGCAGTCCTCATGGTATCTGGTGGAAGTGCAAAAGCTCATACTGAATGTACCCTGCTCAGTCCCTCCAGAGGCCCAGGGCTCCTACAACCAAAAAGGGCCTACATTTTTCCATCCATCCCTACCATGGCAAATTCCAGAGACAGCTACGTGCTAGCAGCTGCTGGAAACTCTGTGTTACCGTGTGTTACATTCAACATGCTGTCTAGAAACAAGAATTCCTCACCTGGAATCCATGGTGGGCCCCTCAAGCTGGCTGGGGGGTATTGAGTATTGATCACCTCTGTGATCCTTTCTCTGAAGGTTCCTTGAAGTTCAGGCTTCAGTAAAAGTTAATTCAGCACCTACCAGATGCTCATTGCTCTATCTGCACTGTCCCTCGGTCCCTGGACACACTGAAGGACCCCACGGTTGGGACAAGTGTGCTTTGTTTACGAAGACTGGTATTAACAACTGGAACTGGCCAGTTTCTGGCCATGGTGGTTTATTCTTGTGTAGGTTGGGAGGCGAGAGTTCAAACCAAAGCAGCACTGGGCCTTGATTCTCCTGAGGGACTGGTAAAAAAATCCATTCCATGACTTTCTTCAAGCCTCTGCATGGTCCCTGATCACGTGCAGGATTCTAATACTTGCCTCCATGGAAACTTGACCATCTCTGTAAAGTTCAGATACCATAAGCCACACATCGAGATGCTCCCATTTTAGGATCTCTCTATGTAGCCCAGGCTGTGCCCAAATTCAAAATTCTGCTTTAGCCCCTGAGCACCCAGATTGCAGTTCTGCGCCACCATGTCAGGACCAAGTTCTTTTTAAAGGTGAGAAATTAGGGTTTGGGGGGGGTCAGACTCAAGGCCAGAGGATCTCACAGGAGCAGAGCTGGGACTTTGCTGTCCTTGATACCTCAATGAATTTCCTCAAGACCTGCCTTGCTACATTAAGTTGCTCAAGGACCCCTGGAAGCCCTTTAGATAGGCCACTGGGCCAGCGGTGATTGTTGCAAACCCCAGCAGAAAGGGAAAACTTGGAAAATCCTTCGTGCAAAGAAAGGACCCCTCAAGGCCTAAAAGGCAGGGCTGGGTTTAGCAAGGCAGAGACAGGGCTGAGGTGGTACAGTTCTGTCTTTCTGATTCCAAGCCCTCTTCTAAGATAAGATATGAAGGGAACTGCTTCTTACTGAGAACGCAAGTTGGGGTGAGTCTGTGTGGACTTAACCTCCTGGCCCCTGCTCCAGCAGAAATGGGACACCTCAGGAGGGGGCGGAAGCCTGAAGAAAGGAAACCAGCTCAGTGGGCAGGCCCAGAGCCTTTTCATTCTCCTTCCCACGGATCCGGAGCCAGCCTGTGCCCCAGCCCAGAACCCGGAACACCGAGTGGTGAAGCAGGCCGGCCTAGATCCATCCTAATATCCAGACTGAAAGACTCCCAGGGAGCCAGTCCCGTTGCCAGGGGCCTGTTGTCTGTGTCAGGCAGTTAGCTGTCACAGTTGAATGATATTTGACAATTGGATAATACTTGTATTTTTAGGCATGGGTCACAGAGTTCTTTTTTCTACTGCCAGGTCTGCCCCCACACTGGGACTCTAAGGGAAAGGATCTCGGGGTGCCTGAAATTAATGCCTTGGTAAAAGTGGGTGGGTGGTGTCCTACAGGCTAGACACTGTGTCCTAGGGCGAGAAGACCTCTCTACCTAGGAGATGGGAGTCTCTTTGGTGTCATGTCAGAGCATGGTCACTGTAGCTGATGCTAGCCCACAAACAGCCATTTTCATGCCCTTGTGGTCCTGCGGGAAGGAGGATATTACAGGTTGGTTTCTCTGTGCAGGGTAGGGGGTGGGCTGTATGGCATGGGGACAGGAAACCGGTGTCTGTCCAGCCAAGCTAGATCACGCAAGAGCCATGAATGCCACAGGTGGACAGAAGGCATGAAATGAGCTCTGAGGGTTCTAGTCAAGGATGTGTTCAGAAATAGGTCCTAGGGGCTATCCACAGTTCAGACAGGGACAAAGCTGGGACCCAGGCCTCAAGCCGAGCACCTCAACTCTGGCCCTTGACCTGCAGAACTGGCTAGTTCTTTGTCCTGGGTGGCAGACTGTCTTCTCCATTGTTGGACATTTAATAGCATCCGTAACCTCTGCCCAGCAGATGCCAGCCACAGCCCTCCCTGGCTGTGACAATGAACAATGTCCCCAGACATTTCTAACTGTTTCCAGGACAGAGGCATAAAACTGTCCCTGTAGAGTCTTAGGGGATCTGGAGGTTTGGGGAGAGACAGGCAGACTATAGGGCTGGACATGAACAATGGCCCAAGCTATGGGGCAAGGGACTCACTCTCTGCTCACCCTTTGTCCGTTACTTAGGGCCCTGGGGCAAGTGTAGGGCTCCTCAGACCCCTGTTTCCACAGAGAGCACACAGGAAGGTGTCACAGGTAAAGGGGAAGGCTGGAGGACGCTGGGAGACCTGGCTTAGAAATAGCAGGATCAAAAACATCCGGTTTCCCCTTCTATATAGTGGGGTAAGAATGGCCGCTTGCTCACAGAGACCCTGCAGAGCTTAGTAGCACTTCTGTGCCTGATGGAGTCGGCCACCAAAGCTGCTACTGCCATAGTTGGTTCTCATGTCACCCACTGTGATGTGGACACAGTGCTTCCTACCTCCAAGTATCGACAGCTTCCCTTGTTCCCCTGGACTCTAACCACCACAGGCAACTAACTGTCCTATGTCTCCTACACCAAGCCAGCGTGAATTTCCATTCTGCTCAAGAGGCTACTTAGATTCTGCCTCAAGGCTCTGGCGAGAGAACGAACCTACCATCTAAGTAGCAGGTCGCTGAGGTATTTCTCGTGGGAGGCTGTGATGTGGTACTACCACAGGCCTTTCCCAAAAACGGTTTGCTGTGATGTTTATTTGATGAGCAAGACGTGGGTGGCAGGGAAGGGGTCTGGGATGGACCAGAGCAGAAGGCAGGCAGCATCCAGGAAGGCAGGGTGTAGACACAGCCACACATGATCTGCTTTGAGCTCCAAAAAGGGGAAACAAAATCTCGACAGACACCCATCTGTAATGGGAAGGAAAGGTAACAGCTTCCCGGAAACCAGCGTCATGGGGACCTCCTTGGTTAACAGATTGTCAACTTGACAAGATCTAGACTGTGGGGAAGACAGGCCTCTGAGCACACCTATAAAGAGATCTCTAGATTAGGTTAGTCTCTGGACACACCTGTGAGGAACTTTCTAGAATAAGTTGATTGAGGAGGGAGAGCTATGCTGAAAGCGGGCAGCACCAATTCATGGGCTGAGGCCCTGAGCTGCACAGAAACTAGACAGTAAGCTGAACGCAGCATCCATTGTTTTCTGCTTCCTGACTGTGGATGTATTGTGACCAGGCAGCCGCCTCACACTTCTGCTGACTGCCTTCCCGCCATGATGGACGGCGCGCTCCGACTGTGAGCCAAGACAGACCCTCCTCCCTCGAGTTGCTTCTCGGGTGTTTGTCACAGCGACATAGGAGAAACTAACACCGTGACAGAGTAGTAGCCATCAGTGGCTCAAAGAAAGTGTGAGGTGAGGTATTCCATGCCAGCTACCGGTGTGAGAGGGCCACAGACAAGCAGACACTGGTCTCCTCCTTTCGTGCTCTGGAAACACTGCTACAGCAGAGGATTGTGTAAACGCAACCTCTCTCAGGCACGTGGTGGGATCCAGCCTTGAAGGGGCAGCAGGAACAGCCGTCTCAGAAAGAAGGCATAAGACTTGGGCCCAGTGGTTCCATTTTTTATGTGCTTTGTATTGAAGCTGGACTTGGAATTGTTATTTAGAGAGTGGTCTCAGGCCATTCAGTATTTATGGTCTCCTTTAACAATTTCCATTCTGATAGAGAAAGCACACTTGATCCATCCCTCTTCCTGGTTCCCCTGGGGCTACCTCTTCTCACCTGTCTGGAGCAGCTTCAGGGAAGCTGGGACAAGGCATGGCCACTGGGGGATGGGGAGGTAGGGCTGTCTCTAGAATGCCAGGCAGAGAGGAGCCTTGTGGGTCCTGAGCTCACCCACATTAAACCCCAAAATGGCCACTGACAGAGGCAGAGGACTTTGACTGCTGTCAGTTGCAGCCCTTGGCTTCCTTCATAAGTTAGCAAGCTTAGTTTGCTGAGCCTCGCTGTCCTGTCTGTAAATGGGCAGAAACAGGCTGCTCGGTCCTGGCAGTGAACTAGATGAAATGCCAGAAATGTGGAACACAAAGGCCGGGAGGGGGGTTTAAACTGCAAGGGTTCGAGTCTCTCCTCAGGCTGGGGGCTAGATGGGGGTTCTCAGACATTCCTACAAGCTTCCAAATGCTGTCATCCAGGCACACGGGGAAGAGAGCATGCACAGATGCCTGAGAAACTGGAGCCCCCTTCCCCAGTACTGCGAACCAACCAGCAATGAGCAGGGGGTGCAAGCATCTATGTAGTGAGGGTCAGAGTTCTGGGGTTCCCAGGTATGTGTGTGTGTGTGTGTGTGTGTGTGTGTGTGTATGTATATATATGTGTGTGTGTACACATATATATATGTGTGTATGTATATATGTGTGTGTATGTATATATATGTGTGTGTACACGTATATATATGTGTATATATATGTATATGTAAATGTATGTGTGTGTGGTTTGCATGTGTGCATGTGTATGTATATGTGTGTGGGCATGTGTACATGGAGAAAGAGAAGAGACAAAGACATAGAGACAGAGACTCACCGTGTACCTGGAACTCACTTTGAAGACCAGGCTGGCTTCGAACTCACAGAGCTCTGCCTGCTTCTGCTTCCTAAGTTCTGGAATTAAAGAGGTGCACTGCCACACCTAGGTGGTAGTTCTATTTAACAAATGAATAGTAATGAACGGATAAGATGGATAAAAACCATGGAATTAAGGTGGGTATTTTTTTGTTTGTTTGTTTGTTTTTAATTTTTGAGATGGTCTCATCATGTCGTACTGGCTGACCTAGAAGACAACAGAATTTGATTCTGAAAAACAAAACCACAAAACTTGATGAAAAAGGAAGAAACTAGACCATGCAGGGGGAGTGAGGTGATCCAGACACAAGGGGACAAAATGTTCGCACCCTCAGGTAACCCACAGAGGAAGCTATGGGGAGGGGGGAAGGTGGGGGGTAGGTAGGCCAGGGGATGGGGAGGGAAGAAAAGCAACAAAAACTTGTTACTTTGAATTATTTGGAAATGCCATGTGGAATCTAACACTGTGCTGCTAATTTAAAAAAAGAAAAGAAAGAAAGTAGAAGAAACACTCTTGGTAAAGAGACAGCAGCAGTGGGGGGGGGCAGCAAGAGAGATAAAGCAAGGTAACAATTATATAAGTAAAGGGGTCACGATGAAAGCCGGTTCTTTTATAACTAATATACACTAGTACAAAGCTAGTCAAAACCATAGATGTGTCTTTAAAGGATTTTATACCAAGCCCGGCACATGGTACGTCTGTGGTCGACGTCATTGTGATTATTACTATAAAAGACAACACAGGCTTCAGGTAAGATTTCTTTTATCCCAGGATGGTGTGAGTCGGGGATCCGGACTGGACTCAGCTGGATGATTCTTTTAGTCTTGGCTGAGTTCACATACGGATGCAGTGTGAACTGGTACAGTTTGGAACATGTCATCTGTTAACCCGTGCACTGGGCTAACCCATGAGGTGTCAGGCTGGTTTCTGGCTGTAACTCTACAATGCCACTTGCCTGGAGGCTTAACAACCACATGAATTTCTTGTCTCACAATCCTAGAAATGAGTGTTCAAATGTAGCGCTAAAGCCATGGTACTAGAAGAATGTATTCCTTTGGAGGATCAATAGGCCACCAGTTCCTTGATATTTTTTTAGAGATTTTTTCTGTGCGTGAATGCTTTGCCTACATGTGAGTGTGTGCATCACAAGCATGTCTAGTACCTGTGGAGGTCATAGGAGGGTAATAGATCTATTGAAACTAAATTCATGGATGATTGCTAAGAATAGATCCCAGGCCCTCTGCAAGAGCAACAAGCCTCAGAATCACTATCTCTCCAGCTCCATTTCCTTGACATTTTAAGCTTCTGGAGTCTATGCACATCCTGTGGCTTGTAGGTCCTTTCAGCAGTGAGGATATATGATAAAAGTGGATTCATACATATATGCATGAATGAATGGGTGGGTTGGTAGATGAAACCAATGGGTGGGTGGGTCCATTTATGGATGGATGGATGGGTTGGTGGGTAGGTGAATGAATAGGTGGGTGTACAGGTCAGTGGATGAGTTGGAGGGTAGACGGATGGACATATGAGTGGATGAGTTGGTAGGTAAATGTATAAGTGGGTGGATGAATAGATGGGTAGGCTGCCAGCCAGATGAATGAGTTGGTAAATGGATGTGTGAATGGACAGATGAATGGGTTATCTGGTGTGTGTGAATGTGTGTCTGTGTGTGAATGTATGTATGGGTTGGCTGGTATTTGTGTGTTATGTACGTATGTATGTATATTTATGTATATATGGATGGATGATGGATAAATAGATGGGTTGGCTAGCATTTGTGTATTATGCATGTATGTGTGTATATATGTATGTATGTATGTATGTATGTATGGGCTGGCTGATTTTTGTGTGTTATATATGTATGTGTACATATTTATGTATGTATATACGTATGTATGGGTTGGCTGAATTTTGTGTATTATATATGCATGTGTGCATATTTATGTATGCATGTATGTATAGATGATGGATGGTTTGGTTGGTATTTGTGTATTATGTCTGTGTGTGTATGTGTGTATGTATAGATGAATGGATGGATGGGTGGGTGGGTGGGTGGCTGGATGGGTTTGATGTTGGATTTGTGTCTAAATGGATTAATAGATAGGCTATTGAGTAAATGAACACATGTATGTGTATATATGCACAGATGCTCAGAAAGCTTCCTGCCATCTCCAGGGCTGAGACCATTGAGGAATATCTTCTTTCCCACCCCAACCCTTATAGCTGCAACCCCCGCTCCATCAAATCTCAGAATGCTTCACGGTGGTAACCTGGCTCTCTTTCCAAACCTCCCACAGAACTGGTTGGCTCTGGTTATGAGAAAACAAGTCTGCCACTTAATCACCAGTGATGTCAGTCGGGGACCCTTCAACAAAGAGATTCGTTCTGCTTTTATTTGTTGTTGCAGTGAAGAGCATGAAAAATTTAACAGCACCCTAATGGGGAACAGATGGGAGAGACACCGGCTCTCAGAGTCTCCTGTCTCTCCCGCCTTCCAGCGGCCCTTAAGACAATGGATGAAATGGCCTGCAGCCAGAGTTCTTACAGGGCTCCAGGTTCAGGTCCCGATCAAGAATGCCTGCCTGGTCACTCCTCGTAGTGGATCAAGTTGCATTGCTCTGGAGCCCTGATAACATCACCCTGGAGCTCCTCTCTTGCTGAGTATGTCATAGAATTTCTACACATAAAACCTTAGCACTTTGAAAATCACGAAGGGCGACGCCTGATTTGGGTATGTGCTGTGCAACCTTGAACAAGTCAGTTATGTCTCTGAGCCTCAATTCTCAGCTCAGAAAAGGAGAGTCAAGGAAAGACTTGTAAGTCTTGAGGAAGATCATGCCTATCCGATTCTCAGAGACTCATACTTGTGACCCTCTGACTACATGTGGAAGGGACTGAATATTGACTGAGAGACAGACTTAACAGGTGCGTGGCCTGAGGATATCACATGGAATTTTACATCTGAGAGGAATCTTTTGGATTATAGAAAACGAAACTTGGAGAACCATGCCCTGCATTGGCCACAGCCTGGAGACACATACACGCATAGAGTAGACAATTTAATATTTATATTTGTTACCACTGGGCTGGGGAGATGCCCCACATGTAAAATCGCTTGGTGCACAAGTCTGATGAGCTGAATTCCACCCATGAATAAAACCGACGTGGTTGTGGGCATGTGCAATCCCAGCCTGCCTGCAGGGAGGCGAGGGCAGAGACATGGAGAGTTAGCCTGGAGAACTCAGGTGTAGAAATGACAAGGGGACCCTGCCTCAGAAACAAGATGGAAAGAAAGAGGTCCTGGAAGCTGACCTCTGAGCTCCACGTGCTCATTGTGACTCACGCACACACACATACACACACACACACACACCCACACACTCCCATAGTCACACAGTAAACAAAATAAGTCACCATAAGAAATGGTTCTTACATTGAGCCCTGCAACCCTGAAGGGCTGGGGAATCATCAGTCTCGTGCCCCAGAACTCCACACACCCGCAAGGCAGCAACTGGAGGGCCTCACCTCCCTGTGGTGGTTCTTCGCTGAAGCTCACTGACGCTTTCCGATTAGAGTCTCTAAACACATGAGTTCACAGACCCAGTCTTCGGGCAACGCTCGTTAGAAAGAAATCAAGGCCAGGCAAAGAGCAGACAACCCTTCCTCCATTTTCGGGACAGCTCACAGCTCCTTCCTTTAGCACAACCCCGGAGTCCTTAGCCCTGTGCTCTGGACCACCAAGTAATCTATTAGTCCCCGAGGGGTCGGAGACCCTGCCCAGGATGCCCTGGCTCTGATCATCACCCTTAAGGTCTTGCTGTTCCCAGGGTAGCTGGTGATCTGGGGGTTAAGATGGATGAGACATGAATGGTAGGTTTGTTTCACTTCTTCTTGCAGACTGTTGGTCTCACAAGAGCTCACTAGAAGGCAGAGTTGGAGGGCTACTAAGCCACCTTCAGATCATGACCTTGAGGTAGCCTTTCTGTAGCCCAGGCTAGCCTAACACTCATAGCAAGAAGTGGGATTCTGAGAATGAACCTTTGTGCCTAGTTCTTAGCTATTTCTCTCTTTAGTGGTCTAGACAACAAAACTCTTGACAGCCATGGCAAGAATCAGGCAGTTACAGACTGGAACACACCACATGCAACCATCATGTATGTAAACCACACACATGTCCACAGAGGCATGCACACACTTGTGCATGTAACTTACCCACCGAGCCTGGGAGCCTCACAGGGCTCTGGTCCCATATTCCCAGGAGACTCGGCTTTAGTGCTGGGCCAGTCAGTCCTTCAGAAGCCACAAACTGAAGTTGGAGTCATTGCTGTCTTCCAGACATTGTGATAATTTAATGATCTTTCTGAACCATGGGAGAGGAGGTAGGAGGCCCTCGGCTGTGGGTGGAAGTACCCCGCAGCTGTGGATCCTGCCTTGTCATCTAATGAAGGCTGACATGCGTCACCACAGAAAGCAGGCTCCATCCTTCCTGTCCCCATTTCCAGGACACATTCAGATCTTAATACATGTCAAATGAGAGACACTTTCTATTTGGCCTCTGGGGTTTCATTAGAGTAGAACATGCCTTTCAGCAAAAGTGTGAGGGCCAGGGCTGATTGATCTGTGAATTCTTTCTCTTCGTTTACAGCCTGCAGATCGCTGTACCCCCAAACCCTGCCTTTGGCTGTTCAGAGGCTTCTTCTGTCTGCACGGAGCCCCTGCCGGGGGGCCTCCTACCTCCTCTCCCGTGGTTCAGAATGATCATTAAATTATCACAATGTCTGGAATAGAGCAATGACTCCAACTTCAGTTTGTGGCTTCTGAAGGACTGACTGGCCCAGCACTAAAACTGAGTCTCCTGAGAATGTGGGACCAGAGCCCTGTGAGGCTCCCAGGCTCAGTGGGTAAGTTACGTGCATAAATATGTGCATGCCTCTGTGGACATGTGTGTGGTTTACATACATGATGTTTGCATGTGGTGTGTTCCAGTCTGTAACTGTCTGTCATTCTGTGCACAGTGTGAGATGTGGTGTGGACATGTTGTGTGTACTGTGTATTTGTGTGGTGAGAGGATGCTCATGCCTTCGGGTATGTAGGTAATCATGTGTGTATGTCTGTGGCTATGCTTGTGTATGATATATGCAGGGTTGCCTTTGTGAAGAGCATGTGTTTGCATGATGTAGGTTATGACATCTGTGTGCACATGTCTATGGGGTTCAGTGTGTGTGTGTCTATATGTATGACTCTGTGAGGTGTGTGCATATGTGTGTAGTCTGTATGCATGCAGGTGTGAGTATGTATGTGACCATCTACAGTGCATATGTGACTGTCTGTCGATGCGAATTTGTACTGGCTGTGGTTCCTTCTTCCTACACTTATTCGAAGCTTAGCTGTGAGCTTAGCTGCAGGGCTCCCTGACACCACCTGGTACCTTCATCTCTGCATGTGACCCACAGTGATGTAGAACAAGCAATGAGACAGATTGAGACTGCCATGTGTCTTATCTGCCTACCACCAGTATCATCACCACCACCATCACTACCATCTCCACCACCACCATCACCATCATCACCATCATCACCATCTCCACCATCACCACCACCATCACTACCATCTCCACCACCATTACCACCATCACCACCACCACCATTATCACCATCTCCACCACCATCACCTCCATCACCATCACCACAATCATCACCATCACCATCTCCACCATCACCACCACCATCACTACCATCTCCACCACCATCATCATCACCACCACCATCACTACCATCTCCACCACCATCATCATCACCACCACCATCACTACCATCTCCACCATCATCATCATCACCACCACCATCACTACCATCTCCACCACCATCATCATCACCACCACCATCATCACCATCACCACCATCACCATCATCACCATCATCATCATCTCCACCATCACCACCACCATCACCATCATCACCACCACCATCACTACCATCTCCACCACCATCACCACCACCATCACCACCATCACCACCACCATCATCACCATCACCACCACCATCACTTCCATCACTATCACCACCATCATCACCACCACCATCATCACCATCATCACCTCCACCACCATCACCTCCATCACCACCATCACCACCACCATCATTACCATTCGCATCCTCTTCATTCCTGACATACAATAGAAGCTCAATAATCTCTAATTATATACCTAGATATATTTTCGGTGCTGGAGATTGACTCTAGGATCTTGCCGTAATTAAGCAAGCACTCCTCCAGAGCCACCCTTCCCACCTCCAGCCCTCTAAGCCTATGAACCTCTAGGAATGGTCTCAACAGTCACCCATGTTGGAGGCCCCCGTGACAGTTGAACAAAAGAGTTCATCCTGTGCACACCAGTCCGCCTCTCCCACACTCGCTCAAGAACAAAGAGGCATGGTGGTAAGGGTGGTGGCAATCTCGAGACTTAGTACACCAGCATCAGGGCATCAAGATCAGATGAAAATTAGCCAGGCACAGAGATGCATATGTCGCCAAGGAGACCGTCCAGTGAGTTGCCATTTGTGTAGGATGGGGGTGCACTAGGGAGCACTGTCCTGCTGCTGGCTTTGTTTGGGAGAGGCCATGTGGAAATAGGAGGTGTGTGGATACTGGACCCCAGAGGCGTGGCCTGGGGGGGTACTGTGGACTCCTTGCCAAGTGCTCTTCTGGGGTGCAGGAAGGGTGAAGTGAGCCTGCCATTTGTCCTTTGTCTGAGTGGACCGGATATGACAAGGCTTTTCCAGCTCAGAATCTCTGCAAGGAAGGAGAGGGTAGGAAGAGACAGCGGTCAAGAGCCATCAATGCGTTGCTATGAGTGACCATGGAGACCAGGAGACCCTGCCATTGGCAACCGTGGTTCAGCAGCCCTGCCTGATAGCAACAACAGGTTCTCTGTCAGGAGGGGGGAGGGGATGGGGGAGGGGATGGGGGAGGAGAAACGCTCCTGGAACCTTGGCATCTGCTCCACTCCTGCGATAGTTCTGTGAGCCACGTACCCACAGTGACAAACCCATTTCTCCCTAAACCAGTTAGACTGGACTCTGTTGTCTGAAACTAATCTGATTGGTTCTAGAATATTCCCTCAACAAGTTCCCCAGCATATGTGGGAGTCCTAGTGCACTTGGGGGCTTCGGTGTCAGTCCTAAGCGATGGGAAATGCCAAAGCAGATGACAGATGAGACACCCTGCTTCAAACCCACCGGCCGGGCAGGACCGAGAGGGTGATGGGGCCTCCTGAGCAAGTGGATCCCTGTCCTTGTTTAGCATGTGCCTGGCATGTTCCAGTCCCATCTCATGTGGTACTTATGACTACGCCTCTCCAAGGGTACAGTCAGGGAGACTGAGAAGTTGCTCGAGGTCAAACGCCTTGCAGTTACGGTTAGTCAAGCGCCACACTCACCAGACTGATCCAAACCTGCTCAGATTCACCCACTCTAAAGGAAGCAAATTAAGAGCAAAAGGGAGCCCATAAAGACTATGTTTTAATAAAAAAAAATTTTGGATTGATTTGAGATAGCCTGCAAAAACAGTGCAGAGTTTCCATGAGCTTCACACAGCCTCCACTGATTCCTTACACACTCTGGGCGTCCTTCAAAACCAAGAGGACGTTAACAACCACACAACTGTGAGAAGGGAACTCCGAGCCGCACTTCACTGGCTTCCTCTAATGGCCTCTTGCTGTCCCAGGATGCAATCCAGAACACACACTGCACTTTGACTTTCCTTAAAAACAAACAAACAAGCAAACAAACAAACAAAAAAACCCCACATTTTCTTTTTGTTACTTTATTGCCACCCTCCAAAGGAAAAGAAGCTTCAATTACTTGTACATCTCGAGGCTGAGAAACACACGCACGGGCAGGCAACGGGCAACGGGAGCCAGGCTGTGGCTCGGAACAATTTTAAGCAATTTCCCCCTACACTCTTCAGTGGATGAGGCCCCTCGGAGAAACTGGCAGTGAAGGCCACAGGCAGACCACAGCACAGAGCAAAGGCAGGACCCAAGCCAGGCAACTGTAAGGCCTTCCAGCCAGTCATGGAAGGTTCCAGAAGGTCAGGAATCTCTACTTGGGGTACCTAATCTAGGGCAGTAGTGTGTGGAAGGTCACGAGGGCAGCCAGAGATGGCGGGGACCCACGACAGGAGAGGCCAAGGAGCTGCCTAACGTTCTTGCCAGGGGTCCCTGAGAAGGGGACAAGCCTTCCCCATAAGAACTTGTCACTGCTGGGATTGGGAGTTGTGGATAAAAACAGAAAAACATTGTTTCACACCTGACTTAGGAAAACCAATATAAAACACAGAGTCATAAACCCGAATAAATCACCCAACGTGTGTGTGTTTGTGTGTGTGTGTGTGTATGTGTGTATGTGTGTGTATGTGTGTATGTATATGTATGTGTGTGTATGTGTGTATATGTGTATGTATGTGTGTGTATGTGTGTATGTGTGTATGTGTGTATGTATGTGTGTGTATGTGTGTATGTGTGTGTATGTGTATGTATGTGTGTGTATGTGTGTGTATGTGTGTATATGTGTGTATGTATGTGTGTATGTGTGTGTATATGTGTGTGATGTTACTTAGACAGCAAGTGGAGTGCCCAAAAGGTATTAAATAAAAAAAGGACCATGTTCAACTTTCTTACCAAAACTTTTTACACCAAGGTTCGTGACTCACAGATGGAATTTCTTGTCAGACTGTGGTCTTTGAGTCTGACTAGCAACAGGGAGTCCTCAGGTGTGCCTGTTAACCTGCAGGGAGCCCTGTGTCACTGGCTGGCTTCTCAGCTCTTGCTATGAGCAGGGTGGCACCTTTTATCTAGGAAAACATAGGCCATGTAGGTTCACACATGCACACACACACATGCATACAGGCATACTCATGTGGTTCACACTGCAAGAACTGCTCCCTTTCATGCTTCTCATTTCCAGCTTGTAGCTTACAAAGGACAATGCCTAGGGAAGGCCGATCTTCAAAACCAAGAACAGAGATAGCTATGGGGCCCTGATCCATAAAGGACTGTGGGAATCGGTCTCAAGGCCAAGGTTTCTTTGGTGGTGTTCAGACACATTGGGGGCCTTGTCTCCATTCTCATGAGATCCACATATCCCTGGGAACAGTGTGTGTGTGTGTGTGTGTGTGTGTGTGTGTGTGTGTGTGTGTGTGTGTCGGAGGGTGATCTAAAGGATGCTGAGGACATTAAGGATACACCCAGGGCTGATGTTCGTTCTGGCTCCTTGGTTGCACTGGCCTTGGGTTCCACCTTAGCATGAACAAGAATTAATTTTGAGGTAGGCAAGTGTTGAACAGTTTGGTGCTCTGGAATCACATTTGGTTTTGTTCTTTGCACATCTCCCTTGTAATAACATACTTGACATGTACCAGGAGCACACAGCCTTTTACAAACACTGCACAAGCAACCTCAGACCCTCTTCAACCTGGTCCCTGTGCCAGGGTACAAGCATCCCCAACTCTGAACAATAGTGTAGGTTCCTTAACTCCTAGTTACAGTCAAATTTAGATAATTCTATTCCAGTGTACTCCCAGGGTATCTGAGGATAAAGAATAGAAGGACAAACCAGCCTGAACTAGTTTGGGGGGGTATGTGTATGGTCTCAGTTTCTGTTCTATTGCTGTAAAGAGACACCATGACCATGGCAACTTTTTATAAAAGAATTACTCTAAAGATTTATTTATTTTTATGTGCACTGGTGTTCTGCCTGTATGTATGTCTGTGTAAGGGCATCAGAGTCTCTGGAACTGGAGTTACAGACAGTTGTGAGCTGCCATGTGGCCGCTGGGAATTGAACCCAGGTCCTCTGGAAGAGCAACAGCCAGTGCTCTTAACCTCTGAGCCATCTCTCAAGCCCCCCCGAAGAAAGAATTTAACTGGGGGCTTGCTTACAGTTTCAGAAGGTAAACGCATGGTCATACTGATGAGAAGCAGGCAGGCATGGCGCTGGAGTGGTAGCCGAGAGCTTTGCATCCTGACCTGCAGGCAGCAGTCAGAGAGGAACTTGATTGACATGTGCACTTGAAACTTCAAAGCCCACCCCCAGTGACACACTTTTCCCAATAGAGCCACACCTACTCAACAAGACCACACCTCCCAATCCTTCCCAAACAGTTGTAGTAACTCGGGACTAAGCTTGCTTTCTTTCTTTTTTTTAAAAAAAGGTTTATTTATAAGAGTACACTGCAGCTGTCTAATCACACCAGAAGAGGGCATCGGATCCCATTACAGATGGTTGTGAGCCACCATGTGGTTTGGGAGTTGAACTCAGGACCTCTGGAAGAGTAGTCAGTAGTGCTCTTAACCGCTGAGCCATCTCTCCAGCCTGGGGCAAAGCTTTCAATGAGCCTATGAGGAGCAATCTCATTCAAACCATTACATGCAATAAGGGGAAAATATATCTTCTACTAACCTTTTATGTAGAGTTCCTTTGCATACTTGTTATTAAAATTAGATACATCATAGGAAGGGATAATAGGCCCTCATAGGAATATCATAAGAAGATAAAATACGTAAGATGAATATATAACCTCATATGTCAATCAAAATAAAGAGCCACCCATCATGCCACCTGGAAAGAAGGTTGTAAACAGTAACCAGCCTCCTGTCAATGTGAGCGTGTCTCTCTAACCTGCACAACCATTTAGCCTTGAATAATGTGATCTCGCTACTTCTGCAGATCCACATGAGCCTCATTTCCAGTTCTTTGATTAAGAGGCCAAGAGTCTTGGAAGACACAGCCCAAAATCTAGCCACCAGTAATAAACCTGTCTAAAAACAATGTCACAATAGGTCAGCCATCATTCTGCCGTCTCCCCAGGTAACTCCTGACTCCAGAAAAAGGACTCGAAACCACACAATATCTCATAGACCAAAATAGAGCTTTTTATTTCCAAATATAGAGCAGATACATTAAAAAAAAAAACATAAAGCAACAATGAGAACACAAAACCATCTTTCAGAATTCTGCTGCCACTAACGTGAATGAGAGGCAGGGACCGACACGCGATGTTACAACAGCACTGAGCAGGGACCCAAGGACTCACGTGGCCCTTCCCACGTGGCCCTTCCCACAGAGCTGGAGACAAGGAAGCCTTCAGTCAGACTTGATATGAGCCAAGATAACACACATGTTCAAAGACGGTCATTTGGCTCCAAATTTGCCTGCCTTCCAAAAACTTATCAAAAATTCAGGTTTTATAGTCACAGAGCCGTGACAAGAGGAGGTGGCCCCTCTGTACTGTTTACACAAGGGAAGACTTAATGAATTTGATTGTTCTAGACACCAAAACACACTTATGGAGCACACAGGCATTCGCACATGCACATATGCATTCACGCATGCACACGTGTGTGTACGCACACCTTCCCAGTCCCCCTCTTCAGCCCAGGAGCTGCAAGAACTTGCCCAGACCCTGAATCTTTGCTTTTCTGGAATAACATGGCCCCCGCACAGTGATCTCTCAAAGCAACTTCTGTCCTGCATCCGCCCCTGACATTGTTGGCCTGTGTTTCCAGCCCTAGCACTCTATCCTGGTGTTCCCTTGGCGATGGAAGTCAAAGAGCTTGCTGGCAGAGTAGACACAGGGGAGGAAGCCTGTAGGCCCTGCACAGAAATGACACCTTCCAACCGGCTAAGCAGATGCTGGAGTAACGGTGGCCTGCGGCCCGTAAGAAAAAGAAAAGCCACCGAAGATTAAAGCAAGTTCTACATAGTGGCAGAAAAACCCAGTCACCCCTGGGTTTAAATTCCAAAAGTGTCACTTACCCCACAGCCTGGCTGATTTTAGGCAGGTTTCTAGGCCTTGTCTGGGCCCTGGGTTCAGCACTTGAACGTAGCTCTTGACTTTACAGCCCAGGATCTCCAGAGTTGGGCTGTATTTCAGGCCCTTCCTTACGAGTCTCTTTTGCTGTTTTCCTTCAGAACTAGATGAGTCTACAGGCTCTGTCTTGCATCCACGCAATGTCACCAGGTGGCCATGCTGTTGAACTAGCAATGATCATTCCAGAAGGGAAGCCTGGGATCTTTTGGGAAACTGACCCCCTCTACCATTGCTGTCTCCTGTGTTCAGGGATGCCTGGGTACCATCCTCTGAGCATCTAGGATGTTACTATGGGAACCAAAAGGCAGGCAGGTGCCTGGGGAACACTGAGTCCTGTGGTCTGTCCTCTAAGACTTGCGCTAGGAGACTCCAAGCTTCTGTTATGTTTTTAAAAACAACTCTCCCTTGCTCTTCTTTGGTAAATGGAAGGCCTTCCTCTCATGCCTTGGGGCTGAGGGAAAAATATCAGCTGATCTGAAGTCCTTTGGTTGCAACCCTGTACTGGAGAGGCTCCAGGGCTCTGTCTAGAGGTTGGTCTGGAAAAGCTGTGACTCTTTCCCTTTCCAGGATTTGCTCCCAGGAGCTCCTCATGGCTGAGCGGCTGAGCTTCCCAGAAGATTTAGTTCAGTCCAGGCTCTGCAGGACAGGGGATGCTGCCTCTGCACTCCCGGGATGGGTGTTTCAGGAGCACATGGACGGGCCCAGGGACTCCTGCCAGCTAACAGGGACTGGCAGGCAGCACAGGGGCTTCAAAGGGCCCCTACGTTCTAACAGAGCACGAGACCCGGATGTGGGGCTCTGGGTGAACTTGGGATTCTTGTTCCAGCAGGATAATAACCTGGGCACCATCCTGATCTATTCCACCTTTCTTCCTTCCTAAGAAAAAAACTGGATTTTACTGGAATGTTCTAAAGTTAATGTGTGGGGTGGGCAGAAGAGGTAGATAAGAATTTAGCCTTATGTGGGGGTTAGGATTTGGTGTTAGACTGACAAGCAGGTACTTTCTCCACAGGACAAACTAGTAGTAAAGACTTGAAGTACTTTGATAACCAGGAAGTCCACTCAGGCTAGAGAGAGAGGGTGGCTCAGTGATCTCCCACGGGCACATTAAAGGAGGGAATAGTCCACATCTCTCCTCCATACTGACCTGGCTAGAATACAAGGTTGGGGTGAAGGGAACGGAGGCCCCACCACTGTAGGCTGAGCTTCCTGGGAGTGGAAATGGGGTGTGATCCCTCCGGGATGTATCTGAAAACGTACATGTCCAACAGCCACAGACAGCCTTGGGCCTCCTCAGGGCTCAGACACGGCCCAGCCCAACCTTGAAATTGTCGAGGCCCAACCACTGGGCTTCCTTCCCTTTCTGCTATGCCCAGGTCCTGCTGTTCTCCCACACGTGATGTTCTCCACACAGTCCCAGCCACATTTAATGAACAGCTGTGAGGCATTCAGGTATCCCCATCTTCCCCATGTCCCCTCCATGGCCTCTGAGCTCCTGATAAGTTGAGCAGCACCTTTGGGAGTGCGGGTGAGCCGAGCCAAGGGCCAAGGTCCTAGTCTGAGCTCAGTGTCTTAGACAGAACAGACACCTTCTTGTCTAGGAAATCTGAAGGCCAGGGCCTCACGCTGTTTACCCTAATGTTCCAAACGTATGGCCTCAAGAAGGAATTTTAGGGGTTTGTTACATGGGTTAGAATAAGGAAGGGACAGTGACACCTCTCTCTCTCTCTCTCTCCACCCATCCATCCATCCATCTATCCATTGTCTATCTTCCCCCTCTCTATCTCTTCTCTCTTTCCCTTACTCCCTCCCTCTTTCCTTCTCTCTCATCTACCCTCCTCTTCCAATCTCCCTTTCTTGCTGTCTCCTTTCTTAAACAGCGCTAAACACCAGCAAGATAAAGTCTGGCCCCTTACACACTGAGTGTGCATTCGTGGCCCTCAGCCTCTGTGGTCTCCGTCTCTGCTCCCCTTTGCCTGTTTGCCATCTGATTACCACAGCCTGATCAGCTCAAGCGCAGAGTCCCAAACCCTCTAAGGAGCTTGTTGATCTGGTCAGTCCTGGCTCCACCCTCAGCCTCTCTTGCTGCGGGGCAGCCTGAGAGACACACCTTTGGCACCTGGTCTTCCAGGAGTCGCTCACTAAGGACCTGTCAAACTCCTTGTCCAGGCTGCAGAACGACCTGTTTCCTTCCTCTAAAGCGTCTTAGGACGCTCCGCCCACAGGGAAGTGAGGCCAACAATGGAGGGCTTCACAGTGGGGCGGCGCTCCAGGTATGTGGCACGCCACGCCTCTGGGAGCAGTGCGAGGATGAGGATGATGGGCTATCACCTACAGGGATGTGACTGCTGAGGTGAATCCCTAAAGAGCCACAGGCTAGCTCACAGGAAGCTAACCCCACCCCAGCAGTGCTGAGGGCAGGGCTGCCACTCAGCGAAACTATTCCCAGAAGCCGTGGACACCGCAGCCTGATGGTGTCGCCCCAGAGCCCTCTCCTCCTGGCGTGAGCTTCAGGGTTCAATTCTCACCAAGATGTGGGCAAGCGGCTTCATAGCTTTACATGCCTCGGTTCCTCAGCTCACATTTAGGGGTAAAGAACTCTCAGGCTTGAATAGGGGTGGGCAGCATGGGAATCGATGAAATGCCAGCCCTTTGGTGCCAGCTCCCCACGGACGCCATTGCTGTGTCTAGGGGCAGCCCCGCTGTCCTTTCTGCCAGTACCTCTGGGGCTTCATAGCTCCCCTGCAGTCATTCCATCCATGTTGTGGACAGACTCTCTGCCCATAAATGCACCGTTCTGCTCTCGGAGAAGGGATGGGCAGAAAGGGCAGGGAAGCACACAGGTTAGGGACGCAACGGTATTGATATTGGCAATGGATTCTCACACACTTCCATGGGCCAGTTTATAAAGGATCTACATGAGCACTGTCTGCAGGACAAAGAAACAGGAACACATACACACACACACATGCACTCACACACTTATGTACACACGTACAGGTGCACACATACACATACAAACACACACATGCACTCATACATACACATGCACTCAAACACACATGTACACACATGCATATGCAGCATATGCACTCACACTCAAAAACATACATGCACTTACACACGCATGTACACAGAGATGCATACACACATACACACAAACACACACATGCATGCACTCACACATGCACATACAAACACACACATACACACTCATGTATACATGCACATACACACATGCATACACTTACACATGCACATACAAACACACACATACACACTCATGTATACACACAAACACACACATGCATATACTCACACATGCACATACAAACACACACATACACACTCATGTATACATGCACATACACACATGCATACACTCATACATGCACATACAAACACACACATACACACTCATGTATACATGCACATACACACATGCATGCACTCACACATGCACATACAAACACACACATACACACTCATGTATACATGCGCATACACACATGCATACACTCATACATGCACATACAAACACACACATACACACTCATGTATACATGCACATACACACATGCATACACTCACACATGCACATACAAACACACACATACACACTCATGTATACATGCACATACACACATGCATACACACATGCACTCATGCATGTACATACAAATACATACACACACTACACAAAGATACATCTCTCCAGGGACACCTTCCAACTCTTTGATAGTTGGCTAGGACACATCATCACAGGAACAGGTGTCTGTCCCCATTTTAAGCAAAAGAAGCTACATCTGAAAAGCGCCCAGAAATGGCTAGTACGTTATGTTCCGGCTATATTCATATGAAAGCAATAAAAATATCAGTCTCCTCTATTGAAAAGAATGTTACACAACCAGCAGTCCACAGTGTCGTTGTCAATAGTTAAAAGCACAGCCACGTTGCCGCCCTGCCCCACCCCCACCCACGTACTGCAGTTTGACCCTCCCCAACATTTACCAGGAGACATGCCCACATTCAGAGCAAACAGCTTTTCTCCCCCCTCTCTTCAGTTCTGGTTGTGGAACTCAGGACTCACATCTGTTGGGGAAGTGCTCATCACTGAGCTATGTGGGGAGGTTTGCTATAACGAATCTGGTACTACCTGAAGACTGTGGGAACCAGTCCACTTCTGGCTGTATAGGTTCTTGCTGTGTGGCTACGGGTGAGTGACTTACCCTCTCTGGGCCTCAGGTTTCTTATGTTTGAAATGGGAATGTGGATATGGAAGTATTGATGGCCCTTGCCACAGTTCTTACCAAGTGGTGGACCAATGATCTTGGTGAGCATCGGGACTCGGCTACTTGGGTCTGAGATCAGGGCTCGGCTATCTGGGTCTGACTGAGGTCAGGGTTCACCAGCCCCTGATTTCCCAGCAAAGTGGCTGGGTGCAGGGAGGGCCTTGTGACAGGGGTGGAGGTGGGGTGTGGTGTGGGGGTGTTACAGACCAAGTCAGGGTCATGAGCCCCAAGATGCTGCTTTTCTGTTTGCGGATATCCGACCTTTCCTGGGTACCATGCTAAGAAGCAAGCTGCACGCATTATGGCCTGTGTCGGGCATGTGTGTAAGTTCAGTCCCTCTTAGGGCTTTAGTATTTGCTGTGTTTAAAGTGCCTCTCTGTCTGTAACACTGATGATGATAATGATGAATAGGCCTGAGAGCAAACACACACACACACACACACACACACACACAAGACAAATTCCATCTGTAAAAAGGGAGTGTTAAGTCTTTTCTAAAAGTTAAAAATAAAAAGTGTCAGTTCAAGGTGAACCTGGTCCAGTTTTAAAGCACTTAGGAATCATCCCAAAATTTCCTGGTTATGTTTCCAGTCTTAGGCTTAACCTGGGATCACCCAGGTGCCTCCCATCTGTGCCTGGAGCTCCCCTTGCCTGCTCTTGCCTGGGGTCAGACAGTGAGTCCCCGACCCACGGGGGAAGGTAGGACCTGCCCAGCCTTGTAGACCCAGCAGCCTGCACAGTCCCTTCTCGGAAGGGAAGAGAGCCCCCTTCAGATGGTCTGAGTCTCTCCTCTCTGCTTTGGGTGGGCCCTTGAGCCCTGGCCTGGTGGGGAAGGATCTCTGCTCACACCCAGGCTGCAATGGCACAGGCCTCCCAGGGCTGCCACAGGCCACTGCAGTGTGCTTCACCCCTGTGCATAAGAATAAAAAGCCAAGTTCATCTTCTTCTTTCTCCTGGAGAAATAGATAAACCCAGCCACTTCCTGAAGACAGGGGTCGCAGGCCTTCCTCCCCTGTCTGAGTTATCAGAGGCCGCTGTGCCGGGGTCGGGGTATCGGCGCCATCATTTTGTGGAGCTTGGTTGGGTCCCATCTTTACAGTTCTGCTGCTCTCATGGTGTCCCTGTGACACATGTCCAGTCTCGCTGCTCTGGCTAAGCCAGTGCCGGATCATCACGGCTCCTCTTTATCTGGCCCACAGCCCAAGTACCTGTGGCTTTAAAACTAGGCGCATTCATAAGTCCCGGGGCTCCGAGATAACCACTCAGAGGCTTCTTCAGCAATATCTGGATTTCTGGGAGACAGGTTTGTCATAAAAGTAACGTGGTTTTTTTCCCGTCCCCCAGGGATAAAAGGCACAAGCGCCACAAATCCCATTAGAGAAACTGCCAGGGGTTTCCCTAGGAGCAAAGAGGCGTGGTCTCTGAAGTTATCTACACTGAGCATGTACGAACATGGCATATAAAAATTCTGTACATAGTTCCTAACCACACACAGTACACATTTCGTATAAATAGACAGAAGCAGCATCAAATAGACAAAAGGCAAGTCTGTTCGGGGAACCGATGCAGCATTTGGTCTAAGGCTGCTGTGGGTGTGTCTGATCGGCTACTGTGCCCCCAGCAGCCAGCCTCTGAGAGACTGAGGAAGGTCACCTGTGCGTCCAGAGGGCTAGGTGGGCGGGGGGCCGTTGTACCGAAGCATGAGAGCGAAGGAGCGCGCAAAGTTGTTGGCCAGGGCGCAGCTGCGCTCCTCCTCGCCGGCCGGAAGCAGGAACAGGAGCAGTAGAAAGAGCAGGAGCAGGAGCTGCAAAGGCAGTGCCACCCTGCATGCTTTCTGTAGGAGCGAGCAGGGACTCCGCCACCGCTTCTGCCGCCGGCTCTGTGAACCAACAAGAGATACGGGTAAGTGGCTAGGAGGCTGGGGGCTGGAGGGGGAATGTGAGGCAGGGAGGACATGCTGGGCCAACCGTGTGACCACAGCACACTGTGAAGAGGGGTGTGGTGGGCAGTCTTGGGTGTCAATCTAGAACCGCGAACCTCTGAGCATGCGTAGGAGGGAGTTCTAGACTGGGTTGGGGTGGGGCAGACCCAACCTAACAGTGGGAGGCGCCAGCTCATGAGCTTCGAGCTGAATAAAAGGAGAACATGATTAACCGAGAACCAGCACCCATCTCCCTCTGCCACAGTCCTCAAATGACAATGGTTTGACTTGGAAAGCACAATATCCTGACTGGAAACCACACTTCAGGCTTTAACTGTTACTCTCTTCCGGGGTTAAGTAGGCCGCGTGGTCTGGGCAATAGCATCTGAGCAGCTCCGCAGCGACACCGTCACGCAGGATGGTGAGCGGTGTGCTGACTACCGTGTGGACCCATGTTGGACCGCTGAGGCCCAGAGGCCCCTGTGGTTTAGCCATCTTTAGCCATGGTTTCTTATGAGGTGCACCCTGTAGGGTGGTGGGGAAGCCTGGGTTAGTGTTGATGGAAATCGAGGCTGTGTGTGACCTCAGACTGCTGACTCTCCCATAGCCTTACTCTCCTCCTCTATAAAATGGGCAGAGGACAACAGCCTCGCAGGGCAGTTGAAAGCATTCAGGAAGCCCGTGAGGAGTTGAGCATGAGGCCTTGGGTGGAGAGTATGTACAGGTCAGAAGAGGAGCCCAGATGTTCTGGGTGGACTACTGGGGTAGTGAAGATGTTTACAGAGAGTGGGCAGTCTCTGTGGTCTCCTCCTGGGCACGGGGGGATAGGCAGATGGCCAGAGCACAGAGAGTGACACTCTGCTATTCAGCAAATGAAGGATGGAAGCCTCGCCCCCAGCTCCGGTGGAGCCCCTACTCTCTTGGATGCTTCGAGTAGGGCATATGTAATACTCTGCAGAGAAAGGGAGGCTAGGATTGTCAATTTCCTTGTTGGCCCCTTAAAAGTATTTGCTAGAAGTCTGTGTGTGTGTGTGTGTGTGTGTACACTCAAGTGTATGCATGTGTCTACACACGGGTGTGTGTCTGAGCTTTCGTAACTCTCATTAAAAGATCCCCTTTCTTTCAGATTGTTTTTGCAAACATTTTAGAATTTGGAGCCCTCGGGAAGGATGCAGACCTTCCAGAATCAACAGCAGAGCATCTGCAGACCCCTCTCAGCTCCAGCAAGGCCCACATGGAAATGCCAACAAGACATCAGGGGATAGGATGAGTGAGCTAAGAGAACACTACTTCACGTTCTGCTCAGTTCTCCTTTTCAAAATTTTGCTATTTGTGGTGTGTGTGCAAGTGTATGCATACGTGTGTGAGCTTGTTGCACTGTGGTGTGTGAATGGGCATGTGTATAGTATATGTGTATGCCCATGTGTGCACACATGTATGCATGTACATGTGTATATGTTTGGTGTGTGTGTCCTGGTGTGTGATGTGAATGCATGTGTGTGGTCTGTGTGTGTATACCTGTGCACATTTCGTGCACACACATGTCCATATGTGTGTGCATGTGTGCACATGTGCATGTCTGCGAGTGTGTACACATGTGTGTGTATGGTGTGTGTGTGTGTGTGCGCATGTATGCATAACATAGGGAGGTACTTGCTGACCCATGTGGGCATGCACAACATTTGGAGAAGCCAAAACTTGATATAAAGATGTCTTTCTCAGTGTCTTTTCCACCTTTGTTGCTGTTAAGACCTGGTTTCTCCCTGAATCTTTGTGTTCACAGCCTGGTCTGATCATCAGACCTCAGGACCTGCGTGTTCCTGCCCCTCACCCCAGAGTGCAGGGCCGAGTGTGCAGCTTTGACATGGGTGTCAGGATCTGAACTGGGTCTGGAGGCCTACACAGCACTCACTGTAATCACTAACCATCTCGCCAGCTTCTTCCATTTCCAATCAGAAACTGCTCATAAGGTAGTCCATTAATTTTTTAAAAAGCTACTGGCAAGGAAGGTTGATGGAAGGAAAGGAAAGGCAGAAATACTGAAATGATGTCAAATGGTAAAGTCAAATAAAATATGGCTTGCTGTTTAAAAATTTTAAATACATGTCATAGGTTAAAGCATTATATGTTGTCAACATTGAGTATCATCTTTACATTTGGGTGAGTGGGGAGACAGAGAGGAGGCAGGATAGCTGAAGAGTTAGGGCAGCCTCCGGAGGAGGTGAATCGGCAGTTACAGGTTCCCTGGCTGCTGCGAGTTTCTGAGAAGTCTGGTGGAGTGGGAGAGAGGAAGGCTTAGCGATGGCAGGGCTGCGATCAAAAGGAAACAGCCCATCTAGATAAAGAGGATGAAAGCAGGGTTTAGGGTTCTGTGGGTGAAAGGAAGATGGCATCAAGTGGGGGCTGGAGGTCAGTCGGGGCCAGAAGAGAGGGGGGAGCTATTTCTTGAGAATTTGAACCAAAAGCAGGGACTCCCCCAAACAGATGGACTATCTGTGTACCCCAGCGTGTAGCCCAAAGAAAGCCAGAATGAAATGCAATCAGCAGCAGAGATTTTGACTTCCAAGGTTCCCGAGCAAAGGTGCCCTGGTGGGCAGGAGGAAGCCATTGTGAGTACTCCCCGGGGAGGCTAGATTGGGACAAAAATCTAAACTCTAACAAGGTGAAAAGGGGGGGGGGTGGTGAATCTTAAAACCTTGGAAATACAATCAGGTATACCCAGGGCCACTCCTAGGTGGGTCTGTACACCAAGAGCCGCACTGTGTGTTGCCCAGCATACCAAGAGCCACACTGTGCGGTATGCCGAGGAAGCATGTGCGTCCAGCCCCTGCAAACCGCCCCGATCTGCCCTGGAAAACAGAAGCACCAGTCAGACTAGGCCTTGAGTGAAAAGGCCATTTTCAGGGAGGGTGGCATCACATCCCAGGCCACAGAAAAAGCTTGAGATGAGTCACAGCCCAAGCCCAGCTGCCATCCAAAAAGAAACTACAATTTATGTGTCTGAGGGCTCCAGGCAAGCATCTGCTGGCACCGAGCTGGCTAACACATTGGCAGTAGAAATCTAATAAGTCTTAATTATTCTGTTTATGCAAACAAACAGGCTGGAGCTGCTGATGTAGCTGGAGTGTTCCATGACTGGAGGCCGGAAAAGAGTGAGGGAGTGTGGAGAAGCGACCGCACGTAAATCGTCAGCCCAGCAGTGGCTGTTCCTCCCTGGGCACTGAAAATAATGCACAGACTGTTTTGAAGTTGGTGAGATTACACAGCCTCTGCAGAAGCCACTTCTGTTCTACCTGGTGGCCTCTGTGTATGTTCGTGTACGGACGTGCATGTGTGTGTGTGTGTGTGTGTGTGCGTGTGCATGTGTGTGTACAAGTATGCATGTGCATAAATGTGTTTGCATGTGTGTACAAGTATGCAATGCATAAGTGTGTGGTGCATGTGTATATGTATGTACAAGTATGTATATGCATAAGTGTGTGTGCATGTGTGTATACATGTGTATGGAGTCATGTCACACTTGCATATACCTAACCAGATAAATAACAAGAGACAGACTATGAATTTGGACCATGAGTGTCCCATAGAGACTCGTAAGTTAAAGAACTGATCTCTTCACTAGCTATTTGGAGAAGTGGAATCTTTAAGAAGCAGGGCTGCACATGAGTCAGCTGTAAAGAACACTGTCTGCTCATGCAGAGGACCTGGGTTCGATTCCCAGCACCCACATGGCAGCTTATAACAGTAACTTCAGTTCCAGGGGATTTGGTGCCCTCTTGTAGCCTCTATATACACTACATACATGTGGTGCACAAACTGCAGGTGAAACACTCAAACGTAAAGTCAGTAATAAGGATAAAAGGTGTGGAGTCTAGCAGAAGGTCCTTAAGCCATTGGAGGTGTGTGGGACAGACACTGGCCTTCTCTTCTTCTTCTTTTGCTCCCTGGCCATGAATTGACTGGTTTTGTTCCCACCATTATGTGGTACTTCATACAGGTCCAAAGTTACAGGGACAAGTGAGTGACCTGATGAAAAATTCTATAAAAGCTGTGAACCAAATAACCCTTCCCTCTTGATAAGCTGATTTCCTCAAGCATTCTGTAACAGTAACCGAAAGCCGACTAACACGAGACGTCTGTCACTGCTCATTCTGCTCTTGGAAAAAGTAGGAGTGTCTACAGGCATCCGAGGCCCTCATATACACGAAAATCGAGAGCCTACTATGTGCCAGTTGGCAGTATATTCATTTCCTTCATGGAAAGATCATGGTTGAATCATTTGCCAAATGTCTCACACACACACACTCATGCATAAAACGCCATGTCTCAAAGTGTGGTCCCTGAACTGGAAATGTGAGCAACACCTGGGAATGGTAGGAACACAGACTCACAGACTATCCAGACCAACGGATTAGAGCATCAGCAGGGCTGGGCACAGCCATCTGGGATCACAAGCCATGCTGTAGGTCATCTCTGAGTACCAAGCAGCTGTGAATGGCCTCCTTCTTTACAGGATACCAGGGCTTCCTGGCTTAGAGAGAAGCCAGCACAGAAGCCAGCCTTTTATATGCCTCTGTGTTTGAGTCGGTGTGGATATACACAAAGAACCTTCTGGGCTTTTTATACTCAACAGAACAATAGCTATCATCTCCTGGCTGTATCTCAACAAGGCTATTTGTTAAACTTTGGGGCCATGAACCCTCACGGCTGCTGCTGTCAGAGCCTCCTGACCCAGAGACCGCCCAGTCCCAGCTCCACATAGCTGCCCCTGCCACTGTGCACCCAGCCAGATGCTCATGCCCTAGGGTGGCGTACATCCCTTCTGGTTGGTGTGATTTCAGCACCTTAAACAGCACTCCACACAGAATCAGCAAGGACTCCATATTTACAAAATAAACGAATGACTGACAGGAAAGGCAGTTAGTAGGACCCATGACTGGACCAGGGATCCACTTATAATCTTTCTGACAGATACAATCCATGGCCCATGTGTCACATCACAGCTAGGAATGTGGTCCAATGCAAAACTACAAACTTATTTAAAATATTGTGAGTTGTTTTTTTTTTTTTTTTAAAGAAGGAGAAGAAAGAAGAGAAAGAGAAGGAAGAGGAGAAGAAGAAGAAAAAGAAGGAGAAGGAGGAGGAGGAGGGGGAAGAGGAGGAGGGTGAGGAGGAGGAGGGGAGGATGGGAAAGAGGAGGGGAAAGGAAGAGGAGGAGGGAGGGAGGAGAAGGGGAGAGGGGAGAGGAGGAGGGGGGGAGGAGGAGGGGAGAGGGAAGAAGAGGAGGGGAAGGGAGGAGGAGGAGGAAGAGGAAGAAGAAGATGATGAAGAAGAAGACGGTGATGATGAAGAAGAAGACGGTGATGATGAAGAAGAAGAAGGAGAAGGAAGAAGGAGGAGAAGGAGAAGGAGAAGAAGAAGAAGGAAGGAGAAGGAAGAAGGAAGAAGGAGGAGGAGGAGGAGAAGAAGAAGAAGAAGGAGAAGAAGTTGTTCTTCATAACTTGTTCTGTCTCAGTGTTAAAAGGTTGGATAGCCATGATCAACTCTGGACTAGGATACATGGATGTGGACTCTCAACCATGGAGGGGAGGAGCTTAAAGTGCAGCAACCACAGGCTGATTGAATACTGATCTCAGGAGTTCCATCTTCCACCAGGGGCTACTAGGCCGGACTCTAAGGGTCACAAGCCCTTTCCTGACACCTCGGCACCCCACAAAGCTCACATTATTCTGAACTAGGGGGTATCCTGGGGGAAACACACCCGCCTCAGTATGTTCTGGTTCACAGGAGCCTTCAAAATTAATTCGCGGAGTAAATTAAGCCAGTATTGATATTTCAATTTCACACACTGGGAAGAGAGACCTAAGGCAAGGTGATTTGTCCAAGGCCAAAAAGCTAGCTGAAGGACAAAGGGCTCAGCCTTGGTCCCCTAAAGCTGCCAGAACCCAGGAATGAACCCAGAGTGTCCACACCAGGGATGCTGACTCTGAGGCATGAGGGGTCTGACGTGATTCCAGGTCCTTTAAACTAGAGTGTGCTGGGGGCCCATTATGGTCAATGTTTGAGAGGAAAAATGATGATAAGACAGGGCGAGCAAGGGACAGGATTGAGAAGACCCTCCAAGCCCCAGGGAGGCCTCCAAGGCACCTTGTGAAACAGTGAAGCATTAGGTGCTGAGGCCCGAGGGCTGGTGGGCACATCCACTCTTCGTGATACCTTCCCCCTTGGGCTTAGAATGCAGTTAAAGCTATTCCTTGTCGATGGCAGGGTGCACTGAGATGCCCAGCCACAACTGTCCTGGCTTGAACTGCAAATGTCCCCACAGGCTCATGGTTTTTATGGCTTGGTCCCTACCTGGTTGTCCCTGTTAGGGGAGGTTGCAGAGACTATGGGAGTTGGGACAGAGCTGGCTGAAGCGCCAGGCCTCAGTACTCTATTTCTCTCCCCTCTCCCTGCTTCTTCTCCTCCCTCCTCTTCTTTCCGTTCCACAGCCTTTCCCTCTCCCGTCATGGCAAGTTGGTCAGGAAGTGAGTGACAGCTATTCTCTGCCACAGACTCCCAAAGCAATGACACACTGCCCAAGCACACGAGTCAAAGACCGTGGCTGTAGTCTCTAAAACCCTGAGCCAAAGCAAATCCCGTTTTTTTCCTGTTGGATATTTAGTCACAGCACCGGAAAGGGAACTGAGACCACTAAGCCCCAGTTCTGGCACACAGAGCCTAGGCTGTGTCATCTGGTGTGACGCCTAGTGTCACTCTAGGAGTGCCACCTAGAGGGCAGGAACTGGTACTGTTCTCACTTTCACCCTGACTAGCGTGGGAAGAGCCTGGACGGCACCACCTTTTCTAATGAGGTCCCCCCCCCCCCCGGGACCAAAGGGGCCACTCGATCTATTTGCCCAGGATAGCCCAGGCTCCGGGGTCAGTCCTGGTTTACACCTGCTGTCACAGGTGTTATCAGAGCAGCATCCAGTCACTCTCCAGAGTGTCCCAGGGTCTGGATGACAAATCCAGGGTCCCTCTTCCATCTCCTGTCAAGGCTAAGTCATCTACACACACCTCAGGGCCCCAACCCATTACAGCCCAAAGCTGATTCTCCATCTGTGCGCTCCGACTCTTGTGGAACGTTCTAGAAAACCCAGACACCCGGCACCAAGAGTCACAGTTCTTCTAGCCTTGCACATTCTCTGTGTGGAGCAGATGGCAGACACGTACCTTCTGGAATGTAGTCAGCTCCCCTGGAGGACGCTCTGTCTGTTATTTTAGGGAAGGGGGAAGAAATGGGGTAAAAGTCAGCTAGGCGCGTAAAACTTAAACCCCAGCAGAACCGGTAACAGAATATTCATTTTGTCAGGGGATTATTTCGTTCAAACTGCCGGTCATCTGGACAGCCCGCGCCAGCAGGAGATCCCATTTAATGAGCTTTTTAACACACTTCAGGTCCAGGTGGCACTGTCTGAATAGCCTAGTCCCCACAGCTGGGGACTCGGTCTAACATGGCCTGGGCTGAGCTGACACCTGGTGGCCAAGCTGGCAGTTGCAGAACCAAAAACAAAACAAAACAAAAAAGCCTGGCTTTCAGAAAGCTGTGGCTTCTCCATTCTGAGGCCTGAAAGTTGGGGTCCAAAGGGCCATCCTACCTACTCCTTCCTGGGCCCAGGACACTTAACTTCTTAGTCTCGCTTTTTGTCGCCAGTCTGGAGAGAAGGATGCCCCTCTCCTAAGTGAGTGAGTTAGGAGGCCATAACATTTAACAAAGGGCTGTCATTACCACACCCAATGCTTTGCCTAGGAGACAGGAAGTCCGGGAGATAAAATGGCTGGGTCAAGGTCAGAAAAAGAGGGGAGCTGAGCCTCAGGACTCAGTTCCCTATGGCATCGCTTTGGCAACACCACACCCCAGTGAGGTTTGCATTGGGGTTAGAGGTGGGGCTCAGCTATCCCCTCTGGGTGCAGCTGTTCCGTCAGAAGACGGTTCTAGGACCAAAAGGGAAACCACATAGAACTGTAACGTGGACGGAGCACGACATCTCTGCACTAGGCAGGAATCACTGCCCTTAGTCACAGGACTCCAGCTCCTCCCAGAGGTAAGATGGACAAATAATGTTACACATCAAGAACCTGAGGCCCCCGGCTGGAGAGGTTGCTCAGTGGTTAGAGCACTGACTGCTCTTCCAAAGGTCCTAAGTTCAATTCCCAGCAACCACATGGTGGCTCACAGACATATGTAATGGGATCTGATGCGCTCTTCTGGCGTGTCTGAAGACAGCGACAGTGTACCCACATACATGAGATAAATAAATCTTTAAAAGAACCTGAGACCCAAGAGTGTCCCTCTCTTCCTTTAAGCAGCAACATTGGAATGAACATATATAGATGCAAATCTGTCTCCCCAAGACATGGTTGCCTCCTGGGACTCCCAACCTTTAGCCCCCAGCACCTACCAGCAGGTGGTCAGAGTCCTTGAGCTTGGACTTGTACAGCATCCACCGGTAACGCAGGTCTTCCAGCTCATTGGAGGGGTCCCTTGCCGGCCCAAGACGAAGCAGGTTCTCAAAGAGGTGCTGGCCTTCTGGGATTCGAGCCTCCAGCTCCTGAGAGAGAAGGGCAGCATCATGCCACAGCTGCCCAGTGGCTCAAGAACCCCACCTGGCTGGTAAGTAGGCCAATCAAGTGCCTGCCACCTGAGGCATGCTGGGAGATGTGGACAGGACCAGTAATATGAAATTCTCATCCTAAGTTCAATTCTCAACACCCAAATGTGAACTCACAACTATTTTTAACTCTAGTCCCAAAGAATCTGATGCCCTCTTTCTGGTCTCCAAGGGTACCAGGTACCCAGGTGGCACGCAAGGGCACAAACATATAAGCAGATAAAATTTTCTTTAAAAAAAACTGGTCCTAGATGTGTTTATTTATAGGCATGTATTATATGTATGTATTTATATGCATGGGCATTTGCCTTCCTGTATCTGTGTACATCCTGACTGAGCCTGCTGCCTAGAGAGTTCAGAAAAGAGCATCCGATCCCTCGGAACTGAAGTTATGTATGGATGGTTCTGAGCCCCATCTGGATGCTGGAAAGTAAACCCAGGTCCTTTCCAAGAGCAGTAAATGTTCTCAACTACAGAGCCATCTTTCCAGCCTTGCATCCAGAATATCAGAGAAAGCCCAACATGCGGAATAGCAGTGAGGCTGTTGACCACAGCGGTTACTCCCAACACTGACAAGCTGGGACCACGAGAGGTTTGTCACAGTGATCATCATGATAAAATGATCACCTTGAGATGGCACTGCTGGCATTTGAGACTGCCAGGGTAGGCGCTCAGTCGGGTAAGCTTTTCTGTCTAAGTAGACCACAACTTTACTCTAAGGTGACACTTTCTCTTCCCGGCAGTCCTGAGAGATGCTGTAGGGTGCATGAGAGGTCTACAGGCTGGAGCCTAACCTTCAATCCCAGCTTTGGACCCTGGCTAAGCAGTGGGTGGGCAGACTTGCTGGTGAAGTGCAGCTCCCTCTGTGGGATGAGCCATGCACCAAGAACATGGGGCAACATTCAAAACTAGCAATGGATTGACAAACAGGCTCAATCCTGTTTTGTCCAGTAAGGACAAAACTGAGGAAGGGGGTGAAAACATAGCTCCACAGCAGAGAGCACTTGTTTAGCATGTCAGAGGCCTCGGGTTCAATCCAGAGCACTGAAAACCAAGTAAAACACCACAGAAAGCCCTAGACACGGACAAGGCCTGAGAAGGAAGACCAATGTCCAAACCTCCTTTTGCTCTTAGGAGTTTTGCCAACCTAGGGAGAATAACTCCAGCTTTAAAGCTGATATATGTTTCCGTAGCCTCCCAAGGATAAGGAGATGAAAGCCGAAGCCTGGGCTTGGCAGAGGCAGGGACTTATTCTCTTTGTAGGTGAGATGCCCACAGCCTTGTTCTCAGGATAGAGAGAACCATAAGTGAATCCGGGAACTATAGCCTAGTTCCACATCATCTTAGTGGTCCTTGAACGTATACTCTGTGGTCCCAGAATCATAAAGCACCCATTTTTTTGGCAATAGCAAACAAAATCATCTCTGGAGGAAGAGATTATCCTAAGTCCCAAATTAGTCATATGTATATTTTGTCCAGGACAGAAAGTAGCCACACAATATGTGAAATCAAGAATGAAAAGTATGACACATAAATATGTCTAGACACCTGGAGATAGCAGAATTATTTATCAATACAATTATGGTAGATTACAGTCCAAAGAATTAAAAGACAAGCTTAAACATGTCATCAAGATGTGATGGAAGCCAAAGAATGGAACCAACCAGACCAACCGGAACCAAGTAGAACTTTAAAAACTTTTAAAAATTGTCACGACAACCAATGTTAAGACCTTAACAGACATACATAAAGGCGGATAAGACACAGGCAGAAAGAGCTAGTACTGAATGGAAGATGAGTCAGAAAAAAATGTTCAGAATTCAACACTCTGAGTCAAAGGTGAAAGATACACGAAAGAAACAAAGAGAAAATACACAAAAGAAAATACACACAAAGAAACAAAAAAATCCCGCAGTGTGTGTGGGATGTAGATTTCAGTGACATTTGAGAAAGAGAAGGAAGGGCATCAAGGCAAAGGATATGATTGCCAAGCAGGATAAGGAAGAGGAAAAGTGGACTCTGATATCTGACTGAGGTCTCACAGAAATAGAGGGAAGATGTAGACTGGGCTCCATTAGGGAGGTCTTCCCTGTGCACTGACGTAGGCTTGAATGTCCCACTAAGATGTTTCCATCAGGGTGTCAAGGTCACATTGGTGATTCTGTTGGGTCACGGCTCACTGCAGGAGACTTGGCGGGGTGGAAGACCACCAGAAAGGAGGCCATGGAGAAAGCTGCCGCCATAGTCACGTGAACACCGACAGAAGCAGCCACTCAAGAGTCAGGTGAGAGCAAATGCAGAGGGGACAGAAGCATCCAAGGAAGACTCGAGAAAGGTTTGGTGACTTCTATGGGTTGAATGGCTGTCCTGTTCAAACTCATGTGGACAGTATGGGGGGATGGGACCTTTGAGAGATGACCTGGTCTGAGGGTAGGGTTCACAACCTCAGAGGTGGGTGGGACTAATACTGTCACAAAAAGGCCTTTTTTAAGACCCTCCCCTTTGCCACTTTAGGCCACCTCCATCATTTCGCCATATTATGATACAACAAGGAAACTGGGCAAGGTTCTGGTACTTGGACTTTCTGGCCTTTGGAAGGCCAGAAATGCTTGTTTGTTATAAACCATCACTCACTCTGCCTGGAGTATTTTATTATAGCATTATAGTATAGCATTGTATCAGAAACAAACCAAGACAGTAGCAAACAGTAGCACAGAGGAGAGAGTAGAGTTGGACAGAACACAAGTGTCTGATTTCCCCGCCCCTGCCCTGCCAAAACCTTTACATCACGTGGTGGAGCCTGGTTTCCCTTCCCCTGAACCCCAGATGGCCTGCTGACTTTCTTTGTATAACACAGAAGAATCTTTGTGAGCTAGCATGTGACATTAGCACTCTTGTCCCGAACCGAGGCACCTGAGGGTCTTGCCTCTTCCCACATGCTTCCTGACAGTCTGCAGCCACCTGGAGCAGTCTGGGATGTCCCATCCAAGAATAAAACAGACATGCTCCATGTCCACTACATCTCCACCAACTTCCAACCCCCTCATCCCCCCACCAGAGCCACCCAGCTGCCTCACATCTGGTAAAAGATCTGCTTGCCTGGAAGGTGTGTCCTGCCTGACCCCAGAACTGTTAGAAATAAGGCTGAGCTCAAATCACCTCGTGTCAAACTTGTGAATTAAATGATAGCTGTTGTTTTTAACCAACGCAACTGCCACTGAGGTTTATGACACAGCAGCAGCCAACCAGAGCGAAGTGGTCAGTGGTGAGACTTTCCAAAGAGAGAGAGATAGTTTATGGATGCATGCATGGACAGAGATGTAAGGAGAAGTTCTTAAATATTTGAACAAAAAAAATTAAAACATTACTTAGAGTCAGGATGGCTCACAAGCTACTATTAAGAATGAACTGCTTCATTGGAGGAAGTCCGGATGGCACAGACACCATTAAGGGTTATTCCTTGAGACAGACCTGCAGTTTCACCTCTCTGGTCCTCAAGTCCTTGGCTGTGGCTGCTCTCGTTGTGATGATTCTAAGTAGCTTGGAGTTTTCTGCCTGTAGCCACTGTTCAAAGTCCCTCAGGAGCTGGGGATGATCTTCATGGAGGTCATGCTCTTCCGGTGGGTTTGCCTGCAGGAAAGCGTGTGACTAGAGGTGAGAGGCTTGCTTACCATGTGTCCTGGGGATAGCACCAAAGCAGAATGGTGAAGAGGAGGACAGGAGATTCAGGGGTCATGGGAGAGGTTTGGAGAGATGAGGAAAAGTCTCTAGTCATCTACAGAGTATCCCTCACCATCACCTCTATGGGCATCCCTCACCATCACCTCTCTGAGCATCCCTCACTATCACCTCTCTGAGCATCCCTCACCATCACCTCTATGGGCATCCCTCACCATCACCTCTCTGAGCATCCCTCACCATCACCTCTCTGAGCATCCCTCACTATCACCTCTCTGAGCATCCCTCACCATCACCTCTATGGGCATCTCTATCCATCACCTCTCTGGGCATCCCTCACCATCACTTCTCTGGGCATCTCTATCCATCACCTCTCTGGACATCTCTATCCATCACCTCTCTGGGCATCCCTCACCATCATCTCTCTGGGCATCTCTATCCATCACCTCTCTGGACATCTCTATCCATCACCTCTCTGAGCATCCCCAACCATCACCTCTCTGAGCATTCCCAGCCATCACCTCTCTGGGCATCTTTATCCATCACCTCTTTGGAGTTCCAGAAGTCACTGCCCTTCTTGACTAAGATGCCTACCCAGTAGCCATCTTCCCTCCATGTTTGTAGAGTTCTGGGCAGAATGAAATGAAGGCTAGTCCAGCTAGGTCCTTCCCTGTCACTTGGTGGGTCTTCCCTCTTCCCCCATGTGGCTAGAGAGCTCTGGGTTCCGGTTCTACAGGCTCCCGAAGGTTGAGTTGCCTCCCCCTCTTCCCTCTTTCTCTCCTCCTCCCACTCCTCCTTTCTGCTGCAGCCTGCAACTGCATCTCAGCCCCTTGAACTTAGGCTCCCTCTCGGTCTCCGAAAGCACTGTCCCCTCTACTGAGAACATGCCTGTGGTGGCTTGAAGGACAGCAGTCCCTATATGCTCATAGATTTGGATGCTTGGTTCCCAGGTAGTAGATTTGGGAAGAATTCGGAGTGTAGCCTTATTAGAGAAACTGCATCAATGGGGATGGACTCTGAGGTTTCAAAAGCCTGCACCTTTCCCCTTTAGCTCTCTCTCACTCTGCTGTGGATCAAGGTGTGAGTCTCAGCTACTGCTCCAGCATCATGCCTGCCTGCTGCCGCCACGCTCCCTGCCATGATGGTCATGGACTCTGAGGCTCTGGAACTGTGAGCCCTCAATAAACCTTTTGTTTCTATAAGTTACCTTGGTTGTGGTGTTTTGTCATAGCAATAGAAAAGTAGGACGATGCCTCCCCTTCCCTCCCTCTTCTGCCCAGACTTGAGGGTTTCACTCATATTTCATCAACACTAGATGGGCTTCCTCCCTCTAGACGTGCATATAACATCCAAACTCAGCGCCAGCATATGCCACACCCTTTTTTAAAAACCTGCTTAACTTCCTAGACTCCCATGTCTCTCATACTGTGTCCCAGAGCCCAGCAGTACAGACCATCTGTTGGAGCTCGTCAGCAGTGCAGAATCAGGCTACTGGGTCAGGGCCTGTATCCCCAATCTGTGTGTTATCTGAGGTCAGCAGTAACCCTTTCACCTCTCCCAACAGGAGCTGCTGCAGGGGGTTCATGAAATGAGGGCCAGTCTTGTTTGGGGATCTTCCTGACCTTCTGGTGTGATCTGAGACCTCTAGATCTCAGACCCTCACGAGCCTCAGTCCTCCATCAATTGACTGCTTCCGGGTCATACCAGGGGAAAAGTAACAAGAAAGTAGACACATCCCATGCGCTGAACATATATAGTCCAGGGCAGGAAGGGAGCTGTGCTGGAGGCCCCAACCTCCTCCTTTAACACTGGATGTGATCTTTCTCCCAAAGCCTGGGACACAGTCTCACCCCATGCCGTCTCCTGGGAATGGGATCCCGGGGGTCGATGAGAAAGCCAGCCTTCGGGATGTTGTTGGTGAAAACCTGCTTCTTTCCTGTGTCCACCTCTGTCCTCTGCAGCTGCTGGTTTCTCGTGAGACTGGAAAGACAAAAACACTTACTCAGGGCAGCCGTGAGAGGAGTATCCATTGGTACCAAGGGAAGCAACGGGACAGCAGTACCAAAAATAGGAAATACTCCTGGGATTCACTTAGCTGCCAAATTTGGAGACCATCAGAAGGCTTCCCTGGCATGTTCATGCCATCTTTTATTTTAAACTCACCCACCTTACCATATCAAGAAGGAACTCACGCCTGTCAATGCGGACAAAGAAGCAAGCTCAGGCAAGAACAGGCTGGAGGCTAACTTCCTTGTGAGAGATGACCTCAGATCCTCGACCTCTACCAGAATCACTAACCGGGCCAAAGGTGGGGATGTTCCCCGGTTCCTGGCACCATGCCTGGCACACAACCTAGCGGGAGCACTCTGCTTTAGGGACCCCAGGGAGTAAGGGGGCATTGTGTGACACAAAGTGGGGGAGCAAAGAAGGCCCTCACCTCAGCATGCTCTCCTCTAGCAGCCGCAGGGCCTGCCAAGACTCTAACAGCTTCCTCAGTTCCTCCTGGACCACAGCTGCCCCCTCTGGGGAAGACTTCTTCATCACAAGCTGGCCCAGTGCTTGGAGCAGGGACAGCTGGACCTCTTTCTCAGGGATTTCAGACAGCAGGCTCTATGGGAAACATGAGTGAGCACACACACACACACACACACACACATAGATGTGAGACACCGATGTGGGGGGAATGTCTCTGTACTCCTGTATAAGGGTCATCCCAACTGCTTTAGGGGAAAATGGCAAATCAGCACCTTACCTCGAGTCCCGCCTCTTGGCACTCAACATCCCACGGACGCACACCTCCTTGGTGTGACTCCAGCGTCTGTGTGGCCATGGTGATCCATAGCTGTAGCTCCAACAGCCTGTGACTGAAGGTACAGTGTTCCTGTACATTCTGCTGACACCTGTCCACAAGGTCCTGCGGCATAGGGAGGAGGACCAAGACAGCTGAATGGTTCTTCTTCTTTATTTAATTTTAAAAATTATTTATTTATTATATATGACTACACTGTAGCTGTCTTCAGACACACCAGAAGAGGGCATCAGATCCCATTACAGATGGTTGTGAGCCACCATGTGGTTGCTGGGATTTGAACTCAGGACCTCTGGAAGAGCAGGCAGTGCTCTGAACCACTGAGCCATCTCTCCAGCCCTTAATTTTTAATTTTTTAACTTATTCACTTTACTTCCCCCTCACTGCCCCCTCCTGGTTACTCCCTCCCATAATCCTTCCTCTGAATGCTACTTGAGGCAGAGTCTGGGTGCCACCCCAATTCTGGAAGGTGACTAGATCTGGCTTTACCCCCGATTTACCCCAACAAGAACCTTCCAGGCCAGTCTTCCCCTCTATGTGGTACAGACCAATTCTACCCTAAATACTTTTGAGACTGTCTTATTTCCACAGAGACTCCAAAGTATAGGTGCGGGTGGGGCTCCCATCCCCGTGAATCTGGGAAAACCAGAGGTAGGAATTTGGCAAGGCACAGCACAGATGTAACATCTGACCCAGCTGTGGCTCCTGGTTTTCAGAAGACCAAAATGCTGGCTCTGAAAGGCACGTGTACAGAATCACCTGTAATTGCTCCAAATCAGAAGGCAGCTACAAAAGCAAAGTGGGGGATATGGGACATAGCTCAGTGGTACAGCCTTTGCCTGGTGTGTGTAATTCGATCAGCATGGGGGTTAGGGTGGGAAAGCTTATGGTAAAACATTCGCTCCACAGAAGGTTCTATAGCCCTAAGAACAGCTCCAGAAGTTACTGCAGAGACTTAAAACTGGTCAGCTTAAGTGAGAGGATTGAGTCTCAGTCCTGAATGGAACATTGGTACAACCCCCTGTGGTAGTATGAATGAAGGTGGGTACTACAGGCTCAAGTATTGTTCCTGAGTTTAAAGTGTTTTGAAAGAGGAGATGTGTCCTCATTAGGGTAGGTGTGTCCTCAGAGGAGGTGTGTCCTCGCTGGAGTAGGCGTGTCCTTGTTCAAGGAGATGTCTGGGGATGGGCTATGGTGAAGCTCAGACCATCTGTCTCTCCCTCCTCCTCCCCTTACCCTTCCCCCTCCCCATCTCTCCCCATCTCTCTCTCTCCATCTCCCTTGCCCTCCCCTTTCCCTTCCCCTCCCCTTATTTCTTTGTCTTCCTCTGTCTTCTGTCTATGGGTCAGAATGTAGCTCCCAGTTTCTGCTCCAGCACCACGCCTGCCTATGTGTCACCATGCTCCTTCCCATGACGATAATGGACTAAGTCTCTGGAACAGTTAAGCCAGCCCCCAATAAAATGCTGCCTATTTATAAGAGTTGCCTTGGCCATGATGTCTCTTCATAGCAACTGGCCCTCAAGGATTAGGCGTGATCAGGGAAGATGGGGTAAAAGAGGATGTTGGACATGACACAGATGGAGGACTCAACTGCAGTTACCTGTACAAAAACAAACCAGTTTATGCTACTGGGATAAGGGAGGGGGTCTTGAGAGTCCAGCCCTACCAACGGGCTCTTGGCAGTTGAAGGCTGCTGGGGGATGAGGAGTCTCCCCCCCCCATTTGGCAATGTGGCCTCTGGTAGGCTGCCCATGTTCTAGTGGATGCCCACAGCCTTCCCCTGTGGGCGGCACTAACTACTCAGTGGAGAGCAGCAAAGTAAGAGGGCGTGAAGACAGGGACATGTAGAGGCGGGTTCAGGAGGAAGGAGCAGGGCCTATGATGAAGATACAGTGTCTATGATGAAGACACATTGGATACCCGTATGAACTTGTCAAAGAATAAATCAAACTAGTCTTTAAAAAAGTGAGCAGCCTGCGACCCCTGCAGCACTGGGGAAGAGTCTGCTTGTGGGAAGGTGGAGCTCTGAGGTCCAACTGTCTTCCAGGGCAAGTGAAGGGATGGTTTATGGGGGACACTGGCATCACCCTAGGTTTTGTCTGGAGGTGCTCACATGGGTTTGCTCTTTAAGATTCCTTGAGTTAAGGCAAAATGTTTTCTTTTCTGTATCCAATTACAACACTACATAAAGATTTGCAAAATTGCCTGCCCCCGTCTCTCTCTACATGCCCCCCCCCACCTCTCCCCCATCTTCCTGGGTGCTGTCTCCTGGGCCTATCAGTTTCTCAGAAGTCTCAATCACCAGCCATCTCTTCTCTGTCTTCTAGAAAGCTGGGCACTGTCTTCAGAAGGATGGCCATTCTCCATGCTCCTTGCCTGGGACTCTCTGAGCCCCCTTCTCAGCCCACCAGGGCCATTTATACTCCAGTCTGCGGCCACTATTCTCCCAGCATTACCCTGAAGGCCTCATGCTTCTATGCTGGGCTCCCAAAGACCCTAAAAATCAACAAAACCGCTGTCAGAGATAGGGATGCCATGCCCCTGCCAAGGGGGTTGGAAAGTCCATAAAGTCATAGAGTTGTAATTAAATACAGTCCAAAGAAGGATTCAACATCCCACATTCTGCATCTGCCTTCAATCACCCCATCAAAGACAACCTCAAACATTTTCTAAATACTGATTGTCTGAGTCTGCAGTACCAGGGTCAGGTACCAACAGTAACTAACTACCTATAACAGCTTCTTGCCCAAGGGCCTGTGGCCTCTGGCACAGAAGCATGCTCCCTGTGGGTATGTGACAGTTAATCTTCCTTGTCAACTTGACTAGATCTAGAATCACATCAGACACAAGCCTCTGGTCGCGTCTCTGAAGGGTTGCCTAGGTTCATTAGCTGAACTGAGAAATTCCACCATAATGTGAGCTGCACCACTCTCTGGGCCTAGATTTAAAACTGAGTGAAAAAGGAGAAAACTGGAAAGAGTTGGATCTCTGTGAGTTTGGGGCCAGCCTGGGCTTCCCGGGACTGCAGAGTTCCTCATTCAATACTTTCTGACTAAAGCCAATGGCTGCTTCAAGCTCTGGCCACCATGGACCATACTGGACTACACACTGGACCTGTGGACCAAAGCAACCCCTCTTTTCTCATGCTGTCTTTGTCTGATACTTGGTCACCATGATGACAGGACATGAAGGTGACCCGGCTGTGAGCAAGGATAAATTTAAAGTCACCAGACTTAACAAGCTTTGAATGTCTCAAATGAAGAAGGACAGTTTCCCTCTACAGAAACATGATGGGGTGTCATCATCTCGAAACCTCTAATGACACTTGGTAAACATGTCCTCTAACAACTAGCCTACCTCATCATTTAAATATAGTTTTTAGAACTAACATTTGTGGCCTCCAAGGCCTTTCCCTCCTTTACCCCTGAGACCACAGATGCTGCGTACTGAATGGAATTGGTGATTTCAATCAGATGCAAGGTGCCACCCAGGCCTGTGTATGCCACAGGCCCTGCATATGGCATCACATTTTCTAGAGACTCCTGAAGAAGTATTTGTGGCCAAGCCTGGTGCAGGGGCAAAAAGTAACAGACAATAATGTGTCATGGTTTGTAGATGCTTGACCCAGGGAGTAGATATTGGGAGGTGTGGCTTGTTGGAGTAGGTGTGGCCTTGTTGGAGTAGGTGTGGCCTTGTTGGAGTAGGTGTGGCCTTGTTGGAGTAGGTGTGTCATTGTGAGTGTGGGCTTAAAGACCCTTATCCTAGATGCCTGGGAGCCAGTATTCTGCTAGCATTCTTCAGATAAAGATGCAGAACTCTCAGCTCCTCCTGCACCATGCCTGCCTGAATGCTGCCGTGTTCCCACCTTGATGATACTAGACTGAACCTCTGAACCTGTCAGCCAGCCCCAATTAAATGTTGTCCTTATGAGAGTTGCCTTGGTCATGGTGTCTGTTCACAGCAGTAAAACCCTGACTAAGACATAATGAAAGTGTGACAGGTGCTCCCAACACTTATCACAGATTTGTCTCCTGTCCTTTGTGTCTCGATGCCCTGGGATTGGTGTCTAACTCTTCACACAGGAACAAGAGGTTTTTGAAGTTCTAACAAGGCCCCTGGCTTCTCCGTAAACAAAGGACTTTGCTTCGGTTTGGTGGAGATTTTACCCTCACCAAAGAGGTATTGCTGCTGGTCATGTTGCCTGAGGTGACATTGGTGGCTGTGTCCTTATGACCAGGGCTTGGCACTTGCCTATAACTTGATTATAACGTCTCTTTAAGAATTTCTTTCTATTCTAGACGTTTCTAAATTGCCTGTGAGAGTGATGTGTTCACCTATTAGCGTCAGGATGGTAAAGAAGATGCTTCCAGTGGAAACAGAGTGTTTAGGGCCACGTGGGCTAGAAGTTGGCCTAGAGTTAATTTTTTTTTCTTGAGCTGTGACACCAGGGGTCAGTTTGAAACCAATGAAGCTTGAATCAAGGGGAGACCCAGGCCTGTGTCGATCTGAATGTGTAGGGAACCTGCATCTCTATTTGTCTCAGTGGACTGTCCAGACGTCTGGGGTTCTGAACATGTAGCTGCAGGGAGTGAGAGCAAACCTGTGCACCAGAAAGTGCTCACGGGGCCACTAGAGGGTGCTGCAGACAAGGCTCTGAAGCCACCAGGGCTGGGGGGGGGGATCACACACAAGAACTGTATACCCACCAAGGTGTTGAGACAAGGCCATCACTCCTCTTCTCCATCTGTGGCCCCCATCACAATGGGAAACCCTGGCTTCACTCACCCACCCAATCCCCAGGAAAGCAGAAGAAAGGCCCCGGGATCGTAGGAGTCTAGGACCTGGCTCACTCTCAGGTGAGTCACTGGCCCCTTACCTCCAGGGACCGCTGCAGGGTTTGCTGGTCAGAGGAGATCTGGTCTACTTTGTGCTGGTGCTTAGAGTTCCCATGGGCAAGAGGCCTCACAGCCTCGATCTGTGTCCCCAGATCCAGCCCTTCTTCCTGTAGCCTCTGTAGTAGAAAAACAAGTGAGCTGCACTACGTCCCCTTCATCCCAGAGGTCCCTCTATCCCAAAGACCCCCCCATCCAGAAGACCCTCCATCCATCCGAGAGGCCCCTTTATCTAGATGACACCCCCGTCCCCCATCCTGGAGGCCCAGTAGAGTAGGGGCTGAGTTAGGTTCCCAGGAGAGTATGTTCCTTCTATCGGTGGCTGATCACTTGGGTGGTCCAACAGATTTCTTTTCAGGGCAAATGAAACTTTAAAATTCAGACACAAATATCCTGGGGCACTATAAAAATAAACGATAGGAAAGATCCCAGACAGCATCTTGGGAAAGAAACTCACGTCTGGACTCTCACTTGGTGACCATTGGTTGTTATGAGGAATTATACCTACTTCAGTATTAAGGACTCAAATGGATCATGCTTAATGTTTTCCAGAGAAGGCTGTCAGCTCATACACAAACCGTGCTTGGGTTTAGAACAATAAACATCATGTCGTGAGCCTGATAAAAACCAGGAAAGCTCCTCAGCCGGCCAGTGCTTGCCAGCGACCCGCCTGTATGCAGTCCACACATGATAGAAAGCATATCTTCCTAATCTCAAAATTGGTTTACTCAACTGAAAGTCTCCAGACTCACTGAGAATAGTTCCTATGACAGTTAATCTTTATTGCCTACCTGACTAGAATTTGATCATCTACGAGAAACCTCTGATGCGTCCACGAGGGAGTTTCCAAATACAGTGATTTGAGGAGGGAAGAACCAGAACCACATCCACGGGGACTATGGCTGGCACCACCCCATGAGCTGGAGTCTCAAAAGAAATAGAGAAACAAACCGAGCATTCACTGCTCTGCCTCCTGATCTCTTTTCAGACTTCAGAGCCCCAAAGAACTGCTCGTCAATGTGTTAAACTCAAGACTCAGCAGCTCTGTGTGTGTGTGTGTGTGTATATATATATATATGTGTGTGTGTGTGCGTCCCACTGAGGCCAGGGCTGCCAACTGAATAAGCAGAGATTCCACTGAGCCCCAAGTCATCCCTGTAGTAATGGACAAAAACCACCAGGAGGGGGCGCTTCCAAGCAGACAACAGAGCACCAGGTGACAGCCACTCCTCACCTGCAACCTTAGGAGCTGGACCTGCTTTCCAGCAAGGTCCCGCTGAAGCCCTTTCTCTGCTTGGATCCTGGCTTGGAGGTCTAGGAGCTTCCTGTGTAGAGGATCAAAAGCCACCCCAAAGTCCTTGTGCTGAACAAGCAGGCTCTGCAAATAGAACCACAAAAAAGGAACGTTTCTCACAGTGCCCTATGAGACCTAACAGTAGGCTGGGCTGCTCTCCTGAATCACCTCCTCCAGGAAGCCCTCCCTGGTGAGCCAATCCTGTGTTCCCTTATCACACTTTAGCCATGGTCCTAGCAAGCAGCTCCTCCCCTATACATCAAGAAGATTCTTTATAAATATGATTTTTTTATTTTTTTAGAATATGGCCAACCTATTCATTTCCTTTTGATTCTCTGCTGTAGAGACAAGATGGAGACAGCTGTCCCACAGACATTGCCACTTCACTGCCTGAGCCTCATATAGACCCCTACAGGCTGCAGCAGTCTCTAGACCAGAGATTCTCAACCTGTACATTGCGACCCCTGTGGGGGGTGGAGGTTGAATGACCCTTTCACCTAAGGCCATCGGGAAACATGGATGTTTACATTGCAATACACAACGGTAGCAAAATTACAGTTATTCAGTTTGGGACTCCACCTCATGGGGTGGGGCCATCCACGTTCAGTGTGGGTCTTCCCTCTTCAACAAAAATAACTGTATGGTTGGGAGTCACCACAACATGAGGGACTGTATGAAAGGCCCCCCCCCCCAGGCGTCTCTTTCTGTCTGGATCCCCCAGCTCCTGCCACCCTGCCTTGGCCTGCTGATGAGGCGAGGTTGCTGGACTGGGACCAGGTGATGCAGCCTGAGCCCTGACCCTGTGCAGGAGATCCTGACTGACTGTCCCCACCTGTAAAACAAGGCGACAGTGCACCTCCCCCAGAGGGTCAGCTGGACAAGGAGTAGCAGGTGGCTGGCCCGGAGCCAATGTCGGTAGACCATAGCCATGGTCCTCGCCATTACTGGCCACTCAGCAAACATTTGGCAGCTAGAACAGGCTGCCCACAGAGTGCCAGGCTGTTGTTTTGACTGAGTGTAGCCAGAAGGATGCCTTTGATAACACTTATTCCTAGTACTGTAGTGGATTAAAGTTAGCAAATGCGTGTATCTGCTATCTTCTGTTGCATTTAATTTCTTTGTGTGTGTGTGCGCGCGCGCACGTGTAGTCAGAGGACAAGTTGTAGGAGTTGGTTTTCTCCTCCCACCACGTGGGCCCTGGGGATTGTCAGCAGGTAGAGGCTGGGCAGCAAGCACCTTCACTGGTTGAACCACCGCACCCACCCCATCTTTGCTTGATCATCTTTGCTCTAGAGAGATAGTGTGATTTGAAATAAAGAGAACGGGGTTAGGGGTGACCAGCAGCAGACAGGTAGCTAGGGAGTCAGTCAGAGAGGTCATGTGAGAGTCGTGTCCGGTCTGGAGCACCTGGGATTGTGGGAAACATAGGCACACATTGCGAGCCACAGGAGCAGGGGTGGGGCAACCCCCACCCCATGGCCAGGCTCCAGGGAGGAAGCTGCTGATGCCCACCTGAAGTTTGCTCTTCCGCTGAAGAAGGCTGTTGTGCAGCAGGTCTCTGTCCCTCACAGAACTTGTCACCTGCTCCAGGAGGGTGGCTGCTCCTTCCTGACCAAAGACGCTGCCCAGCAGGTCTGCCTTCAGCTGCAGCATTGCCAGCTGCCCTTTCAGACGGGAGCTTTCGGTGAGAGCTGCCTGTGGGAGACAAAGTATCCATCTGTGCAGCTCAGACGGCCAGGGACACACCTTTTTCTATTGTTGCTGCGCCAGAGCTGTGACTCTGCAGGCACGTGATGGCTAACATTGTGGAAACAGACTTGCAGGAGTGACTTGGGAGGCCCTGAGTTTTAAGATCCCTGGGGGTTTTGTTTTGTTTTTTTACCCGCCCATCCCCCATGCACCTCATTACCAAAGGCCAAGTAATAATTCATCCTCTTTCTTGTCTGTCCATCATCACCACAAGCAGTTCCCACCAACAACAGAGGTAGATGCTCAGCCTCCCACCTGGACCATAGCTCCTGCCTGCCTATTGCTTCCAAGCCGGCATCTCCGAGGTGACCCTCCACACCTCACCAGCTTGATCCTCTATGCCTATACACAGCGACCCTCCCTCACCAACAGGCTCTCTGACATCCTAAAAAGACAGCTCCTGGGCCCCTGGGCAGTTCCCACCAGTAACAAGGGGCAAGTGGATCTTGGTGAGTTCATGGCTAGCCTGATCTACATAGTGAGTTCTAGTCTAGCAAGTCCTGCAAAAAGGAGACCCTATCTCAAAAAAAAAAAAAAAAAAAAAAAAAAAAAAAAGAAGCTAAATAAAACAGTTAACTAGGGAGAGATTAAAGTTGGGGAGATGGCTCAACAATTGAGGTGCTTGCTGAACAAGTCTGAGGGACCTGTGTTTGAATCCCTAGAAAGCCAAATGTGTGCTAAGAGGGCTTCGTGAACCATTGTAATCTCAGTTTAGGAAGGTAGAGGTGCCAGGGGATCCCCAAAACGAAATGGTTAACATGACTAGCCACACCAGTGGGCTCCTGTGTCCAATGAATAACACAGACATGCAATCAAGGGTAATTCCCAACACCAACCTTGGGCTCACACATGTGCAAGCTGCAGGCGGAGCTGCGTGCTCTAGGGGGACAGGGCCAAAGTTAGTTAAAGATTCTCCCAGCAACACCCAGTAGACCAGCAAGGGTAAAGGGGAAACTGGTCCGGTGTGTTGATGGAGGCCCTGTGCCTTGTGGGATGGTGGGTAGTTTTTCATTTCTCCTGGACTCCTTACAATCTCTGGGTAATACGGGTATATATTTATAATCAGAACAAAAACTATGCAAATGAGGTTGACACCCAGTACATTTTCTTGCCTCCCTCTGCCCTGTGTGTGTGAGCATCCCCCGATGCAAGAGCATCTCACGGGCTGACAGCTCAGTGGTGACATGCAGGGTTTATGAGCCAATGAAAACCCCAGTGTTGAGGGACTTTGTGGTGGATGCTGACAAATGCTCTTCCCAACATTCCTCTTTCTCCAAACAGCCAACCTCTGTTTTGGGAGCCAAGTGCCCAACTGAAGGTGTAGAGTTACTGGTTACAGAAATCATGAGGAGTTCATCCTCTTCAACCAGGCCCTGGTTAAAGGGTGGTCACATGACCTGCCTGCCGAATGAGATAAAAGGTTTCCAGAAAGGCTTTCCCTTCTAATTGGCAGTAAAGAGGTGAGGGAGGAAGCCCTAGGCCCCACCAGTAACAAGTACCGTTTGCTACAAAGTTTTGCAGCAAATACTGTCAGCTAAGTTGAGGACCAGAAAGAGACATGTCTTGGAGCAAGGAGAGCCTGGGATCCGGATGACTTTGTTGAACCATAACACCGGCCTGATCAACTCTGTATTTAAAGGCCCCACTGGCCAGGCCGTTAGGGCAGACCAGACACAGTGAAGGCAATGGCTTGCGACACTGTTCTCTTGCAGAACCGTTATTACTCTACCTGTAGTGGGGACTCTGGGGGAGACAAAGTTCCATGTGGGAGATCCATGAAAGTCACACCCAGCTTTACCTCTACCTGAGGACTAAGGATGACTTTTGTCCCTGAGAACAAATGTAATCCTCCCTGTGTACTTGGTACTTGGCTGGCCCAGGTATCTCGAGGACCCAGGAATGTGTTTGTCCCTGGGAGGGGAGCTGAGATTCCACACACTGGACCAGTGGCCTCCCCATCCCCACGAAGCCGGGTTACCTCAATCTGGGGAAGAAAGGTGTGAATGGAGGCCAGGTCGGGCAGGCTGGTGGTGATGTCCAGGAGCCTCTGGGCCAGAGCCTTCCATAGCTGCAGGTCATCGAGGGGCCGCTGGAAACGCTGCCACAGCTCTGCCCTGGTTGCATTGAGGAGCCTGGCATTCTTTCCCTTCATACTGCCAGGGCAGCGCAGGGCACAGATCCGGAGAGGAGAGAGGGAGGTTAGTCCCGGGCCGAGGCCTCTGCCCAGGCTGCCAGGGCAGGGGTTGTCCTCCTAACACATGGGCACGTGACCACCAGTGTGTCTGGACACATGCTTAGGAATTAGGTGGGAACTTGTAAGCACTGAGATGGAACGGAAGGAGAAGCTCACGTGCCTGGGGTCTACCTGAGGACAGACCCTTGACTCCCTCAGGCATTCAGACCCTCAAGGAAGTGAGTCTGCAGTGTCTAAGGGCAGGAGTCTAGAGGCAGGCAGAGCCACTGTGCCTTGCCTGGTTTGGCGCTGTCCAGCCCCCTTTTCCTCATCTGGAGAATGAGTAACAGAACGCTCCCAGAAACATTCCTAATCAGGGATGCCCTTCACGCTTCACACCCCCAGGGGCTTCCTCTAGTCAGAGAAAGCTGGAAGACTGCCCTTCCCACCTAGTCTGAAACAAAAGCTTAATCCATGTTTTAAGAGACCACTTAAAAAAAAAATGAGATGAGAGTTAGTCTGGGACCCAGAGCAACACTGAGGCTGAGGGATTCCTGGAAGAAAGGGCTGCAGAATCAGCCTGTGACCCCCCCACCAGGCAGGGGTGCAAGATGTACCGAAGAGATGCTATGGGGATAGATGGGCTGTTCTTAGGATGCCTCCTTAGCAAAAATAGGTGAGCGCCCCAAATATGCAGCGCTCACTTCTGCAGAGAGTGCCATTACTCTACATGTTGCTGAGTCCAACTGTGCCCATGGGCAGAGATGAGCAGAGGCTCTGACAAAGGCACACTCTGATACTCAAGTCTCGGCTCACTCATGGTAGCCCTCCCTCTCTCCTATTGGGAGAGCATGGTGAAGCTCTCCCAATGCTCAGCCATGCAAAGATCCAGCAGAGGTAGCTGGCCATCCCAGCCAGCCAGCCCACCCTCCACACACAGGGTACTAAGTATCCAGCACCCTGAGTCCCTCCCCACCCTTAGTCCTGCCTGAGTTCAGCCTCCCTGGGTACCTTTGGTATTCTTGAATGGCGGCCACCACGTTGTCAGAGAGTGACTGCAGGTCTGGGAAGGTGACAAGTTCCTTCAGTTGAGTTTGTAACCGGTCTACACGAGGTTGCTCTGAAGCCAGTGTTGCCCGAGTCCCCTGCAAGGTGACATCCAGGTGCTAGTGAGGCTCCTTAGAGGGATTACAGTGTATGTGCAGGGGCTGAGTAGAGGCCAGTAACTGGCCAGGCTGAAGGACCTTGTCATCAAAGGCATGGACTGGGGGGGTCTTACCTGTCACCAAACACATAGACTGAGGTGGGGGAGGTCTTACCCTTAGGCTCAGCTCCTGCTCCTCAACCTGAAACTTAGCTTTCCCTGTAAGCTGCCTGGCTGCACTCGGTGCCATCTTCCTCATAGTGGCACAGTGACAAATGTTACTTCATTGTAGCTGCTCCCACTGACTACACACAGCCTTTCCCTCTGGCTCTGGGGGATTGTAACCCACAGGCTCGTGCCTGGGTTCAGTCCCCAACACTGACACAAAAGACAGCTAAAGAAGGACAGAAGGGATTTAGGAATGTGGTCGGTTAGCAAGCCGGACTCACGCAGAAAGCCAGTACTTTTTAAGCACCTACATTTTTAGGTGGTAAGCACTTTCTCTGGTCTTCCTGTCATACTCCCAGTTCTCATAGCCCTGAAGTCAAACCATCCCTCAAGGCCGTCCAGAGTGAAGGAGAGGAACCTGTGTGAAACCGTACAGTCTGGCCCCACGATCTCCACTCTCAACCGCCACACTGCGCTCTGACTCAGACTAAAGCAGGTGGCCTTTGAGGACGCATGGCTCATTCTGCAGAGATGCAGTGCGACCTGGCCTGCTGGGAGGCTGGATGAAAAGGCGCTCACGTTCGTAAAAGATGGACAAGAAAACCTTAGCACCGTGGTGGGGCAGAAGGAAGATAGGGGGTGACACTTTTTTTTTTTTTCTTTTAGGTATTTTCTTTAATGGTTCCCCCACCATTTGAGGTGCTAGGGAAGGCAACCGGAACTTCATGCAAGCTAGACAAGTTCTACCACTGCCAGAATCCTGACATTAATGGTAAAGTAAGGGGCCGAGGGGGGCTGGGAATCTTTATCTGAACACTGTAAGTCAGGCCTTCTGTTGCAGTTTGGGTGGTAGAGAAAGCAGTGCTGTGAGCTTTTAGGGGGACCAGGGGGAGGAGCCCTGGGGGAGGAGCCCAGGGAGAGGAGCCCAGGGAGAGGAGTCCAGGGAGAGGAGTTAGAAGTATGTCACTGAAGGAGTTCATAGGGCCTTCTTGTCTTGTCTTCCTGACTGGCCCTGCTTTCTGGTTTATCAGGCAAATATATGTATTATGTGCCATAGACTGTCACCATGACATGTTGTCCCTGCCTGAGGCCCAAAGCAATGCAGCCACTGGATCTCAAATGGCACCTCTAGGACATGTGCCACACAAACCTTTCTTCTTCATAAGTTGTTTGCCACAGCTGTTTTGTTACAGTAGCGTGGAGGTGACTAAGACTTTCTGAGTGTGTTGAAACCCAGACTGCTTTCCCTAAACAGGAGTCCTTGCTCACCTCCCCAGATCCCGCTCTGTGTTTTCTTTTTACTATCTCTCCACTATGAGCTTCCTTCCCCCTCTCACTTCACTACTACCTGGCCAGAACACCCATCTTCATCCCACTGCTGAGGAAGGAAAGGGTTTCAACCCTTATCTGGATGTCCTATGTTCCTTGGGTCTTAGTCACCAACTTACTATGTGCCTTTAGGGGGAAAAAATATTTCAGGTCTCAGTTTTTTTCTTCTGGAAACTGGGAAGAAACGCCTACTTTCTCTATGAGCCTTTCAGAGAACTCAGGTGCCAAAGAATCAAACATACCAGAGAGGTGTAAGGCCTCTCTGTGATTGTGATTCTATGCCACAGAGTAACTTCAGCAGCCCGAGGCCCAGCACACCCCTGTACTCACGGAGAACAGCCTCCAGTGGGCCACCAGCTCATCCTCTGTGGCTGTCTTCACCATGGGCTCCAAGCCCTCCTGTGCCAGCCTCTGAAGGACTTTCTTGAACTCTCCCAGTTCTGCCTCCAGCTGCCGGATCTGCTGTTCACAGGCCCCCTTGCACTGGAGCAGACCCCTCAACCTCCCTTCCTCCTCTTTCCAGAGGACTCTCAGCTTCTCCAGGAGCCCCCGCATCTCCTCCAGCTCCCCTGCGATCTTCTCTGCACCCAAAGGGGAGGTGTTCCGAATGACACCCGCAGCCTGCTCCTCCAGTCTGTTCAAAGACTCCTCGCCCCCAGGGAAAGCCTTGGCGATGTCCTGGGTGGGGGGGGAGACAGCAGGAGAGCAGAGGTTAGCTGTGCTCGCAGAGCCACCAGGGGACCATCCCGAGGGTGACTGTCTGCTCTAGGTAACGTGGACTTGTGAGATGGGAGTGTCCCCTCCTGAATCTTCCAAGCCATTGCGTGTTTGCGGAAGAACACCTCTGCGATACGTGTGGCATCTGTTTCTTTAAAACAAATCAGCTTGAAGCTGTGCACAGCTTATGTAGCTTAGGTTGACTGCAATAACTTGCAAAGGATGGCCTTGAACTTCTGACCCTCGGAGTTCCCAGGCGCTGGGATTACAGACATATATAACCATGCGTGATTTTTTTCATATTATTGTGCTGACTTCCCCCTTCACAACAGTGATCCAAGTCTTCTTTCCTTTCCGTTTTGTGGCAGGATATGATTACAGACATACATAAATATTTGTATTTATCTTTCCCAAGCTGGCCCGAAAGTTTCAATCCTTCCGATACCCTAAACTCCAGAGCTTTGGGCTACAGGCTGAACACCCCCACCCTACTCTAAGCTTCCTTTCTAAATAGTGGCCATCTGCTTCTTCCAAGGCAAGATGATTCAAATACAAATTAGTAGACACCTCCGAGAGAGCTGAGAAGCAGCTCTCGAATTGCTGGCGATAACTTGCTGTCTGGTCCAAAGAAAACTCCAATTCCAGACTCCAACAGGCCGTCCAAGTAGCCCAAAACAAGCTCCACCTAGACCTTATCCCTGAGAGGCAGGCTGTTCTCACAGTTCTCTGTGCCCAGTCACCTGTCCTCTCCCCTCCCGTGCAGACAGCCCTGGCCACGTTCAGTCTGTTTCTTTCTCTCTCTGTTCTGGACTATCCCTGATGCCTCTGGCTGTTTTCTCTCTCTCAATAAAAACTTTCCCCTTAACCATACTACAGAGCAGTCATGTCGAAAGTGTCTTTACTGCACCCACACCGTGCATACATACGGTGCCAAAACCCCTGTATACACTCACAAGGTACAGGGTCTAGATGCTCCCCCAAGGCCATACGGTATAAAAGGTGACGTGGACCCACTCCTCCTGCTCACCTTGGCCTTTGAATGGGATGACTGTCCACTGTGGTGCTTCCCTGGCCACTGTAGGATCTGTCACCACATCCCTAGCCCCCGTCATCTGGGAGGCAGGAGCAGCTCCCACTCAGACTTCTAATGAATAAAAACCTCTCCTGACATCCCATGCACCCCACATCTGAGACCCACAGGTCTAGACCAGGCTTCTGGGATCCTACATGTCCTCTCTGTCCTGTCTGTTAGCTGTCACCCCAAATGTTTTGTACTAGATCCTCTGATTCTCTTCCCAGGAGTCTGTGCCGTGGGTACAGGTGTCTGGTGTGAAGAGCTAGGTTATTCCCACTTGTGACAACATGAAGTTTCTCTCTCAGCAGGGCCTTCAGACAACCTATCTGGGATACAGTGTCCCGGCGGGGTCCCAGTGGTGTACCTGCAGCGCAGAGAGGCGACACTCTGTGGCCAGCTTGCAGTTCCGCCCCAGACAGCTGTGTACCTTTTCCACCAATGCCTTCAGCCAGAGCTGGAACTCGTTCACATCCTCCCGGTACTGCTCATGGTCCTGGGCCACCTGGGCCAGGAGGTCCACCCTGTGCTGTAGGGGGAATTGCCTGTCATGAGTGTCTCCAGTCTGGTTAGGAGCCCGATGCGTGAGGCTGAGAATAGTAACCGGCTTGGCAGGAGTGTGAGGGAATCTAAGGATGCTGGCTGATGTCCCACACTTGCCAGCACTTGGCCTGGTCAACCACACAGCTAGCATCCTTTCCTGCTACGTCTGAGGAACAGGATAAGGGAATAGCACGATAAGGACCACAGAGCCTTCGCCCTCGCCCTCACCCTGCTGGGGCACTGCTAAGAAAGTTACATGCACACTGCGTAAATGCACCCATAGGGTGCCTCTCATTTTTAGCCCAATTTGACAGTCAGGGACTCTGAGGCTCGGAGCAGTGAACTGACATGCCCAAAGTCACCCAGCTAGAACAGCCAGAGATGTGGGGATTCCAGGCTGTATAGGAAAGGTAGCTGACCGTGACCTAGAGAGGAAGCCATAAAGCAAAGCGGGACAGAGGGAGAAGGATCAGGGGACTCCCACAGTGTGCATCTTGTGTGGCCTATGGCATCCATAAGCCATTGCTCACAGAGCTGGAGCTAGGAGAAACGGGGACTCTCATGGGGCCCGAGCTGAGATCCAAACCACAAGCATGAGGCTACACTCTCCATCCCTACCGAGGGACGATGGGGGACCCATAAGCTGGGGACTCCAAACTTTTGGCTTTGCTTGTCCTGTGGCTCCTACTGCCCTCTCTAGACCATCCGGGAGCTACTTGCATTGTGTCACGCAAGCAGCCAGACTGTGGGGGCAGAACGGCCCTGTTCCAGCAAACCTTTCATTACAGGTCCCAGAACCTGAACTTCGTGTCACTTTTATATATAAGAAAGTGGTTAGCTCTGAAATTTCCCTTACCCATTAACACACCCAAAACCTGTTTTTAGCCTAGCGACAAGCAACCACAGGAGAGGACAGCCAGAACAGCAGCCGAAGAAGCCTTGTTACCTCAGCTCCTTCCTGTAGAACAGGCCATGTCTAGGAAGGGCCTGACCCTCTGGGAAACTAAGTCACAAGCCCTCCACTGAGGAGGGCAGACAGGCGGATCCGAAGCCTTCTCCATCGGTCTGGGCATGGCTCCCCTCCTTTGAGACATTGTTCAGCAAAACCACACAATACCAGCTCATTAAACCTCTGCAATAACAGCAAGCACAAGAAAATCTCCCCATTTTAGAGATGAGATAGCTAAGGCTTAGGACCAGGTCACTTAGGAAAGAGATGAGAATCTCAGGATAAGGACTGCCTACATCCTTAGATGTATGTAGACAGAGCCTTGGCAGGGGCTACCCCCTTCACAGATCAGTCCTTGACCTTCAGAAAGTTGTTAGGGCCGCTTCCATCCCCTCAGTGGCTCCAACTTCCTGAGCTATGGTTTGCACAGTTCCCTCCGATCCCAGTGGTTGAGACTCGGGGGAAGTTTGCCAGGAACCTCAGAGGCCAAGCCTGATGTTGATGAGGGGGGGGTTGGGGTGGGAGGGAGGTGTCCTCCCAGGAATGAATGGTAAGTACCCCTGCCTGTGTAAATGAATGATGAGGTGCTGGCACCCAGAAAAGTCTAGAGTAAACAAAAATCCCTATGATGAGGAGCAGGCACCAGCAAGGAGTGGCAGCGGGCAGGAATCCAGATTAGCTGAGTGCCAGGCACAACAGCCATTTCTAAACCAAGCTCAGCCCGTGGGAGAGTGACAGGGGAAGGAGTGGATGAGGGCTCCGCCTTCTCATTAAACCAAACAATTAAACCATCGGCAGCAGGCAGAGTTGTCAGCAATGTCAAAACCGGAGCAATTAACAGGGTGGCTTGGATTTATGTCCCCAACAAAGGGCTGCAGGAAGTCTAGGACCCAGTGGCCTGAGGCCAGGCAGCCCTGTTCTGTGTAGGACTCGGATGTTGCTGTTTGCCCCTCGGAAGAAATGGTTTCAAATCAAACAAGAAAACACTGCTGGCATCAGCTGGCCTGCCTGCCTGCATCTCCTTCCGGTGCTTTGGGAGGACAGAAGCATCTCTCCGCTAGACACAGACGCTTCTTCAGGGTTGGTCCCAGAAGCCAAAGGGGGTACACCTGTCCCCACCCATAAAATTAGACAGGGGGGGGGGGACAGGGGAGAGGTGGCTAAGCAGATAACTGTCTCTATGCTGCCAAACCTAACAACAAAGATGCACAGGGTAGGAGAGAGAACTTGGAGAGGTAGCTCAGTGGTTCAGAGTGCATGCTACTGATTTTTTTGTTGTTGTTTTTTTAAAGTATTTTTTTATTTATGAATATCAGTACTCTATTTGCATGTATACCTGCATGACCAAAGAGGGCACCAGATCCCATGACAGACGTTTGTGAGCCACCATATGGTTGCTGGGAATTGAACTCAGGACCTCTGGAAGAACAAAGCCTCTTAATCACTGAGCCATCTCTCCAGCCCCCACGCATGCTAGTCTTACAAAGGATCCAAGTTTGGTTTCTACCAGCCACGTTAGGTAACACACACACACACACACACACACACACACACACACTCACTCACACAAGTATGAGTGTGATATCACATGGGTCAGGCCACTTCTGGTTTTTCCAAGCCAGCTGATCAGTCCCCATTAAATTCTTTCTCTAAGCCCTCTGGAGTCTCAGACCTACAGAGAAAATCAAGGGTTCCCAGGCTTCACCCAGTAGCTGAAAGGTAAAAACATTCCACTTCTGCAGGACCCAGTCCTCTCCAATCTTAATACCTTATTTCCATGTGGGGGTTGAACTGACACCTATACCAGAAAAGCTAACTCCTCCCCATCAGCCTTGCTGGTCCGGTCATGGAGACCTAGTGACCATACATCCAGCTAAAGGAAGACCCACCCTCCTCCAGGAGCCCCAAATCCCTCTCTGTGCTGATGTGTAGCGAGAATTTTGGTTTCTTTAATACAACCCAGAAATAGAAATGTGCATTTGTTTTAATCCCAGGTGTGGGATGTAGGGCCACTTCAGATTGTCCACAGTAGCTGACTGTGATTTGCCTCATGTTCTAGCAGGGGTGTAATTTTGACAGGGGGAGCTGGGAGAGCACTGCTTCCAGCTCAATACAGAAGTAATCATGGTTCATCGCCTTTGGGAATCTCTGTCCCCTCTTTGATCTGAAGCTCTCCTAGGCCTTTTCTCAACCCCTTCTGTCCTCCAGGGTTCTTACAGGGCAGACAGAGAAGATGTCACCAGGCGTATTTGTATAAGCTCAAACCATAATAAAAAAATATTTTCAAAGGCCAGGTCCCACTAGCCTCTACTCATACATACACATATATGAACACACAAAACTCACATTTCAGCTCCTTGTTCCCTGTACTCAGGGCTCTGCTGACTGACAGAGTACCTGGTATTGTAAGTCACAGGGAAGGGCCAGGCAGACCCAGAGAGAGATTTCATCTTATGCCTCCCCAGCCATGTGGGATTGGGTTGTCCAAAAGAAGGCAACTAGACAAGAGCCAAGTCAACCTGATACCATCTTGTCCATCTGTCCCGACCCAGGCTAGAAGCATGGGGAGTCAAATGCCCTCCAAAGTGTGTGTGTGTGTGTGTGTGTGTGTGTGTGTGTATGGGGAAATCTCATAAACAGTTCCAAGCACATGCTTCGTGTCAAACAAGGATACTGTTTCTGACTGTCCTTCATATGCTGAGAATGAAGGCCACCCTTTACGATGGCCGAACATTAGCCAGTTCTCAGAATTCAAAACCTAGTGATAGTTAAATGAGTGGCTCATATGCTGGGCAGCAGCAGAGACAGGCCTGGAAGCCAGTCCCTTCTCGGTGACTCAGTGTCTCTCATGGGTTTCCCCTCCCTGCTATCATCTTTCGGATCAAAAAGTTACCTCATGGCTCGTGTGTGGGAGGTTCGTGTTCAGCTGGAGGTGCTGTTGGGAAGTGATTGGATCCCAAGGGCACTAACCTCATTAATGGGACAATCCATTGATGAGCTTAGGCAGAGTAGGCTGTTGGGAAGCAGAGATTACTGAGAATGAAGAGACTACTGAGGATGAGGAAGAGAGCAGCCTACTGGACCACAGCCTCCTCCCGCCATGATGCTCCACCTCATCCCAGACTTTAGAGCAGTGGAGTCAGAGTAAGCCAAATTAAAAACCTCAAATTTATATTGTTTTCTTCTGGTACTTTTTTCCACATGCATGTGGGTGGAAATCAGCACGCTGGATCATTATAGAAATGCTTTCTTTCCCAGCAGGTGGTGATGGTACATGGCTGTAATCTCAGCCCTTGGGAGGCAGAGGTGGGTAGATTTCTGAGTTTTGAGGCCACACTGGTCTACAGAGTGAGTTCCAGGAAAGCAGGGCTACACATCGAAACCCATCTCAGAAAACAAAACGAAACCAAATAAACAAACAAAAGACAAATTCTTTTCCATAAAGCATGGACTGAGAACCCCAAGAGACCCCAGCACTGAGGATAATTTAAAAAGTAAATTTCCTCCCACAGCATCAGTAGGAATATGGGAAAGAGAGACAATCCTATGAGAGTGCAGACCACAACACTCCACAGAAAGGAACTCTTTGCTGCAGAAGTAGGACACTGTGACCACCAGCCCGAAACATACAGCACATCTGGGTCTTGGGTGCTGAATCTGGGTCTGTTCCTTCAAATTATAAGATGGCTTCTGTGCCCAGAAGAAGCAGAGACCCTGCAGAGAGACAGAGTCCTGGAGAAGTGCCTCTAGTCCTCATCACAGTGGGACCACGAACTCTCTCCCACAAATGCACATATGGGAAGGAGCAGTTACTTAAGATAGATAGATAGATAGATACATAGATACATAGATAGATACATAGATATGTAGATAGATAGATAGATAGGTAAGTAGGTAGATAGGTAGGTAAGTAGATAGATAGACAGATAAATAGATAGATAGAGAGATAGATGATAGATAGATAGGTAGGTAAGTAGGTAGATAGATAGATAGATAGATAGATAAATAGAGAGATAGATGATGCATAGATAGATAGATAGATAGATAGACAGATAGATAGATAGATAGATGATAGATAGGTAGGTAGGTAGGTAGACAGATGAGAGATAGATAGATAGGTAGGTAGGTAAGTAGGTAGATAGGTAGATAGATAGATAGATAGATAGATGATACATAGATAGATAGATAGATAGATAGGTAGGTAGGTAGATAGATAGATAGATAGGTAGGTAGGTAGATAGATAGATAGATGATAAATAGATAGATAGGTAGATAGATTGGTAGATAGAAAGATAGATAGACAGACAGACAGACTGATAGGAAGGCAGGCAGATGTGGTGTCGCACACCTTGAATCCCAGCTCTCAGAGGCAGGTGGATCTCTGAGTGTGGGAGACCAGCCCGATGTGCATAGTGAGTTCCAGGCTGGTCACTACACAGTGAAACCCTGTCTCAAAAACAAACAAACACACTCACTTCAGGAACCCCCAAACTAGCCTAGTGACAGAGAAACAGGGACCGTGAAGGTCCATTCCCAGGGTGACTGGCTGAAGGAGACATACATGTGCTAAGGGCAGATTCAGCCATGGAGATGTACGTCATGCTCTGATGCGACGAGCTCAGCAGAGCCACAGGGAAGCAATCCACCCATGCAGGAGACTCAGTGACACTGAGTGATCATCCCTTCTGCTTCTGCTTTTAGACATAGATGCTCAGTAACAAATAAAAACATAGCCCCGCTGCAGGCTGAGGTGACATTTGCTAAAATGGAAAGGAACAGGTGGACACGCTGAAGACCCACAAAGAAAATCAGAATTTCTAGAAAGTAATCATTTAACACAGTAATCGAATGAACTGTCGCAAGAGCACAGCCAGGATGAGGTGGGGGATGGGCAGAGGCTGGGGTTAGGACACGGAGCAGCAGTGGATGGGCTGAAGGGATGAAGGGGAGAAACGAAGACGAAAGGAAAAGAGGGAAGTGGAAAAGAGAGTGGGCGGGACAGACAGAGGATGAAGGAAACCTGGGGACACAAACAGTACAACCTGTCAATTCGTCCACATCTGTGGGAAGCTCTGAGCGACTCTGGCATATGGGTAAGGGGTGGAAGGCTGGTGATGGGTGACCGGGTGCTGGACGGATGAGGGTGAGTGGGCGGTGTGCAAGAAAGCAGATGGAAATGTTAACGCTGGAGAGGATGGCTGGACGGGGAAGTATGTGGGCGGGCGGACGGCTAAGTAGATAAATAGACTAGTTGGGGGATGCCAAGCTGATGAGTGAGTGACCAGACAGATTGGAGAGGTAGAATGTGTAAGCAGGGTAGGCAGAGGGAGGCTTGCTAATACTTCCGGGAAGGGAGCAGACAGCCCAGCAGGTTGAGTGGAAAGTGGATTATGGATGGACTGACCGTGAGGGAGCAGCAGAGGGGCTGGAGGGGCGGATGAGGTGGGTAGGTGTTTGGGGGACGGAGCCATCACCACTGACCTGGGCTCGAGCCTTCACCGCATCGTATTCTGCCTTCATCCTCTTCTGAGCATCTTCATCCACGCTGGGGTCCCCAATCCTGCTGAACAGGGAGCCCGCCTCCTCCAGCAGCCTGTCCAGGAGCACAGCCTGATTGTCCACATTGTCCAGCAGCACCTGGGCGTGGCCCAGCTGCCATTGCTTCTCCTTCAGGCCCAGCTGCAGCTCCACGGGGGGCTCCAGCATGACCACCATCTTCTGGAACCAGCGGTAGAACTCGTCCTGGGCCAGCAGGTACTCGCTCCAGTGCAGCCACACCCACTCGATGCGACTGTGGGACACAGGTGGTGGGGCTGAGAGGCCTGCCCACTGGCTCCTGTCACTGACCCCCCTCCCCCCAGGTTCTAGAAGCTTTGTTCTGAGAACAGGATGATGCCTTCTCTGGGCTCAGTCACACTCCAGATTCTAGACTTTCCTTCTTTCCTGTGAGATCTCGTGTCCGGTGAGAAATCTCCCAAGATGAGGCCAGGTACGAATTCCATGTGTACCCTCAGCCTCCTGCTAGGGATATGAAGTCCAGGTGGCCCTGAGCCACCAGGACCCCAGATTCTGGCTCTGAACTTCCAGTACCAGTAAACAGATCCTTCACGCTACACAGTAGCCCCAGGCCCTTAGAATATGCTGCCTGGAAGCAATTAAAGATTGCCCCTGGGACTTTGCCTGATATTAGGCAGAAAAAAAACAATCTGTGGTCCAATTAGTGGCCACCAGGTAGGGATGGGGATGAAGGACCCATGTGAATTCTTAGGGTAGAGTAGCCCTGTGCTTTCATCCGCCTCAGTTTCCACCTATCTAGCGTGGAGATGGCTCTATCTTGGCAGCCGGTACCAAGATGTTGGTCTGTAATGTTGGATGGAAGGGTTTGGAAGGCAGAAAGCTCTGTCCTATCATAAGATACCACGCTCAGATTTGCAAGCGCTCTGGGGATTCAAACTCAAGTCTTCACACTTGCACAGCAAGCACTTTGCCCACTGAGGCATCTCCTAGTCAGGGCCAGGCCTTCTTATGTCTGACTTCACAAAGAGAACACAAAGAGAATTCAGGAGCCTATTATAATTGCTGGGTTCACCACCATTATGCCTGTCTGTTATTAGAAAGAAGCACTGTCCTGAATTCAAAAAAAAAAAAAAAAAAAAAATTCTGTTCCCAGGACCCCTGAGTCTGGAGAAGAGTCACTCAGACAGGGGTCCCAAGATACTAGGGCGATGGGCAAGGAGAGTCACCGGCATCTGAGGATGTGGCGGTGTGGTCCCCTGACTGTTCCCACCTGTGGCAGTGAGTCATGTAGGTGACTGTCTCCTCCCACTGAGACTTGATATCCCTCAGCCGGGCCAGGATCTCAGGTTTCTGGCCCTCCTGGCAATTTGCCAGGAGAGCCTCAGCTGCCCGCAGGACCAGCTCCACCTTCATGCACCCTTCAGGCTCCCGTTGGCAGATTTTCTGTGGGTACAACAGGCAGTTTCTGAGAGTCAAACATGGCACCACCAGGCACAGACAAGGGACCCGCACCAAGAGCTGGATTTTGAGGCTAAAGTTGTTGCAGCTCAGCCTAAGGCCTTACACCCCCCTGATGTACCCCGAGGAAGCTGCTGAGGGCTTTGGGAAAAGAGAGGGAGCTCTGGAGGTTAGCTCTGTCCTTGACCACTGAGCTGCACCCAGCTTCTAACTCCTAAGGCTTGCTCTCTCCTGGGATGTGCCCTTGTCCTCCTGTATCATGGCACGAGCCGGCCAACCTCTCAGACTTTTGCTCAGAAGAACACATGCAGGCAGCACGTGTCACTGTGTGCCTGATGTCAGCACGTATGTGGCCATGAAGTGACACCCTCAAGCTGGCTGTCAGAGGCCATTGTGGTTCCCACCCAGCCAAGGCTCGAAAGCAGTCACACTGTTTTGCCCTTGCTCCGAGGTCCTGCTCCCATGGGTGACAGAAATTGTACAGCCCATTCCTGAGGGACACCTCAGAGCCTTGCCTACACTATCCTATCTGTCCCTGACCTGTCTCTCTCAGTCTCTTCTCTCCCTATCTCTCTCTTAATGTATTATTTATGTGCATGTGTGTTGTGTGGGGGTGTGTGTGCTGGTGCATGTGTATCCCAGTATACATGTAAAGGTCAGGAAGTCTGTTCTCTCCTACTGTGGGTCCCGGGAATCAAATTCACATCATCGGGCTCATGACAGCTTCAGCTCTCAATTGATATAACCTAGACTCACCCAAGGAGTCTCAACTGAGAAATCTCCCCTAGCAGACTGGCCTGCTGCCATGCCTGTGAAGGAATTGTCCTTAGTGTCCATTGATGGGGGAGGACTCGGCCCACTGTGGGCGGCACCAAGCATAAGCTTGGCCTCCTGTCAGGTGACTCGACATATTCCAGGGCCATTTATGGACTAAAAGATCACTCTAGGATGACTTTTGCCATATGACTTCTGTACACCAGACCTGTGGCAGGAAGGGAGGTAACAGTCACAGACAACACCGGGGCTGTAGTAAGCCCCACCTTAGCATGTCGCCTGGCCTAACTGCACTGGCCGTCAGTAACCGTCCACTATTACTTTTTTTTTTTCTTTTCTTTTTGCAGACAATAATCTCTTTATTTTATTCTTTTTTATTACTTCTTACTTTACTTGGTTTCTTGGCACCTCCCCTGGCCCAAACTCAAGATTAGTTGTCAGTTTTCACACCCTGGACAGCCTGGTTATCTCTGCTCCTTGTCAGTGGATGGAGAAGGAAGGGCTCCTGACATTCAACTGTGGCCCTCAGACAGCGCGTGACCTCAGGCAGATCTCAAGGCTACTCTATAAAGTCCTTTCTCTCCAGGGGCAACACTGCATTTCCTGCTGTGTCCAACACACACCCCGTTGTTAACCATACTGACAAGGCAAGTAAACACTCTGTCGATTGTTGAATTGTCAGACCTTCCCCAGCACGTGCAGATAGTCCCCACCCTATCTTCCTGGCTCTGTATAACAAAAGCTGGCCGGGTTGGCATGATACGGTTGTCAAAGTGATAATATGGAGACTTCTCACACACCTTATAAAGAGTGAAACTTTAAAGATTCCCTCCCTTTCCCCCATCTCTGGATGGGACAAAGCCCACCACCAGGAACAGGATCTTGCAGCATGGCTGGGTATGAATTTTTGCCAAGCAGAGCTTAGATCTGATTAATAACAAAAATTAGGAGACAGCATCTCTCCTGATCAGCTGTATGAAGAAGCATCCACAAGGTGGATGTATAGCTCACCTGTTGTACAGTTAAGAACGCTGAGGACCTACAGAAACCAGAGACTAAAGCGACCAGGAAGACTCCTAGGTCCCTAAGTCCCAATGGACTCCAGTAGCCTTTGAGAACCAAGAGCCCCTTTCATGTGAGGAAGAAGTAAGATTTAACCTCTCAGGCCACATCCTTAAGGGACCTGCCCTGACTCTGAGGCGGTAAGGTCAAAGTTCTCTTCCCCAAAGTCATCCTCCCTTACCTTTGCCCACCCATCTCTCATAGGAGAGGTATAGGCTGTATTTGGGGGATTAGAAAGCACCTGAGACCTTCTGCTCTTCCCAAGCATGTAATCTTGATGCTTCCTTAAAAGGGCAAAGGAGCCGTCAGGTCCCAGAAGAGTGATCACCTAGCTCCCTTCCCCAAACTCGCAGGCTTGCCCCTGCCCCTCCCCACATGACCTGAGGGGAGGAGGGGCTGAGGCCCCTGCAGAGAAAGGGGTCAAGGAGGAAAAGTTGGTCCCTCTTTCTGCCACATCCACCCTGCTGAGGCCTGTCCCTCACCAGCAAGCAGGGGTCCCAGGGAAGTCTGACAAGGGGTGAGGCAGGAGTGGCCGCCTCCCTCTGCTGGCTTCAAGCAGCTGGTGACAAGAATGAGGTGCCAGTTAAATGGCAAGACTTAGTCAAGTGCCTCCCCTAAACCCAGCCAGCACTAGCTGACCACCAGCTGGGGATGGCACCAGACAATGTGGCCCATCCTGGGGTTCACAGGCAGGAAAGAGGGAGAACCACAGACCTCGTTACAAAAGAGCCACCTGGGTGCTCAAAGAAGACCTGGGAAAAATCCAAGAGGACTTCTTGAAGGAGGCAGCATTGATGTTCACGGGAATGGTGCCCACAATTGGAGAAGGGGGGAGGTGAAGGTGCAGAAACAAGACATAACTAGAGATGCTCACGCTCGGCCTCTAGAAGCCAGACCCCAGCACTTCCAGGGCTGAATGCATTCACACATACACACACACAAATATACATACACACATGTACATACATACACACACAAATATACATATATACACACATACATACAAACATGTACATACATACATACACACAAATATACATACATATATACACACATACATACACACGCAGATACAGACACACATAGACACACACAGATACATTCATACACACAGAGATGTACACATACAAACATACAGACAGATATATACATGCATATATTTATATATATAAAGACCCTTACATATACAAATATACATATACATGCCTACAGAGAAATACATACACACAGACACATACACACATGCACGGATACAAACATAAATACACACAGAGACATACACATACAAATATATAGACAGACAGATATACATGCATACAAATACACAGACATACACATGCATATACACAGATAAATACATACAGACAGACACACACAGAGAAACACATACACTCAGAAACACACACATACAAACAGACATACACTCTCACATAAACACACAGATACATATACACAAAAATGTGCACACACACATACAGATACATACATACATACATACACACAGAAACACACACAAATACACACAGACACATACATATACTAAGAGAAACACATACACAAATACAGACAGTCATATACACACTCACATAAACACCAGACACATACATATACACAAAACTGTGCACACACATACAGATACATACATACATATACACAGAAACACACACAAATACACACAGACACATACATATACTAAGAGAAACACATACACACATACAGACAGTCATATACACACTCACATAAACACCAGACACATACATATATACATACATATACATAGATATATATATGTGTATATGCAGCATATACATACACACAAGCATATACACACAGAGACACAAACACACAGCCACACATGTGCACACACAGACATACACACCAGCCTGGCCAACAGCTCCTCCTATGCCCCTCTCAGCCCTCACTCACAACTCTGACAGCTGCAAGGTTTCAGGTGACAGGCAGCTGAGGGAGCGCACTGGAGGACATTTGCTAAGGAACTGTGGCAGTGGGGATCCAGGGTCAGGGGCACCCGGAAGCCAGCTGGGTCAGAAAGGACTGGCTACTTTCCATTTCGCATGCTCACTCGAGGCAAGCTGACAAGTCTTCTGAGGAGATGCAGTCCATGGGCTAAGGCTTAGTGACAGGAAATCGAGAAGGAGCATGCAGATTGTGAGGGGTGACAATGTGGGGAGGGAAGCCACAGACATGAAGGACTTCCAATGCCAGACGGAGCTTAGCTCCATAGACCAAAAACTGTGGCAAGTTTTAGAGAAAAACAACAAAGACTCTTTGGATGGTTAATGTCATCTGTCAACTCGACTGGGTTGAGAGCCACCCAGGAGACTGGCAAAGCACACCCCTGGCTGCGTCTGTCACCAAACCAACATGCGTGTGCCTGTATATATTTACTACATGTGTGTCCTCAGAAGCCAAAGAGTGTCAGATCTCCTGGAGCCGGAGTCACAGGCTGTTGTGAGTTTCCAAACATGGGTGCTGGGAACTGAACCTGGGTCCTCTGGAAGAACAGCAAGTGCCCTTAACTGCTGGGCCATCTCTCCAAATTGTCCCCACCTCTTAAAATAAATTGTGTTTGTCTGCTTTTTTAAGACAAGGTTTCTCTGTGCAGCCCTGGCTGTCCTGGAACTCACTATGTGAACCAGACCAGCCTCAAACTCACAGAGATCTGCCTGCCTCTGCCTCCTGAGAGCCAGAATTAAAGGTGTGCACCACTACCCAGCTATTTAATTGTAATTGCGTGGTGTGTGTGTGTGTGTGTGTGTGTGTGTGTGTGTGTGTGTGTGCACGTGCTCGCGCACGCAAATGCCTGCAAACACTGTAAGGACAAGAGATCCTACAGCTAGAGGTACAGCTGGTTGTGAGCTAGCAGACATGAGTGTTGAGAACTTAATTCTAAACCTCTGCAAGAGCCAGACACATCTCTCCCACCTTGAACCAGAGCTGAAGGAAGAAGTGGACCAATCCAGATGAGCAGAAGCCTTAGATTCAAGGAGTGGGTACTAGGCAGAGCCAAGCCTGAGTCAGCAGGGTTAGAGGACCCACCCAGATGTACAGACACCCACCCTGGGATGGAAGGGACAGAATGCAGACTCTGTCCCTTGTGACCAAAGTATGAATGAGCAGCAGGGTCATCTTGTGGAACTTTCTGGAAAATCAGAGCTTCAGCTTCAGCCCCAGACCACCTGATCAGAATGTACATTTAAGCAAAATGACCAGGACATTTGAACACAGGTCAGAGTGTAAATAACTCGCTGGTCCCTCAGGCAGGGACAGGGGTGGGGGATGGGGAACGGCCAACGCCACAGTGCCAGCAAAGCCAGACCACTGCCTACCTCTGTCTCTCGCAGCCTTGCCTCCAGGGCAGCTCGGGGACCCTTCGTGTTGTCATTGATCTGTAGCTGCTCCTGCACCACCTTCATCCATGCCTGGGCATCCTCCACACTCCTGTCAAAGTCCTCCTGGGGCTGCTGCGTCATCGCACCTGTAGAAGCTGGGAAGGATCACATGAGGTCAGGGGCTACAGAGAGTGTCCAGGTAGCAGGCACAGCATACGAACACATCTCCCCACCCCCAACCCCCGTGGTGCTTTCCAGCATACAAGGGCCCCACTTGGCACGCTTGTCAATCCTAAGTGTCCAGAGCTAGAAATGGGCAAGGACAAAGCAGGTCTAGCCTCTGCTACAGGAACGATAGGCTGGTAGAGACATCCCGTTAGCATGTAACCTCTCTGTCCCTTTCTCTACTTTGGAAGCAGCGTGGCTTCCTATCTGTATTTTCAGGTCCTCTACCGGGGGCTTTCAGAGCTCACAGACAGAAGGTGTAACAAAAAGTGAGTTCAATTTGAACGAGTCCATGCCCTCAATTGAGGATTGCCTCTGGCATCAGCCGAACCCACAGAAACCTAGAGCACCCCTAAAATTAACGTGGAAAGGAGTTGGTCGTGGGGACTTACGCTGTCCCCACTTCACACCAGCTTGGGTCTCCAGCAGTCCTGGTATGTGCCCCTCCATGATAGGGAGGTGGGGCTACCCCCAAACACAGGCAATCAGCTGACATGCCCCCCCATAAAGCCCACCTGTTCCCTAGTGACACCAGCCAGCTGAGCAAGCCACCCACCCACCCCAGTCCCCTTGGCTGGGCTGCTCTCCTAACCTCACCCTGTACTGAGAACACAAGTCTCAGATTTCTCATTCAATGTTCTTAATTAAAGGCCCACTAAGCTGCGACAAAACTCTTCTGTATTCTGGTGCTACGTGTCAGTTGACAGCGACTAGAGCCTGCTTTGGATTAAGGTTATTTACATCCACATCCCGTGTAATGGGATTGGGGCTGACTTAGCTGCCAGTCTCCCATGATGCCTTGCACAATAATAAACCCAAGGGCACTGGCAGAAGCGGCCCGGAGTGGGTGTACGCTCCATCAAATCCCATCCCCATACGAGTTCCCCATTGCTTTGTTTTATTGAAGTGCTGGGGATGGAACACAAGGGTATGTGTCCGCTAAGGACACTCAACCGCTGAGTTTCGTGCCGGCCATGCTACTTAAAATGGCGAGATGCTTAGGACATTAGAGTACAAGATAAAATGTCTAAAAGATCACATGCTTTCTCGCATCTGCAAAAACGCATTTAAGTGTGTCATACACACACACACACACAAAGAGAGAGAGAGACACATAATGAAAACAGAGGGAGACTCTGGAATAAGGGGGTAGGGGGTGGGGTGGAGGGCTGGGGAGGTGAGCCTGAGACAGTGCAGGGATGTAGGAATCCATATACACCATGGATCCCGACATCTATCATTCTGTGTGCTGAGAAAATGAATAAAAAGTAAAGTGACTAACCAAAAGGGAACGGAAGCCACCCCCATGCCCAACCACAGGGACTTGGTCGCATATGCTGTGTGCGGCATATGAACTGCTTGCACAGGAGACTCCACAGCTGCCCAGCAATGTGATCTTATCAGGAGCTTGTGAATGTCAAGGCTGAGGACATAATACCAGGAAGCGGGGCAAAATTATGTATTTAGTAGCTACGACCCTACACCTAATCCCAGCACTTGGGAGGCAGAGGCAGGTGGATCGCTGAGTTCAAGGCCAGCCTGGTCTACAGAGTGAGTTCTATGACCAGGACAGCAAGGACAATACAGAGACACCCTGTCTCACAAAAGTGGGGGAGGAAGAAGGAAAGGCTAGACCAGGGGGCTGAAGGGATAGCTCAGCCAATAAGAGCACTGGCTACTCTTGCAGAGGACCTGGGCTCAGTTCCCAGAACCCACATGGTGGCTCACAACCACCTGTTATTCCAGGGATGTCTGAAGCCCTCTTCTGGCCTCCACAGACGCTGTATACAGACATGCATAAAGCGGAAATAAATAAACCTTTTTTAAAAAATCTCTGAAAAATAAAAACAAAAACTTCTCCACTCACATAAAAAGGCTGGGGACTCCCCGTTACCGAGCCCATGTGACCAAGAGTGGAGGATGTGCAGTAGTGTCCCAGCCCCTCCAAGACCTCATTGTCCATACATATGACCTGAGGCTTCTCCCATGGGAAGAGCCACTGTAGCCTCAGGAGCCCCTTGGCTAAGGGCATCCAACCACAAGGAGTTCAGATCACCACTGAGGGCTGGAGAGATTGCTCAGTGGTTAGAGCACTGACTGCTCTTCCAGAGGTCCTGAGTTCAAATCCCAGCAACCACATGGTGGCTTACAACCATCTGTAATGGGATCTGATGCCCTCTGCTGATGTGTCTGAGGACAGCTGCAGTGTACTTATATACAGTAAGTAAATTAATAAATCTTTGAGGGGAAAAAAAAAAGATCACCACTGAGGGTTTTTTTTCTTCTCTTATTTTTATTTATATTTTTAAAATAATTACTTATTTTTAGTTAGGTGTGTACATGTATGTGTGCATATGTACATGTGAATGTGGCTGCCCCTGCAGGCCAGAGAGGTCAGATCCTGTGGAGCGGTAGTTACAGGTGCTTGTAGGCCTCCTGATGAAGGTGCTGGGACTCAAACTCGGGTCCTTTGGAAGAGCAGTGCTCATAACTGCTGAGCCGTCAACTCTCTAGCGTTGTCTTATTTGTAACCTCACACTTTGTGAAAAACTTCAGGATCGAGCAACCGTCCTTTTACAACTGAAAAATAAAGCTAAAACCCTTTCTGGGTATGACTAAGTTGCTCCCAAAGCCTTGGCCAGGAATCTGGCTGGCCCCCAATCCCCATGGCACTGGGCGGAGGAATCTGTGGCAGACAAAGAGATGGAGACAAAGGCACGCCAGCAGTGCAGGGCCAAAGGACAAGGGTGGGCCATGGAAGGCGGCGGAGGGCGGAGGGCGAAGGGCGGTGGGCGGTGGAGGGCGGTGGGTGGTGGAGGGAGGTAGGCGGTGGGCGGCGGAGGGCAGGCCACACACTAGGAGTGGCTGCTACTAATCCAGAGCTCAGCCCCTAGCATGTTGTTTTTCTTTTAGAACTGTTTTGACATTTTTCGAGAAACTTAAAGCACACCCACAGCCACGCCCTGTCTGTCAATGCTTCTTTTGAAATGTGCCTACACGTGTGCTAGCCTCTGCTCCGGTTCTTTGCAGCTCCGAACTGCTGTCCAGTTGCATGTCCTGTATAGCTTCCGAGAAGCCTGCTTTTCTCTGTTCTCAAAGCCAAGAATGCAGGGACAGAAAAACCATCCCCGCAGCGCCCGGCACACCTGACGCCATAGTCCCCGCAATAAATAAGCAGACAGCCCCACCAGCACTCCGGGTGGACAGCTGCCCATAGAGCATGTGTCCCTGCGGGAGGGTAAGGTCCTCCTCCAGGGCAGAGAAGAAAGAGCAGCCATAAAATGGCCCAGTTACCAAATACTGAAAATCAAATTTGGGGCACACACATGCAGTCTACCTATATTAACACAGTAAATCACACAATCTGAACCATGGACCTCATAACTCCCGTAACGCTGAAATCACATTGAACGTAACCGGCACTTAGAGACACGTGTGACAGCTGCACCTTAAACTACACACACGCGTGACAGAATGCCAGGCCCTGCTAATAGGAGAGAGGCTTCGCTGCTGCCTGTGTAAGCACCAGAAAACCATCAGCTCGGGGTCAAGTGGAGGGTGGAGTTGGCTTCCCATCTAAGCTCGTGGGCCCCTGAGTTCTATCCAGGTCTCCCCAGCACTACCCCGTGTGACGGCCTGAAGTCCAGCCAATGGTGAAAGCAAGAGAGGGTAGGAAGCTGACGGCTGAAAAGTCAAACAAAGGGCTAGAGAGACTGGCTGAGGGGCTAAGAGCTCTTACTACACTTTAGAGGAACCAGGCTCCTTTCCAGCACCAGCTGGCAGCCAGCAACTTGGTGTTCACAAGTACCCGTAACTATCTGCCAATTCCAATGCAGGCAAACACTCATATCCTTACTTGTCGGTTTCGTACACTTGGGAATAACTAAACCCAAACGGCTGCACACACCTATGAGAGCGCTTTTCTTAATTAAATGTTTTGAAGTTGGGAAGACCCAGTTTTAAGATCCATGTTTAATCTGGGTCACACCTTCTGCTGGTCACCTACACAAAGAACATGGAAGGAGGAAGCCCCCTCCTCTCTCTGCTTGCTCGCCCTCACTCTCACTGGTAGGTCCATTCCGTAACTAGCACTGGACTCTTTGGTGCTCCAGTGTATACTGAGGACCAGCCGAGACATCCAGTCCCATAGACTGAGCAACTACTGGATTTTGTACTTTCTGTGGGTAGTCAGCCATTGTTGGACTTGCTGAACCATAGCCTGTAAGCCACTCTAATAAATCATATATATGTGTGTATATATTATATATATATGATGCATTCATTATATACATTATATAACAAACATATAATATATGCATATATACACTTACAAATGTATACATACATATACACATATACATACATATACACACATATACATGCACATATATATATATTCAATTCCCAAGTAGACATAGTCTTTTAAAAAGAAACTATGCTCACTATAACCTGTTGCACATTTTATGAAGAGCTAGACTAGAAGGGGCTTGAAGTTTCCCTACATGAAGACAGCAAGCAGAGGGCCACTGAGCACAGGACAGGGATGCTGAGAACAGGACAGGGATGCTGAGCACAGGACAGGGATGCTGAGCACAGGACAGGGATGCTGAGCACAGGACAGGGATGCTGAGCACAGGACAGGGATGCTGAGCACAGGAGAAGGATGCTGAGAACAGGACAGGGATGCTGAGCACAGGACAGGGATGCTGAGCACAGGAGAGGGATGCTGAGCACAGGACAGGGATGCTGAGCACAGGAGAGAGAAGCTGAGCACAGGACAGGGATGCTGAGCACAGGACAGGGATGCTGAGCACAGGAGAGGGATGCTGAGCACAGGACAGGGATGCTGAGCACAGGACAGGGATGCTGAGCACAGGACAGGGATGCTGAGCACAGGACAGGGATGCTGAGCACAGGACAGGGATGCTGAGCACAGGACAGGGATGCTGAGCACAGGAGAGAGATACTGGACACAGCACACCCTACACACCTGCACTGACTTTACACACTTTGCCAATAATTGTGGGTATTAATTCAGTGTCAATTCAAAAAACACACAAAGTTAAGTAAAGTTTTAAAAGAATGCTTTCTGGGTTCGGACAGATGGCTCAGTGGTTAAAGGCACACATTGCTTTTACAGGGGACCTGATTTCAGTTCTCAGCACCCACACTGGGAGGTTTACAACCACCTGTAACTCCAGTTCCAGTAATTCTACACTTTCAGCCTCCGTGTACACCGTACTCATTTGTATATCCCCACAAACACACATAGCAAAGACAAAATCTTTTTTAAAATGCTCTGGAAGAACTTAATAGATTCCAAAAATATCTTAAGTAAATTTATTTCATGCACTCTCGCTCTCAAAATTCATAAACATCCTTTTCTTCTAGTTTTTTGCTGTTCTCTCGATCTGTATTTGTGATTAGGTGTCCTTTAAACAGTTTACTGAGAGGCAATTCAAAGCTTCCACATGCATGTAATAGAGCACAGGACAAAGGGACCCAGAGAAAAGGCGATGGTGACACTATCAGACCTGGGGTGGAGGTGGCAGGCCCTGGAGCCCAAAGGAGACGCTGTGACTACAGGAGGCCTCACACAGCAGGACAGGCCACTGGAGCAAGCTCCAGCCTTCTCCTGGCTTAGCCCAGGCAGAAGCCAACACAGTGCAGCCCTCAGGACTTGGCCCTCATTACTGTGCTGAGTAGTTCTATGTCAACTCGGCACAGCTAGAGTTTTCTGAAAGGAGGGAAACTTGATTAAAAAGAAGAAGAAAACCTCTATAAGATCCAGGTATAGGGCATTTTCTTAATGAGTGGTTGATGGGGGAGGGCCTAACCCACCGTGGGTGGAGCCATCCTTAAAGTGGTGGTCCTGGGTTCAATAAGAAATTAGGCTGAGCAAACCATGGAAAGCAAGCCAGCACCCCTCCATGGCCTCTGTATCAGCTCCTGTCTTCAGGACCCTGCCCTGTTTGGGTTCCTGTCCTGGCTTCCTTTAATGATGGGCTGCAGGAAGCCAAAATATAAGCCCTTTCCTCCCCACTTGCCTTTGGTCATGGTGTCTCATCGCAGAAATAGAAACCCTAACTAAGGCAATGGCATAGGCACAGATGGGGTGGAGAGGCAGATGGGAGGAGATTGGGCCAAAGCAAAGCACACTCCATTTGAAGGCTCCCTGTACCCTGACTCTAGCTCCCAGAGCAAAAGGCTGAGGTAGTCTTGCTGGAAGGGCAGCTTTCTTGGCATTGACAAAAATGTCTAACCTGGTCTCCTGCCAGCTTGGCTCCAAGTCCTGTCTCCTGGGGTCAGTTAGACCTCTCTTCTCTCCCTTCCTTCTTCCAGGCTGACATGGCAGGTGAGAGTCCCATCATTGGTGAAGCACTGTGCCCCTAGCCTCAATCCCTCTGTGCTGGTTAGTTGTTTTTTTATTTGTTTGGTGGGTTTTGGGGGAGGGTTGTTTTGTTTTGTTTGACAACTGGGAAGAGAGAACCTCATTTGAGAAAAATGACTCTATCCGATTGACCAGTAGACAAGTCTGTAAGACATTTTCTTGATTAATGATGAATGTAGGAGAGTCCACCCTGGTCAGGTGGTCTTGGATGGAATAAGAAAGCAGGCCAAGCAAGCCATGAGGAGCAAGCCAGTGAGCAGCACCCCTCCACGGCCTCTGCTTCAGGTCCCGACTCTAGTTATCCTGACTTCTTTCCTTCATGATGGATTATAACCTGTGAGTCAACTAAACCCTTTTCTCCCCAAATTGCCTTTGGCCATGGTATTTATCACAGCAATCCAATCAGACAGACAGACAGTCTCTCTCTCTCTCTCTCTCTCTCTCTCTCTCTCTCACACACACACACACACACACACACACTTACCTAATGTCCCCTTTCTAAAGTTCACTGAGCATGACCTGCAGCACTGCCTGTCCTCCAGGGATGCCAGATGGATCCCTGCTAAGAATGGTGTTGAGGACACCCCTAAATCATGAGCATATCTTCTCAAATAAAGCAAGGGGCAAAGTCAGGCTCTCAAACTAAAGCACAGTCCGGCATTATTGGGATTATTCTGCAGTGAGGGAAACATAGTCAGAGAAGCATAGAAGCAGCCCAGAAGTGGTGATTCCAGCTTCCTGGTGGTTACAGCTGCACCAGTGCTTCCAGGACATCCTTCATGTGACTGGCTCCATGGCAACAGTTCCCAACCTGAGGGTCATGACCCCTTTGGAGCCATTGGAAAGCATAGATACCATTCACAACAGTAGCAAAATTACAGTTACAAAGTGTCCATGAAAATAATTTCATGGTTGGGGGTCACCACAGCATGAGGAACTGTATGAAAGGGTTACAACATCAGGAAGATTGAAAAACACTGCTCTAAAGGAAGCATTGATAGTTATTCGATTATTACAGATTATTAGACAGATCCACACAGGCACAGACTATTCTGCTTCCTGTGGAGATAAGAAAACTGGGGTTCATGGATACTAAGAACCCTGAAAGTAGCACACACAGGACTTAAACCCAGTACAGCCCAGATATAAGCCCTTTGTTTTTAGCTCCAAGTGTTACACAGTTTGCCTGCCTCTGCCGGTGTTGGGCCCCCGTTGAGAGCAGCCATGTGATGAGGGGAGCTGGGGTAGCCAGCCCTCTGTGAGCTATCTTCAGAGACCCAGATCTCAGCTCAAAAACCTAGAGTTTGGGATACACTCCATTGGGGCAGCTAGTCCCCCTCAGTCTTGCTGCACTGGATACGTTCACCCTTGTGCCCTACCATCTGCCTACTGGCACTTCGTTCAGGAACCCAGAAGGTGTGGAGAGATCATAGCCAAGGAAAGCTAAGGTTCTGCGGTGGCTTTCTGAGTGGTGACGTTCTAGTGTTCCTAGCTGGCCCACCACAAACTGATCCTGAGTCCCTAAGGGGTATGTTCCTTGTGCTGTGACTCATCAGCCTCGGCTGTGACTCAGTCCTTCCCACCACACATGGTTCCCACCCTTCACTTCTCCTTCCTTCTGTCCTAAAATATACAGAAAAAAAAAATTAATTATCTGAACCGCAGCTGGTTTTAATCCCAAAGCTTCTCCAAACATGCTATTGCGAGGTTCCCTTCCTCCGTGCTAAGGGGGATGGCGGAGGATGTGGCAGAGAGATCATTGCCCAGAGTGCCAAGGGGATGGTCCTTGGGCCTCTCTTTCATTGCATTTACAGAAGGTGATTCTAGGAATGGAGAATCAAAAAGGAGGGCAGGGACTCCTGGAGAACACGAACCAGCTACTGAACCAGGTACCTGCATGCTGCCCAGTTAACCTTACATCCCTCCAGGGCAGAAAAATCTAAAGTATGGAATGTTTTATCACATTTTGAAGGTAACAAAACAGTATCAACCAGGCTCAGGGACTGAACAAAATGCACATAAGCTTTGGGTAGATCAGGTTCCACTGGCGCCTTGGTCAATTAGCTGTGAGGTCAGCCCTCCATGACCATGGCTTTCAGATCCATTGATGTGGCCATCAGTGATAAGGTCTCATTATGTACCCTTGGTTGGCCTAGAACTCACTACATAGACTAGACTGACCTTGAACACATAGATATTGTCCCGATTCTGCCTCCTGCCAGCTGGAATGAAACGTGTGTGCCACCATCCCTGGTCTCAGGTTTTTTTGCTGTTGCTATTGTCTGCATTTGAGCTGGGCACAGTAGTGTATACCTGCGATCCCAACTCTCCGGAGATGCAGGAGAATCAGGAGTTCAATGTCATCCTCAGCTACAGAGCAAGTTTAAGGCCAGCCTGGGCTACGTGAGGCCCTCAGACAGCACCTCTCCATCACCACCACCACTGCCAATGATATAGCTCTTGCATTTCTCAGCACACTTCAGCAATCCCAGCACACAGGGGGTTAAGGCAGGGAGACTGGTACAAGTTTCAGGCTATCCTGGGCTACAAAGTGGCTTTCAGGTCAGCATGAGCTGCATGACAAGACCCTCTCTCTCTCTCTCTCTCTCTCTCTCTCTCTCTCTCTCTCTCTCTCTCTCTCTCTCTCTTCTCTCTCTCTCTCTCTCTCTCTCTCTCTCTCTCTCTCTCTCTCTGTGTGTGTGTGTGTGTGTGTGTATGTTCGATCTTAACATTACAGGCATTTTCTAGTCATTTCCTGAGAAATACAGCATATCAACTATAGAGAGCACGTTGGTTGATTTTGTGCCGGGCGTACGCAGGACTATCCACCCACAGGTTCTAGTACGATGCCATTAGTGAGGTCCAACACATTTTTATAAGGGACCTGACCATGGATAAATTCTGGAGCAGGGTCCTAGAACCATCCTCCAGGGATACCGAGATGTGACTGGCAGTGGTTATACACGTCCTGCTCTGAAAGGGAGCCATAGAGCTCACTTCAGTTAAAGCCACTGAGTACGTAGGCCAGCAATTGCTGTCAATAAAGCACTCTGAGCCATTTGAGATCGACCTCCCATCACAGATAAACAGTCCTTAGCCAGGAGCTGTCCCAAGCTCTCTATCCGTAGGCCTAGGTTGGGAGATGCCAAGATCCCCTCTTGGGAAACTATGGGAAACTATGCATTGGCAACTCAAAGGCAGAGGGCCACTTTGGGCAACCCTAGTGCAGGATGGGGCTCTGAGATTTTTCTATAGCTCTGTGGAGGACTGCCAATCACAGGGGTCCTTAGGGGGTCCTGCACACATAGGGCCAGCTGCTGACAGTGAGCAGTGGTGGTCTGCAGGCTCGGGGCTAGATATCTGCTGTAGGCAGGTCATGCCAAGGTGGGTGTCGGGACCATTGGGGTCTGGCTGAGATGTAGAATGTCCCATCCGAGGCTGATGCCAACCCTTCAACACAGCAGGGCTTTATAGAGGACATGTTAAGTATCTGTGTTTCACACTGAAGGTGGTGATGAACATGCGCATGGGCACACACACACACACACACACACACACACACACACACACACACACACTACTGAAGACCAACTAGGCAGGTGCCCCTACCCTCAAACCCCTCCGGAGCCTCTGGAAGTCCTGAAATTTGCCAGAACGTATCCATCAGTTTCTTAGATAGAGAGACAGGCGCTAGAATGATGACTCAGCACTGAAGAGCCCTGCCTGCTCTTCCGGACTGACTTGAGTTAGACTCCCAGCACCGACAGGGAGGCTCACAAGCTTCTGTAAGCCCAGTTCTGGGGAACCGCATGCCCTCTTCTGGCCTTTGAAGGCACTACATGCACAGAAATACTCGCAAGCAAAATATACCCATATACATAAAGTTTAAGACAGAGACTGAATGGGAGAGAGAGAGAGGGAGAGAGAGAGAATATGAAGGTGTACGAGTGTATGAGAGAGTGTGTGCGTACCTGGTCGTGTGTGCACATAAATGAATCCAGAGGTCAGAGGTCAGAGGTCAGGCTTGGTGTTCTTCAAAAGCCATCTCTCTACCCTGGTTTTTGAGAACAGGGTCTTTCACTGCCCTGGAACTTGATTGGATTTTTCCCTTTGTCTGTGGGAGATCCTGGGGGACCTGAGAAAAGAGTGGGTGTGTGCATATATGCCTATGTGTCCGATGTGCGTGGAGACCAGAAGACAACCTTGATATCACTGGGGCCACTCGCCTTCGTGTTTGCAAACCTGGAATTCTCCAAGGACATCAGACTGGCTAGCCAGTGAGACCTGGGTCTGCCCGTCTACCCCCCACACACACACACACACACACACATTGCTGGGTTCACAAGCCAGTGAGACCTGGGTCTGCCCGTCTACACACACACACACACACACACACACACACACTGCTGGGTTCACAAGCCTTTAGCCAGTGAGACCTGGGTCTGCCCATCTACCCCCCCCCACCCCTCACTGCTGGGTTCACAAGCCTTTGCCCAGCTTCCTCAGCCATAGATGTACATATCCAGCTACTGATGAACATTTCAGGATGACCAAGGCTCCAGGAGGCCGGGGCTCATTCCAGCCATGTGCATATATGTGGGGTGAAGGGCGAGGAACAGACATAAAACTCAGTCACAGTCCACCGTAGTTCCCTGCCCACTGCCCTACACTGCCTCGGCCATTTCTCTTCCAAAACACAGAGCGGGCTTCCTGTTTTAGAGGAAGACAGAGCACAGCCAGGCTCTAGATTCCAATGGTGGTCACTACAGGAAGCTTCTAGTGGATTCTATAGAGAAATTAATGCTCCTCAGTGCTGTTCTTCATCTCCCCAGAGGCACCTGAGGAGCTGGCTGCTCTCCCAGATGGCAGGGCTCCCTGATGTCACCTCCCCGTGGCAAACATATCTCCCAAACCTAGGCCTCCCAGAATTCTTAAGCTGCGGCTTTTGTAGGCTCTGCCCGCAGCGACATCCCTGTGGAGCTCAGCATTCACCCTGAGGAAAAGGTACCAGCAGAGTCTCATTTGGGAAGTGTGGTCAGGGGCGCAGACAAGACCAGACACCTTTACTTAGGGTGCCACCCGAAGCCATTCCCGCAGCATGGGGAGAGGGGAATTCTGGGAAGGCAGATCTTCCCTGCCTATAGCTCAGTGAGGAACATAACGTTCACTCGTCCAAGTACTTGCAGTGACTTCCCAAGGGCCTGCCTGGCTTGGAGGATGGTTCACCAGCCCCACTCCCCACCCCCACCCCCAGCCTGGAAACCCTCCCTGTGAAGACCTGACTCAGCAAGGAGGAGTCATCCAGGAAGTCACATCCTGTCCCCCAACAGGGACCTGTCAGCCCCAGTATCCCTGTGTTCAGCACTCACTAGTATTATTTGGTGCTGGAAGACGGGGCACATGCCAACCTAGCGTTGGCTTAATCCCCAGATGCTCTATCTCCTCGGGCACGATTTTTGCCCACATGATGAAGTCCCAGAATCCACTAGACCTGCCTGGCCAGCTAGCTACTTCCTGGGCCTCTCTCTTGAAACCCATGCCTCCTCAAAGAGCGGTCAGCCACAGTGACCATCGCCGCCCACTGAGACTCTTCAGACCTAACAGCTCACTCACTTGCTCTCGCCTACGTCCCGCCTTATTTTACAAGACAGGCTCTTGCTCTGGACCCAACCGATCCGTCTGACTCAGCCTCGTGCGTAGCTGGCACTGTAGGCAAGTGTCATCATGCTGGCCTCATCTTACAGAGTCTTATACTTATGTTCCAGTATTCCCTTCCTGGGCTTCTGAGCTCATAGACCCCAGCATGCACTGCCCGGGGCTCTCCACCTTCAGCAATCCTTAGCTTGCTAGTGCTGCGCACTGGCTCAAGGCCATGGGTGATGGAGAGCCAACAAGAACCTAATTCAGGTCCAGGATGCTGTTTGTCAATTCCTAGAGTAAATGGTTCCCTGAGGACAAAACCAGGCACGCTGAACCAACCTTTTATACCCTTAGGCAAGAGGGTATAAAACCAGAAAAACAAAGAGATTCAGACTTGTGCAAGAGGCAAGCTGAGCTCCAAAAGACGTCTCTACAAGCTCTGTCTCACCCTCCTGAGGACCCCCAGCAGTCCTCTCCATAGGACCTGGACGGCCACATAGTTTTTTGAGGCTGCCACAAACAGCATCAACACTGAAGATGGAAAACCCTGATACTCAGCCCTCTGGGCTCTGAGCCTGTGTGCCTGTGAGAACCTAAATACACGCAAGGCCTCGCCCGGACTGCTGATTCCAATACCTGGAAAGCAAGTTCTCCTAAACAGGTGTAAATGGAGAGATAATAAACCTGTACACAGAAATCTTTCTCCTGTTGGTGCTTAGTAGGTCCCCAAAATGTGCTCCCTGCTTATTTCATTCCGTGATATATGCTTTCAGCCCCGTCAAGCAGCCTGAGAAAGGCCAGAACTAGAGGCCTTCAGACAATGCTCTCTAGTCACCCCCAAGTAAGAGCTTTCTGTTGGCCACAGGTTGGGGACACGGGTCCCAGTGCAGGTCCCTCCCCTAATGAGCTCTTTACTGCTAAACCAGACTGGCTTCCAGGTCCTTCCAGACTAGTAAGCTTTAAAAAAATTTTTTTTAATTTTTAAAAATTTTTTTGAAGATTTATTTATTTATGTAAATGAGTATACTGTGGCTGTCTTCAGACACAGAAGAGGGCAGCAGATCCCTTTACAGACGGTTGTGAGCCACCATGTGGTTGCTGGGAATTGAACTCAGGACCTTTGGAAGAGCAGTCAGTGCTCCTAACGGCTGAGCCATCTCTCCAGCCCACTATTAAGCTTTTTAAGTGGGAAGGTTGCTGCTAGGGGAAGGGGCACTGGTTCACTCAGGACATTAATAGACTCCTGGGAAATACTGGAAACGTTTGCAGTCCCAAGGATGAAGCACCATCATTAACATCTTCTGTCTGATCTTCTAAAGGCTAACTGTGCCCCATGTTACCATGTAACAACCATGTTACAAAGTGTCTCAGCCCTGAGCTGGAAAACCAGAGGCAGAGTGGCCTTAAGAATTCTGTGTTAAATGCTACATTGTCCCACACTACAACTCCGGTCATTGTCTACAGTCTTCACGCTGCTCTAGGGGGGTGAATCTTCAACAGGAGGATACTATAATTAATTCTCTGTTACAAATAAGGAAATGAGACACAGAGATATTAAATAACCTGCTCACATGCCCAAAGAGCCAGAACGGAGTCCAGAGCAATTTGGCTCTAGAAGTTTCTGACAGCTGCTTGTCCAGCATCCAGTTGGTCAGTAGGTTGTCAAGTTGACCAGCTGATGGGCAAGTATGAGAATTATATCCCAGAGGTCTACTTGCTCCTCGGTGCAATCTGCCCAGCCTCTAGCTTTGGTTCAAGGTTTGCTGAGTGACCCAGTTACTAGAACGTCGTGTTTCTGAGCCTTTGGTGCACGATGCCAGCCAGCATGCCCCACAATTGAGATTGCTTCTCAATTCATGTGTCTCCTGCTCAGTGCACAAAGCCACCATATAGTAGCCCAGAGGAGCAGGCCTGATGCTCTTTCCACAAAAAAAAAAAAAAAAAAAAAGGAACACTCACAGACATTCTCAGACACGCAAACCTTGGATCTCACAGGGCCAACCTGGGACTGCTCCCGCCAGATCTGTGCTTCTAGGTCTCTGACTGCATGGTACGTCTTCACGGCACAATAGGGCCCTCTAAAGAGCTAAGGAGAGGAAGGTTCTGGGCAGACTCCTCAGTCTCTGCATGTTACTTGGATTCCGTTCTCAGAGGTCCTCTCCAGCTAGGCTGTTTTTCAGATAGTTTAGCCAAAAGAGTCACCTGGGATCTTACTTTGAAAAGACACCTACGTAGCCAAGGCTGGGTTCAGGCTGAAGATGGCCCGGTTTAGTCTGCCAGAGGGCTGGAGGTACGGGTGTGACACTAACATTTAGCTTGCCGGGACCAGAGTACAGAGGTAGGGATATGGCCAGGATTCAACTTGGCATAAGAGAAACCTGGGCCTCTCTGGGGAATGTGTGTGTGTGTGTGTGTGTGTGTGTGTGTGTGTGTGTGTGTGTACTTCTTCACAAGGATCTGAAGATAAAGGAATAATTACCCTCATAGAGACACATTCTTAGTTTCCACCAAGGGTGCCAAGAACATTCACTGGAGAAGGGATGGATTTTTCAACAAAACATGTTGGACATCGCAGACAATGGCATGGCAAAGCTCCCCCATATACAAATCCTAACTCAAAGCCAACAAAGGCTTAAATGTGAGAGTTAAAAACAAAACGTGGTGAAGGAAATACTTTCAGAGCACTTGAATGGTTAGAGCCGGTAGAATTGGACATTCAAGGCCATCCTCTGCTGTGATCAGGCCAGCTTGGGCTACATGAGACTTCACCTCAAAGGATATTAAAAACTGTGGGCCCTCAAGATGGCTTAACGCGGCCCATACCCTTCATTCCAGGAGGCAAAGGCAGTTGGGTCTCTGTAAGGTTGAGGCCAATCTGGTCCATACAGCAAGTTTCAGGACAGGCAGGTCTACACAGAGAAACTATCTCAAAACACAAACCAAACACAAACAGAAAGATGGCTTAGCAGGTAAAGGCACTTGCCTCGAGTATGATCCCCAGAACCCACATAGTGAAAAGAGAAAACCAATTCTCAGTTGTCTTCTGACCTCTATATGCATGGTGTGGCATGCACACTTGCAAGTATGCACATGTGCAAGCACACACACACACAGAGACACACACACATTAGATAGATAGATAGATAGATAGATAGATAGATAGATAGATAGATAGATAGAAAGAAAGAATCTGGCTGGTTTTGTGTCAACACAAGCTAGATTCATCACAAAGAAAGGAGCCTCAGTTGAGGAAATGCCTCCCTGTGTGTCTGTTGGCAGCAACGATGCCAAGCAGCAAACCGGTAACCCAAATGGGGAAGTGAGTCACAGGCAATAGAGGGGGGCTTCCTTTTCGTGTCAGGACAGGACTTCCTCTCACACCCAGAAGGATGCAGAGATAGACAAGGTAGATCTTAGCCCCATCATCAGGAGACCCTATCCATATGATGTGGGGACAAATGGGACAAAATGCGGGGCTTGGACTTAGACCTGATGACCCTTTCTAATGTCTTCTCAAAGTACATGGCTGCAGGGGAACTGGCCTGGCCTAGGATGGACAGCTAAGTAACACTCAGCTGGGCCCTCCTCATCTCATGAAGACACAGTATCCCATCATCTGGGTGTGGTACCTCTCATCTTCCCACGGATACCATGGTCAGCATCTCTTTTCTCCTGAGCTTGGGAGACGCCAAACTGATCTGATGACGGATCACATTTCAACGCCCACTCAGGTCTGGTGGGCGAGATCGCAGAGGTGAGTAAGCACGTTCCTGCCACCCCAACCACAGAGCCCTGCTCCCAGCTCACCCTGACCCAACCCCTAGGCCTCGTCCTTCTACTGGAAAATGGCGTCTGTACTGAGTACTCCTCACACCTGCCCTGCTTCCCCAGTCTGAGACACAACCTTCAAGGACCCACCACCAGAGTATAAGTGTCCTTTAGAAGTGTTCACTAGGGCTGGAGAGATGGCTCAGTGGTTAAGAGCACTGACTGCTCTTCCAGAGGTCCTGAGTTCAATTCCCAGCAACCACATGGTGGCTCACAACCATCTGTGATGAGATCTGGTGCCCTCTTCTGGCTTACATGCAGGCAGAACACTGTATACATAATCAATAAATAGTTCTCACTAATGTCGCTTTCCAAAATGGATCGCTGTTGGGCAACTGGAAGGGCCACTAAGTGCATATACATGTGTACAGTGTACGGCTATCACTGTATAGAAAGACATTTTGACGTGTCTTTTTCCCCCAGGAAGAATGTCTGGGATTCTCATGAACCTCACTAAGGCTTTTGGCCCAGGGAAAACTAACAAGCTTGCCACAGGAATCTTTGCTTTTGGCTATTTCCGTAAACGGCCCAGGGTATTCTGCGGAAGAGATGCCTGGAGCTCTTCTAGGCTTTCCTGATTCCTGGACACCATGCCCACTGTATTCTGGTTCCTCAGTCTAACTAGATCACGTGTGCATTTATCATGTGCTTAACGACTGGTGAGCTCCAGGCTCCTTGGGTTAGTAAGCAGAGCCCTTTAGGGCTAAGCCACTATAGACCCCCTGGGGCTCTGCTGGGTTTGGCCTTCTGTATAGCACGGGGCCATTTTCATCCATAAAGCACCATTGGTGGTCACTTGGGCCAAACAGCCTGGCTATCAACGATTAGACCTAAAGATTACAGCAGAGCTAAATTTGGGTGATGTGGTCTGCTGGGTGGAGTAGGACCCGGGCCTGTGAGTCACAGCCTGAACAGCCTTTGCCTTGCACATAGGGTTCCCGGAGGCTGATCCCCCCAGGACACCTCTGCACATGTAGCTGGTCAGAGCTGGAGAGCTCAGGCAGCCTGCCTGGATTCAAGCTGACCTGAACGCAGCATTAGCCAAAGGAGGTCGCGCCTCCAACTACAAAGTCAGCATTGTGACTCGTCAACTGCTGACCTGAGGATTGGTATTGGCATGTGCCCACAGCGGGCTCTGCGTAAGTGTCTGTTAAATAATCCATTCGCCAAATGCCTGTCCGGCTGAAAGGGGAAAGCCTAGGCACAGTAGATCAGTCCAGCAAACAGAGAACAGAGAACGCCATAGGAAAGTAAGTGACATCCACCCGGTGGAATATTCTGGGCTGTTTGCCGTGAGAAATGTGATGACTAATATTGGGATGAGGGCTGAAGAGAAGACACAGGCTGCCGAACCGTGAGTTCCTGCACCAGGAGCCAGCCAGCAAGCTTTCCTGGAAAGGGTCAGACAGGGAACACACTCTGCGGCCGCATGGTCTCTGTCACTGCTTCTCAAACCTGCCGTGGACGTGTGAGAACCACAGCAGATGACCCACGAAGGAGCTGTCTGTGCTCCAACATCTGATTGACAAGAGTGGGCAGCACTGGTTTGTAGTCCTACTGTGCATATCCTAACTGCGTCAGAAAAGAAAGGGGGACGGAAACAAATGTGGGAGACAGAATAAAGGGATGGATCCTCAGCACACATTCAGGACAAAATCTAGCTGCTGGGGGTATGAGCCTGAATGTCCAGCACTAGGGTCATCCTCAGGTACAAAAGGATACAAAGGCCAGGGCCAGCCTGGGCTACATGACACCTCTTCTCAAATAAGAAGAAGATAATGTCCTGAAAGGGATAGGAGCAAGGGATACTTTGATTTAGTTTTTAGATTATGTGCAGATCAGGGTGTGTCTGTGTCTGGTTGTGTTGGTGGGTGTAAGAACCTGGAGAGAACAGAACAGAGCCTCAGGTGCCCTGGAGTTGTTAGAAACCTCTGATGTGAGTGCTGGTAGTGAGAACTCAGTAAGAGCAGTGGGCTAAGCCACCTCCCCAGCCCAGCCCCCATTTGTTAGTTGGAAAAAAAAAAAAAAGAAACTTTGGCAGAGGTGGTGGCAGCTCTGGGGAGGTAGAGGCAGGAGGATTAGCCTGGTCCACAGAGGGAGTTTCAGGACACCCAGGCTACACAGAGAAACCCTGTCTTGAAAACCAAACCAAAACAAACAAAAGAAAAAGAAAAATAGGAGAGTGAGAGCAAGAGAGAGAGAGAGAGAGAGAGAGAGAGAGAGAGAGAGAGAGAGAACTCCCTAAAACTTTGCGTAGGTTATAACAAGAGTCAAATACAACACTCATCATCAGCTTCCTAAAAACCAGGTTGTCTTTCAAGCCCTCGGAGCAACAACTGAATCTGGTTTCCTCATCTACTAGCTGCACGGCCTCAGGACATGCAGGGCCTCAGGGTACTGACCTCTCGGCTCCTGAATTTCCTTATGTGTAAGGTGGGTGGCTTCATATTCAATTCGAGGGAAACACCTGCACCAGTTCTCAGGTCTTATAAAACAGCCCAAAGCACTTGGGTTTCACTGATTTAACAAAGGGGCCAGGCTGTGGACGGATAAGGGGAAGACCTGAGAGGCCAAGATGGGAGTAGGGGAGGGGCATACCAGGGTACCTCCACTAGTTTCTCAGAGAATCTTCCAGAGAATGTGAGCCAGAGGGATGACAGAGTCTTAGCCTGGAGTCTTCAAACAGCCACAATGCAGGAAGCCCGGGCTGTTCAAAGCCTCTCTATTCCCACCACCTGCCTTCCAACTCTGACTGCTTGTAGCAGGAACCTCATAATAGCCCCCAGGTTCAGCCTTCTGCTTCCATGGACCCCCTTCTTTTTCCCTGCCTCCTTACCACCCATAAGCTGACATCACTGCTTCCAGGAAGTCTACCAAGTGTCCAGCAGCGTTCACAAAAGCTCCTCCTACTCTAACTAGATAAGAAACCCCACAGCTACCAGCCAGAACTCTTGGTCCCTGGGAAAATGAAGGCTCCCAGGAGGTGGTCTCTGGTACTCTGTGGGTCTTGCAACAAGTTGGACTGTGACAGAAAGTCCCATAGACTTCTCACGTGGCCCCATGGGGTGTCACCTTGCACCCTCAGCAGAATGGGAACTATTTTAAAGCCCCTAGGCAATAGAAATGTGTCCTCCCCCAAGATCTTAGGGAGGAGTTTGTTTCCCAAGCACCAACTGCTCTGGTTTCAGCCTCAGTGGGGGCAGACTGTATCCTCCTTTCTCCCCCTCCCTCTGCCACCCCATGGAGGCTTGTGTTGGGTGAACTTCCAATCAGACCCAAGAAAGAGAACAGTGCTGGTTGTTGTATGCAAAGCTCACCAACACCTGCTCTCTCTTTGGCTGGAGGGAGCTGGGAGGCTCTGAGACTCTCAGAAGCAGCTGAGAGTACCCACCTAGCTGGTTGGCGTGTAAGCCCTGATCTGTACCCCCTCTGAGGGTGGAGCATACACACACACACACACACACACACACACACTGCACAAAAACCCATCTCATTCTCTAAACTCACTCTCCCTCCTCTCAGACAATGCTGGCTTTAAAGGAGTTCCTGGAAGAAACTGATAGCCACAGGCTTTGCATGACAGGCAAATGTCCTAGTCCCCAAATGAACCCACAAAGAGTAAAACTGCCACCACCTTGTGGGAAAAATCATTCCTTTGGTCACCAAGGGGAGCACCTTATATCTGGGCCTAGGCTTCTTGTGCTTCCCCAGCAACCGTTAAGCAGTTGGCAGGGGTTCTAGGTCTGACCACTTGTATGCATGCGTGCATGTATGTATGATGTGTGCACACTCGTGTGCATGTGAAGGGAGAGGGGTGCATGTGTGGAGATCAGAGGACAACTCTGCAATGTCAGCTCTCTCTTTCCAGCCTTACCTGGGTTCCTGAGAAAGCACATGTGATCAGACTTTTGAAGTAAACACCTCCACCTGCTGAGCCATCTTATTATCTAGGGCTGGTGGCACTTATGACCGGCTGTCACCTTTCTGGGTATCTGTTTACCTGCTGAGCTGCCAAGCCACACCCAACCCAGGAGCTGTGACTGGCCTCAAACATTTGTAGATCACATTCTGATGACAGTGTAGTGTCAAAAGGTTGGACGCACACTTAGGGCTGGGGAGATGGCCAAGTCATTAAGATAATTGCCGCACAAGTATGAGGACTTAAGTTCTGTAATGGTTAAAAGGGAAATGGCCCCCATAGGCTCGTAGGGAGTGACACTATTTGAAAGGATTAGGACAAATGGCCTTGTTGGAGTAGGTGGGGCTTTGATGGAGGAAGTGTGTCACAGGAGGTGGGCTTTGGAGTTTTTAATACTTAAGCCAGGCCTAGTGTCTCTCTTCCTATTGCCCCCTGATCCAGATGTGGAACTCTTGGCTCCTCCTCCAGCAGCATGTCTGCCTGTGTGCTGCCATACAGGAATGACAAGAATGGATTGAACCTCTGAACCTATAAACCAGCCCTAATTACCCCCAGTTAAATGTTTTCCTTTGTAAGAGTTGCCATGGTCATAGTGTCTCTTTTCAGCAATAGAAACCTTAATTGAAACAAGTACCATCTCAAACTCCCATGTAAAAAGCTGGGTATGCTGACATAATCGCAGTGTTGGGGAGGCAGAGATGAGATGGTCCCTGGGCCAAGTAGACAGGCAGCTCCAGAACAGTTAAAGACCCGACCCGGTCTCACACCCAAGAGAGAGGGGGGAGGGGGCAGGCAGGCAGACAGACAGACAGGGAGAAAAAAGAAAAAGAATACCCATGAACTGTAGTTCCTTCTAGACTGCCAATTCCAATGCAACCACAGCTTTTCCAGTTCTGCCCATCTCGGTTCCCCTACCCAGGGCAGTGTCTGGACAGAGGACACCTTCAGAGAAAATGAAAGGGCCAGCCTCTCCCGTCAGAAGTGAGCTTCTCTCATTGTGTGGAGACAGACTTCCAGGGCTTCCTTGTTGCACAGCCCACTCACTGAAGTACCACAAGCAAAGTAGCCCCAGAGAGAGGCTGAGCCAGGGTCAGTGCAGAGGGGACTCTGTGGGGAGAGGACTTTGCTCAGGAGAAGACAGGGGAGAAGGTGACTCCCTGGAAGGACAATGAAGGTGGCTGGGGAAAAGGCTTCCATGCAGAGCATGAATTACCTTTGCATTCACTTGTTCACAGCAAGGAGGAAATAAGGAAGACCCTCTAGACCACACATTTACAGGGATGGGAATTACTAAGCATAGGGTCCTAGGCAGGCAGGATTGGCCTCAGGACAATAAAGCTTCTGCCTTCCTGGAAGAGAGAGGAACAGGGTGTTGGAGATTTCCAGAACACGAAGGTCCAAAGGAGAGGTAATACCTCCTCACATCCATCTTTTGTCAGAACAGCAGGGCTAACCTGGGGTGATGTTCACCATCTGGGTGGCAGAGATGACCTGGAACAATCACTGGTCCTGAGTTGGTGGGCACTTTTTCAGTCCTGGACTCGGATGGATATTCTGTCTGAGGCAAACTGAAGACAGCTGACCAACAACTTTCATGTTCCCTCCAAGGTCTGACCGTCCCCTTCTCTCTTGGCCACTCACAGTATCCTGCAGCCTGCACATACACTCTCAGAGGCAGCCAGAAACCAAGCAGCTCCTCCTGGGGACCACAAGGGATGCCTTCACCAGGGACCAATGCCTGGGTGTCCCCATCTCTACAGCAGATGCAGAAGACCCTGGCTCAGTTCATCCAGCTTCTAAAGACAGCGGCTTCCGATCAGGTATTACCTCATGTGCCCAAGTTTCATCTCCCAAGGCCTCTGCCCAAGCTGGATTTGACATTCATTGTAACACTGCTCAGCACACACACCCAGTGAACAGAGGAAGCAGCAGCATCCGTGAGGACACACCCACCTCCACAACACAAAGGACAACCAGAGCAAACAGAGCATGCTGCACATGCCTGAAATCCCAGTACTTGGGAGGCTAAGGCATTTGACTTGTAAGTTCAAGACCAGCCTGGGTTATAAAGCAATTATCAGGTCAGGAATACATAGCCAGACTTAAAAACAAATAAAACAACATATAAAAATTAATAATCATCATCACACTATAAAGTGAAATCTCATGCTGAAAATTGAACCTACAAAACACCAAGGTTAAACCTTGCCAGAGATTTCTCTCCAGTGTTTGCTTCACAACACCTGGAGGACCACATTCTTCCAAATGGACACTCCAGAAATCCTGTTTCTAGAACCTTCTGGAACCTTCCTCACCTGTCCAGAAGAAACTCAGAAGAACATAATCCTTCCCAAATGTTTGTCTGTAGGCTAGAGCCTCTAACTTGGAACTCTATGTGAAGATATGTCTTCAGTCTGGAGCCACGCCTAGCTGTGGGGCCCCTCAACAATACTGGTCCTTCAAGAACGCCAGGCACAGCAGAAAGGAGTTAGAGAGCCCTCACCTCTGGATAAAGAGGCTGTCAGGTTAAAGGCCAGAAAGCTCACAGATCACCTGAACGTAATCTCCTGCAGGGCCCTGCAAGGGCATTCATTGTTCGGAAAGAGCTGGGTATTTCTGGGTAAAGGAACAAATGGGATATCTCAACCCTAGGCTCCTTCCTGGTCCATCAGCAGTCATAGCACTGAGACCTGCTTTGACGCTGAGACTGTGGCCGAACTTAAATTCATGCCAGTGCTCCTGTCTCCGCCTTCCTACACACAGGAACTACAGGTGTGAACCATGTCCAGTCCTGGGAACCCCCAAGGCCACTTCCTGCCCTGTGACTTGGGTCTCCACCAGTTTGCCCATGTTTCAGTGAGGTACTAGGCCCCTGTGAGCACTGAAGTCTTGTAATTTATCCACCAAGTTTTCAGGACAATGGTAGCTCCGGAAAAGATCTTGAGGACCAGATAGAGAGCATCTGAGCGTGCTTTGGGGAAGAGGCAAACACATCATGCCGAGAGAATTCTCCACAGCAATCTCAAGGGCTGACTTAAAGCCTCTTGGGAAACGCCTTGGCCGCTGCAGTGGAACCCAGCTCCCTAGAGAATCCTGGGTCTTCGGCACGTGAGGTGAGGTTTCCTTCAGGGTGTCAGCCCCACCCTACAGCCACTTGTACACAGGACACGCCTGGACTTGCACATGCTCAGCCACCACAGCGTGGGGCAGGGTTGCCAGAGGACCTGCAAGGGCGTCTCAAAGCAACCAATGGAGCCAACCACAAAAAGTGCAGATGTTCCTTCATTCATTCTGGACTTAGGCTTATTTCAAAAGGAAACCTTTTATCTTTGCCTCAAACGGGGAAGCGGGATCAACGGTGTGTCCATTGCTTATCCTAAGGAATAAGCGGGCTGGATAGACCCAAGGACAGCTTCTGTTTGCTGTCACGCTCTTAACGGAGAGTGAAGGGAGGGACGTAAAGAGGATACATTAGTGCCACCCTGACGTGTCCCCAACTGTCCCAGGCCAACCCAGGGCTTTCAACTATTCCTGCCCATCAGAAGGGCCTGACAGTTTCCAGAAGAAACAACCTCACGTCCAGAAATTTCTAGTACTACTGGCCCAACAGCAACCCGAGTGACCATGAAAACATCCTATAATCAGAATTGTTCAAAGAACCAGAAAGGGCCAGGGATGTAGGTCAGGGAGCAGAGGGAGTGCTTGTGGCACACATGCAGCCCTGGGCCCAATTGCCAGCACTGCCTATCCCAAAGAGTGGCGGTGGCACGTGCCTGTAATCCCAGCCCTTTGGAGGTGGAGGCAAAAGCAGCCAAAGTTCCAGGTTGTCTCTGTCTATGTTCTGAGTTTTACATCCAGAAGCAGGAGGATTAAGGCCAGAAACCAGACAGCCGGTCCCAGTGTGTGGAGACCCACTGTAGAGACCTTGATTCTCTACACACCAGGGTTCATGCTATAAGAGAAAAAGGCAGCTCTGACTAAGGAATGTAGCCTGCATCCTGTCACCTGAGCTGAGGGTAGGTAGAGTCACCTGCAGCTGTGCCAGCTGAACTCCCTGCAGGTGAAGTGGGTGGAGGAGGGCAAAAATGCTCAGCTTCCTACAGCCTGTCCTCCAGGATTGGGAGCACCCTCCTCCAGGATTGGGAACACCCAGGAAAGGGGGAAAGGGTGCCCTGAGAGGATGACTATTCAGAGGTCAGGGAAGGTGTGGCCTACCCCCAGGACAGGTGAGTTAGCCCTATACCAGAAGGCTAGGAGACAGCCAAGATATACTGCAGGCAAGAGAACCAGGGTTCCCACAGTCTGTCCGATTGTACCTCAGGCACAGGAAGAGAAGGAACCTGATTCAACAGAGCCAAGCCGACCTTTGCATAGGAAGACAGATGATGTAAGAAAAACTTTGCTCTGTTGGGTGACCAAACAACCTGATGACTCCTGACTTCTTGGGGTGGGGATGTTCATGACACAGACCCAGCAAGATGACAAACAGAGCTCCTCCCCCCTCACTCTTTCCAGAAGAGAGAGCTGAGGCCCAACAAGATTGCTCTTGGGTGAAATGAAGTCCATTTCTGCAGGTAAGGGGGCCTACCAGGCCTGACAAACCTGAGTTCCATTCTCTAGGACCCACATGTCAGATGAGAAGAGGAGGTTTTCCAGGCCATGCAAAGTCTTCCCCGATATCCCCACCCCTGCCACTGAGCTTGCCTGCCTCCAGGCTCTCACCAGCTGGGGTGGCTGATATTTATGGCACCTTCTCACCCACCAAACTATTTCCACAGAGCGGGGATGTGTGCCTTGGCATCTTGCTACCCATTCAGTGACAGTCAAGGTCATCGAAGGAACGCGGTAGCCCTGGGTACATGGGTTACAGGGCGGAAGAGCCCAGATCCCAGCCACAAACACGTGTCTCTCTGGCTTCCAAACCACAGCCAGGAGCTTCATGACTAACCTTGCCACTTCCTGTGGGTGACAAACACAGGAACTGGGGGCCATTCTCAGTCCTCCTCACTGAAACCAAGACCTCACCCAGGAGTAGCCAGCCTGGGCATCTGAGTGGTTTTACCCAGAAGGAAGAAGCAGATATAAGGGAGGCATCCAGAAAGAACCTTTAAAAAAAAAAAATCCATTCCTTAAAATCATCTCCAAGCAAAGTTGAGTTTGAAGTCCATAAATAGACAAGCAAATTACACAATCAGGCTGGTTGCTCAGTGCTGGGTGAACGGCCGACTGTTTAACCTAGCAACCCCAACTGCTCACGTGCTACCTACAAACCTCCAGCCTGTGGTCAGCAAGGTTCAATAGCTAAGGAACAAGTTGCAAATGGAGTTCTAGGGAGAAAAGGGCAGGGAACAGTCAGGGTGCTCCAGGGTTTGGCTCTAGCTCTGGGGGACCTGTGGCATTGCTGGGCCCATGGGGGCTTGGGGATTTCCTCTGAGGAATGGCTTGGCACAGGGGAGGCCCTGGGAGCTTCACAGGACCTGCCGGGCTGGAAGGCTGAATCTAAGTGGGTTTGCGTTCCATTTTCCTAATCAAGTTGTGGACACTGGATCCGAGCACCTGGATTCAACTGCTAACTGTGTTGGCACCTGAAGATGGTGAGGGTGGGTGACTGAACACTCTTCCAAGCATGGTGGTGTCAGCACATCTCTCTGAATAGCGGTAGGACTAACAGGAGAGGTAAAGTACAATGTACACCACCAATGCTGGTCCCCAACCAAGTGCCCGCTAGAGGCTGGCTGTCATGGTGGACTGGGCAGAGAACCCCCATCTTGCTCACTCCATCCATCCCCATCCTCATGAATCGTTCCATAGGTACATTTGGTCCTCCACATCCACGGTGCCTTCAGCCAAGGATGCAACCAGACAGACAGGAAAAAAACGGCAGAACAAAAGTTGCCTCTGTCCTGAGCGGACTTGGCTTTTATTCTTCCTAAATAACGCAGCCTAGCAACTATTCACGTGGTATCCACCATGGGCTGGGATTGTAACTAGAGAAGATTTCAAGTTTGTGAGAGCTAGTGTGATGGCTCATGCTATAATCTCAGCCTTTGGGAGGCTGAGACAGGAGGATTACAGTGAGCTCCAGTCAGCCTGAGCTACACAGTAAGACCTGAGGGGCGGGGGTGCTTGTCTGTAATTCTAAGAATGGGAAGGTTGAGGCAGGAGGATTTTAAGTTCCAAGCAGGCTTGAATTATACAGACAGTCCTTGTCTAAGAAGAATCAGAAGCACACTAGAAAAAAGGGGGTTGGGGTGAAATGTGTGTAGCATGTATAAGTTACAAAAAGACCTGTTTTGTGTAAGGGTCTGTGTGTCACTGGTTTGGTGTCTGTGACAACTAATCTTCATTATCCGCATGACCTATTATAAAGTCACCATGGAAACGAACCTCTGGGTGTGGCTAGGAAGGTGTTTCCAGAAAGTGCTCCTGGAGCAAACAGAGCCCTGACTGACAAGGGTCACGAGAGAAAAGGACAGGTGTCACATTGGTCTTGGGTCATCTCTCCAGAATTTACTGAGTATCCTGGAAACACTGGGGTCGGCCCCGCCCACTTCATTCCACAGCCCAAAGCATCTGTTCCCCCCCTAGCATTTGTCAGGTCCTATCTAGGCTGGAAAGCCTTTTGTCTAAGCCATAATTGTAACCACCTCTCTGCGGGCTGCCAGTGAGCTGGGAAGATAAATGGGCAGCAGGCGGGGTGTGGTAGTGGAGGGGGATGACCAGAATTGAGTTCTGGAAACCACTGATCAAGTGTCAATAACAAAGCACAAGACAACAGGAAGCCCGAATCCCATGGTGGAGTCTTCTAGGAGGCGCTCTCTCTACCAGACGTGGGAGGAACAGCCTGGGGAGGAGCGGCTGGCCGAAGTAACTGCTTGCTGCAGATAGAGAGTGAAAGAAAGTCAGAATGAATTGGGAGTTTTTGTGGAATCCAAAAGCAGCCCGAGGAATAGGTAAAAGGGCAAACCCAACACTTAGGGAAAAGGGGGCGAGACTAAGAAATCGGTCCCTTTCTGTTTGAGGGAGCAGTCTGCAGCTGCCTATCTTAGGTCCCAAACACCCACTCCAAGTGAGCCAACTTCACAGAGACCCAAGTAGAGTCTCCCATCTTAAAGAGCTGGCAATTACTGGTGAAGGTCAGATGCCGGCTCCTCCCATCATGGAAGAAAGAGGCTTCCTCAGTGAGTCAGCTATGGTATTATTCTAGTAAATGTGTCTTGGGTGGGGCTCAGCCATTTCAGATCTCACATAAAACTTATGGCTTTATTGGAGTCCCACCACTCCCAGCTCAGTGACGACGGCTAGGGCCTAACCCAGGAAACCAAACTTCCCATCTTCGGGCGGCCATGACGTCACAGCCATCAGCCATGCCATGGGGCCCTCAGGAAGGTAACAGAGAGCTTTGGGTGGGAGTCAGGAGGTCCATTTCTGACCCTGAGGTACCAGTCAGACTGGGTTCAGTTAGTAAACTGCTTAACTCTCAAGCATGAAGACCTGAATTTTATCCCTGGAACCTACATTTTCAAAAAGGTGTGGTGGTGTGGAGTGGGGGGTGGTACACTTGTAATCCCAGTATTGGGTGGGCAGCAGACAGGAGGATCCCTGGGGTAGAGACAGAAGGAACACTCGGGCTCCTTGGCCAGCCAGTCTAGGCATATCAGGCAAGTCTCAAGTCAGTGAGATACCCTGTCTCAAAAATCAAGATAGCCAGCTCCTAAGGACCAAACTGCTTAGGTTGGTCCCTGGCGGCTACACACACACACACACACACACACACACACACACACACACACACACACACACGATAACTATGTCTGCTTATGGAGCCTGTACGAAAAATTATAGGCTCAGACAAGGTTATCTAGAGTATACAGAATAAAAACTGGAATTCTCTTACTCTCTGCTGCATCTGTCATTTCTAAACACAAGTGAACACCCCAAATCTGAAAATGGGAAATACTCCAAAATCCCAGACTTTACAAGTTCTGCCATGATGCCACACTTGACCTTGAGTGTCCAAGACACAAAGGCACTAAAGAATATCTTATGCACAAGGTACCTAGGGCACACACACAGGCACCTCTCCAGAGGGCAGGCCAGACGAATACCCTCTGCTGGGAACAGAGGTCAGTAGGACTCTGAGGGTGTGCCAGATACACCTGGACAAAACCAGGCAGGCCTTGGGTGCATCCCACCTCTGTCCTGCAGACAACACATCCTACGCATGGGGCAGTGTGGCCAGGCTGAGCTGTCAGCCCAGAGACGCCTGCAACCTGACAGCTGCAAGGATACCGCCCATGTTTTCTACAAGGCCATTTCCCTGTGGCCTGCCAGGCTGGGCTGGCCAGACTCTCTGCTTCTCCGGAGTAAAAAAAAAAAAAAAACAATGTGTTCCCAGCCCGGTGTGTGAAAAATGGAAGAGCCATCTCAGCGACGTTCTCTTGCCCTACCATTACCTGCAGAGAAATCTGGAGCAAAGAATCCCTCCTCTATATACCTGCCTCTCCAACAACAGCAAACCAGGACTGACCGTGCTTGGGGCACTATGCAGTGTAGGGATGAATTATCACGCAGGGTGAGAAAGAGCAGCTGCCTTAGAGGGCTTGGAAACAAGACACCGAGCCAAGCTCGTGTACTGCCTTCGGTGATGTTTCTGTTCATGAGTCACCTTGCACACTGTGGCTCTCCAGACTCCTTAAAAATGAAATCAAATCACTTCAGAGTCATCTCAGACATGACACCTGTACCTCCTTCACCTGTCCTCAGGAGGAGGCTGAGATCCCGGGGCGTCAGGCTAGTGTGACAGGTGGTGTCCTGTCATTCATGGGTGTGACTAGCCACTATGAACTGTCCTCCTTGTGTTCATCCTTCCTGTGTTGACCTTGGCCTGGGCACTCCTCTGGGTTGTTAAACCAGCCAGCTGGACCAGGTGATCTAAGGTTCCCTCCCAGCTCAAAAATGTCAGACTTTTATGATTTGGAAGTGTAAATCATTAGGTCAGAACTTTAAGACGTTCTATTTTTAATTTGAGATTCCCAGCTTTGCCATTGTCAGGTCTGGTAGGACCAATGAAGGAAGAGGCTGTGTCTCTGCAATAAAAGGGACCTGTGTGTCACACAGAGGGCTTGTGTTCGCTTCTATAAACCCAGCCAGATGACCACTGGAGTCCAATGAATAAGCCTCTAAAAGATTCTGAGCATGCCCATTGCTATCTTTCTATTTCATTTATGCTGTGCAAGGCATGATATAAAGGCGAATATATCTCCTATTACATATTAAAAATACAGAGGTGGTTTAGTGGATAAAAGCACTTGCAGGTAAGTCTGGTAATGTGAGTCCCATCCCCCAACCCCCACATGGTAGAAGGAAAAACCAGAGTTCTGAAAGTTGTTCTCTGGCCTCCACACACTTGCATTTACATACAGTAAGTGTGACAAACATCTTATATACTTTTGAAACACACACACACACACACACACACACACACATTGAGCTGCATATGGAGAGCCTGTCTCAGAATAACAACCTTGGCCTAAGAATGAAGCTGAATTTGTGGAGCGCTAGCACAGCATGCAGGAAGCCATGATTCCCCGGCACCACATACACGTAACACACATGTGTGATGCTACCACAGGGGAGGTAGAGACAGGAGGAGTAGGAGTTCAAGGTCCTCCTCAGCCATCTATTTATTCTAGGGCACCCTAGTCTACCAAGAAACTCTCCTGAGCGTTCTCTCTTAAAAAGCAAAACAAAACAAAACAAATTCACCCCAGTGTCCCAGGCCCTGTGAAGGCTCGTTTCCCCAGTGAAGGGGAATGCCAGGGTGGTGAGGTGGGAGTGGGTGGGTGGGAAGGGGAGCACCCTCATAGAAGCAGGTGAAGGGGAGAGGGGATGAGGGGAATCAGGGAAGGGCATAACATTTGAAATGTAAATACGTAAAATATCCAATAAAAAGGAAAACAAAACAATGTGAGAATTAGAATCTCCACATGCGCATATACAAATTAGAATTTACATAAATGCTTAGCAATTGACTGAACAGTGATCTCTATCCTAACTGCCAATATGCTTCTAATCCTGTTCCTTGTCAACCAGGGGTGGCATGTGATTTCCAGGTAAGATAGTCTACCCCTATACCTCTTTCGTGCATGGTTTCCGTTCAGCTCACCATTAGCCTGGTGTTTTGAGCTTTGGAGTGCCCTCTGCTGCTCCCTGATGGGTTTAGGAGATGCTAGGCTTCTGAAGTTCGGGCACCATGCAGAGTGGGCTCCAGGACTCTCATGTAGGAAAGGCAGTAAAAAACCAAGCAAGAACAAGAGGCTGCCTTTGGTCTGCCCTGCCCCCACTAGTCTCTGGGGAACATTGCCCTGGCATATTTTCTCAGACAACCTGGAAGGGAGTGGCCTCATATCAGAGAAGAGCAAACCAGGGCTCCAAATTTGGAGACCTGTCCCTATCTGCTTCCTAGCCACACAGTCTCAGGCATGGTCACTAAGTCCAAAGCTAAAAGTCCTGAAGTTGAGAGGTACCATGTCCCTTACTTCTGTCTGCTCCTCCTGGGTCCTGTCTTGGTGCCAAAAATGTATTGATGTTCACAACACATGTTTCCATTTCTTTCCATAAGTGACTTGGTGACTGGCATCCGCCTGATCTGCAGTTTTTCCAGTGACTAACACACAACATTGTCCTCCGGTTGTCTAGGATAGCATGTGTGGAGGAACGAACAGCATTGAACCAAAGGTCTGGAGTTCAAATCCAGAACCAAGCACACAGCCAGTGACTAGTACATCACTCTCCTCACCCGCAGGATGCTGGACACAGGAAGTGTACAAGCGGACACACTAATCCTTGGACTCCACCGCCACACCTGAATGCCTCTACAGACTTCCTGTGATTGCCTCCCTTCTCAGAGTCAAGGACAAGCTTTCAATATTGAGAGGACCTCAGGGGAAGTAACATAGAAAGAACGTGGACTGTTTACCAGATTTGGAGAAATCAAGGCAGAGGGGGAAATAGCAGAACAGAGAAGACCCCAGGTCTCGGGATCAAGACACACACACCCCCCCCCATGCGCCATTCACACCCAAACCACAAAATCACCCATCTTTGCTGTGTCTACACCACACAAAACACTGTCTATGAATCTCTCTCACCTACTGCTCATATGCCTCATGACACAAGGGCTGTGGGGAGCTGGGGCGCCCCTTTTCTGAAGCTGACAGGTAAAAGAACTAGCCCAAAGCCACATACTCAGGTGAGGCCATGTGGCCATCTGATTTGGTCACCCTTGTTCTTATAGCAAGGTGACATAGAAGGCCAGAGGTCTCTGGGCTCACAGATTCCATAGTACTTTGGAGGCAATGTTTCCCTGCTCAGTCATGCCTTCCAGTGTGGCCACACCAAGATCCTGAAGCAACCACAGATCTCTGTATCCCTAGGCAAGGGGGGGCTGCCCAGGCAGGGGTGAGTCCATGGTCACTTCAAAGCATGCAAAGCCCCCAAGAGGGTGGACAGTTGTTCCATGGAGACAGAACAGCTCTGCCACACCCTGAGGTCTTAGCAGGACTGAGGGGGACAAATGATCCTAAGTTTTCTTCCCTCCCTCGGTGACTCCAGAAATAAGGCCTCCTGGTACATTCCTACACAGCCACCCCCAGAGAGGCCTCTCTGGCTCCCGGAGAGCAGCTTGGCTCAGCTGTAACTGTCAGCAGGCCTGGGGAATGTGCGAGCCCACGTGCGCTAGACTGTCCCTCTGGGGCACAGTTCACAGGAAACCCAACAAAACAGCCCGTTGGCACAGATCACCTTCCTACCTCCCAGCTCCTGCCCCCTATAAGCTGTTGGCTCCTCTCCACTCCCCTAACAAGAGGCAAGACTAAGTAAGCCCTTGGAGAGAGCCAAGTTCCTGCACAACGCCAGTCTTGACTGTGCCGCCTTGAGCAAGTCACGCCCCCTTTCTCTGCTTGTTTCTTCTCTTCTGGGTAGATGAAAGGGGCTGTCCAGTGTGGTTGCAGAACCAGTGTGCTACACTTGAGTTGCTTTTTCCCACCTGTGAGGGAAGGGGTGTGGCACTCCCCTTTGGCACTAAAGTCACCCCACAAACATATTCTAGCCATCCATTATAGAAAGAAGCCATCCCTACAGAGATGAAGCGGGGGTTCCAAGTTACTGGGAAAATGTCCCAGAGCCAAAGAGATTAAATGTTACCAATCCTGGGCTGAACTCGCCACTTTTCAGTTTTGAAGCAAGAGCCAGGCAGGCTGTGTGAGATACCCACCCAGGGAACGGGTTCCAGATCTGATTTCAAGTGAAGCCAACATATGAATTCCCCTTATGAGCGGTTGGATTGGGGATCAGCGAGACTCTGCCTCTAGCCCAAGGCTACAAGGAGAGGTAGGTGAGTGAAGGAAACGAGCGCGCCAAGTGGGACTTCCCTGCCTCACTGCACGCTCTCGGGCTCTCCCTGGCGAGCTCGTAATCCCCAGAATGGGACATTCCGGGCCCTGGGACCTGTGAGTTGGCAAGTCTGCCAGCCTCTAGAGGCGAAAAGGGGAAACCGAAGAAGCCACCTGGCCCCAGGGACGTGCAGCCCCGGGCACTGCAGTGTCTTGGGGTAGAGACTCTAGGGTGCCCAGGATTTCGCAGCGGGTGGAGCGGTTGCATTTGAACCGAAGCTCCGCCCGCCCGCAGCTGTCACGCTGGCCACCGCCCCCGCGCGCCTCCCCCGGTCCCCAGACTTCCCGCGGCGACGATCCCCCGGGACGCGTCAAGACAAGGGTACCCTGGAGACCCGGGCGCGACCCCCTCCGTCCCCACACGGCCTCCCACCGCTCTGACCTCAACTCACCCTGCCCGGAGCAGACGAAGCGCAGCGCCTCAGGCGGCTGGGCCGAGTCCCTCCAGCACCCTGCGTCCCGGGCGGCTCCGGGGCGGGGCGGGGCCGGGTCAGGGCGGGGCGGGGGACACCGCGGTTACCCCGCCCCTTTAGGGACCCGCCCGGAGCCCTGCCACACTGCAGATGGGGAACCAGGGCGGAGGACGAACCTCATCGCTACAATTCTCAAACCCAAAGTTCAGGAAGGCGGGAATACTGTGTCCTTGCTAATCTAGACGGTCTCCGGATCCGATCCGAGGTCTTCGCCGGCCTCTAACTATTCCAGAGAGTCGCGGGTACCAGCCAGGAGAAGGGGGCCTTAAGGAGGATATTATCCCACCTGTCCGGACTTGGGGAGGGGGTGTCAGAGAATAGCAGGTGTTGCCCTCACAGAGCAGAGCCGAGCAGAGGACACAGGCTCAGTCAACCTGATGGAGTCCTCACAGAGCAGAGCCGAGCAGAGGACACAGGCTCAGTCAACCTGATGGAGTCCTCACAGAGCAGAGCCGAGCAGAGGACTCAGGCTCAGTCAACCTGATGGAGTCACTCTACCCGTTCCTTCCCACTCTCCAGCCCACAAGCCACCCATACGGGTGGGAACTTCCCAATAAGCCCAAAACCAAGAATGTCCATCTCCTCTCTCTGCTGTCCTAGCCTCCTTCACCCACACAACGCCCCCTCAGTATCCTCCCATGCCATTGGTCAATACCTGTTTCAGGCTCCACCCACTTAGCCTTGCTTCAGAACAGAACGTGTAAAGTCTTCTTTGCCTCTGGGCCTTTGCACTTGTAACTGCCTAGGGCCAGTCTAACTCCACCTGCCGAGTTCCTAGGAACTTAGCCTCTTGACAACCCCCTATCTCCTCAGACCTTGTTCAACTTCGCTAAAACAAAATCAAACAAACTAAAAAGCACCCTAGGGCTCTGGGATTATCTCTTTCAGGAAATTCCCGATTGAGTCTGCGTCTTTTGAATGAACTTGAAAAACTAGTAACAGGCAAAAGTCTGTCTTCATAACTCAGGCATGAGCAGTCCTCTAAATAGATAACAACAGCATCTTCAACAAAGGCCCAAGGTTAATGGTTTCTTAGCAGAGCTGACAGAATAAATAGGTATAAAAAGGTTAAATTGTCAAGCAGAATCAGAGTAAAGATATAGGAGCGGGTGGGAACGCATGTGTGTGTGCGCGCGGGTGTGCGTGTGCATTTTCTGGGCTAAGGAAGAGGCAGTTAGGTAAAGCTGGAGCTTAACACTGGAGGCAGACCAGTCTGAAGGGGAATGCCAGAGGCTCAGCCACACCTTCGTTGGAGCCCATTCATTAAATCATAATTACTCTGAGAAGATCCACACAAAGAAGATCCAGCACCTCTGGTCCTGAGTCGGTTCAGGAGCTGCCCCGTTCCCCAGGGGTTGTTCCTGAAGCTGCCGCATTCCCCAGGGGTCTACCACAGTCAGGCCAGGAACAGTTACTACAGTTCTCGCCTCTGGAGAAGGCTTTTGCTTTCAATCTCCATCCCTTTGTTAAATCCTCACTATGTCCTCCCAACAGTTAGGAGAGTGTAATTAGCTTGTCTTGAAGGGAAAGCCAGGCAATTGAGGGCTTTGTTCTGGGATAGAGCTGGCTCTGCCACCCCTGTGAATGTTGAGCAAGCAATTGGCCCTCTGAAGTTCACACCCGCACTGAAAGCAGCTAGAAGAGCAGCAAGCCTTTAATCCCAGCAGCCAGGAGGCAGAGGCTGGCAGGTCTCTGAGTTCAAGGTCCTGGTCTACCAGAGGGAATTCCAGGATAGCCAGGGCTACACAGAGAGAAACCTTGCCTTGAAAAGCCCAAACCAAACCAATCCAAAAGCAAACAAATCAGAAACTACCATGCCAAGCACCCCAGTTCACAGCCAGCAGCCGGCTACTCAACTCTGGTTCTCTCTTCTGTTAAAATAATCTAATAACAGATGCGTATATGATTTTCTGCCTGGTGTTCAGAAAACTGCTTGGCAGGAGCCGTTGCATTGGAGCTCTGAGTCTGATAGGATGGTTAAGGACTCCGGAGTACGGCTGTGCCAGTCTTTCATCCAATAGCTCCAGAACCAGCTATATGCTAGTCTCTGGGGATGTGGGGAGGGGTTTACAGAGAGGAGCTGTCTTTTCCACGGCTGAGCCTTTCAGAGCAGTAGAACCCTACACTCCAAGGCTTGCCTTTTTATTGTGTAGTAACTGAGTGAACCAAATAACCCCTTAGAGTAGTAGAGAGGGACAGCGATGGTGTTGCGCAGGTAAGAACGTATAAAAATGGTAAAATACGAACCGCAGAGCACCATCTGTATTAAAGTGCTGGGGAGACTGACTGCTCAGTGGGTGGGTGGGTACTAGCTGGGCAAACATAAAGATTGGAATGCTCACCGCCAATGGCTCCATAATAGCCTGTGCCGTGGCACACATCTGTAAGGCAGTGGAGGCAGAGGACATAGACTGCAGGCGCTCTCCATCCAGCCAGTCCAGCTGCAAGTCTCAGTGACAGACTTAGCCTCAAATAAGGTGGGATAGAGAGGACACTTAGTAGGTGGTGACCTCTGGCCACTGCATGGAAACATACATGCACACTACACACACACACACACACACACAGAGTGTTGCATATATATTGGTAGCTTGACTGTTATTTGACTTGACGCTTTTCACAACCTTCTCTGCTTTTCATAAGGCTGATATGTACATCCATCAAAACCAGGACTTCACTTTAAGTATTTCTTGGTATCACAGGTCTGGGTGGAACACACTGGGCTGGCTACTCCCACACCGAAGTTTTGTTTGTTTTTGTGTATTTGTTTGGTTGGTTTTTAAATAGTTTCGGCCTTGGGAACTTAGCCCAGTGGTAGAGCAATACTTAGGGTGCACACAGTCCTTGTTTCTATCCTCAGAACCAGTAAAAATAAAATAAAAATATTTTTTAATTACATTTATTTAACTGAAGGAGTTGTCCCGTGCCACAGTGAGCACGTGGAGGTCAGAGGACAGCCCGTGGAAATCGGTGTGTTTCTTTTCCCATGTGGGTCCTGGGGAATCGAACTCGGACCATAAGGCTTAGCAGCAAATGCAGTTAACACTGAGCAATCTCACCAGTTTAGAGCCTTGGTTTTCCCTCAGTGATCCTTTTCCACTTCGAAGCAGCCCACGCATTTGGAAGAAGCCCCGAGGGGGCTGTACAAGTGTGCGGGGGGGGGGGGGGGCGGGCGAGTGGCGGGTATTCACTGCTAGGAAGGCATTAACTGCTGCTACAAAGTTTAAAAAACGTATCTGGAAAGAAAATTCTGGCAAACGGCTTGGGGAGAGCCCCGTTGTCATCTCTGGAATTGAGCACAGGAAGCCCCGCCCGAGGAGGAAGCCTCTCTTTTAGAGGCAGCCTGGAGAGGCAACCGCAAGAAAGGGCACTAAAATTATGCCTTTCGGAAATTCTGACTCACTCACTGTGGGGCTGTTTTTGCAAGGCAAAAATGTCTCCAAAAAGTGAAGTTCCCACTGTTCCCACCCCTTCCTCTGGGCGTGCATGCTCAGCCAGCACTCACTGGGAAGCGGGATCCCGGGGCTCTGAGCACAGGGAGTTCTTGGTCGGCTACCACACTGGCAGCTGCTTAGCCAGCCTCCCCAACAGCCCCTAGGTTCTGTAGGTGTGATTTCCTGTTTGTTTATGTGTTCAGTCTCCAGGGAAGATAAGGGGTGGGGGGGAGGAAGTACGGATAGCCTGGTGTTGCTTGCTTTTACAGCTTTTTGTATGAATGGGTAAACTGAGGCAAGAGGGGAGGAAAGAGGTACCCAGCCCAGAAATCTTGGGAGTGCCAGTGCGATCCTGCAGATCCTCCCATCTCCTGTCTCTTGTCTGGCTTCCCCTTCAGTGATGGCTTATACAATAGCTGTAGGCTGGAACACTTACGTAAAGCTGTCACTGGGACGTCTGTCCAGTTCTGGGGTGTCCATTTCTGGGGTGCCCCGGAGAGCTGGTTCTCATCCCTATTCTGCTCTCTGCAGGTTTAAACAAAAGAAACAAAAAAACAAAAACAAAAACATAGTTTTGTTTCTGTCTTGGAGTTTTCCAAACGTTACATTATAACTCCCCATTGGGATCCTGCAGGAGCCCACTGTCCTGGTAGGTTCAATTCTTCCGGTAAATTGTCTTCCCTGTGAGCAGCAGCCTCTCACAGATACCTCTCTGCCCAGCACTCCACGGGATTAGAGTAAAATTGACTTGCCCTGATTTCATTGTTTTCTGTGTGTGTGTGTGTGTGTGTGTGTGTGTGTGTGTGTGTGTTGTTGTTGTTGTTTTTGCTTAACTGTATGCTCTTGTATTTATTACGCAGTGGGGACCAAGCCTAGAGCGCCCCAGGCAAGCACTCCACCCCCTGCTTTGATTTTAGAACTTGAGAGTACAGTATGAGGTTATGCAGGGCTGGGTCTGACTGGGTTCTAGCCTTGTTTCTGCCATGTTACTTCCGGCTTTAGGCTTCTTAGAATGTGCATAGGTTTGCTTGTCTGGTTGGCCGGTTACATGGATGGTTTTTCTGACAGAATCTTGCTACTCTGTAGCCTTAGCTATCTTTGTGCAACCCAACCTTGTCTAGAATCTGTGGCAAAAAAAAAAAAAAAAAAAAAAAAAAATTAACTTGACACAATCCAAAATCATGTAAGGGAATTTCAGCTGGAAGCTTCCCTCCATCAGATTGGTCTGTGAGCATCTTCTTGATGTTGGTACTTTGGGAGGTAACACTTGGGCAGGTGGTCCTGGGTTGTATTATGGAAACTGGCTGAGCAGGGGCCAGTGAGCAGCGCTCCTCAGAGGTTCGTGTCTCTGCTCCTCCTTGAATTCCTGCCTCAAGTGATGAACCCTGACCTGGAAATGTGAGCCAAACAAACCCTTTGCTGTCCAAGGTGTTCTTGGTCCTGGTGTTTATCACAGCAACAGAAGCAGACTAGAAAAAAAATTTAATGTTAACTGTATAAGATGCAATTCCGTTGGCAGCGCATCTGCGATACCCTGATTAGACGCCGGGTACTGCATAAAACAGGTATAGTGGCATATGCCTGTGTCTCAGCATGTGGGAGTTGGGAGCAGGAAAATGAGAAATTCAAGGCCATCCTTGACCATACAGTGAGCTTGAGATCTACCTGTATTAAAATAAAATAAAATGTTTCGTTAGCACACCTCTTGCTGGCTCTATTTACATATTATATAATTACATTATATTATATATAGTTACAATTTGTTCTGTTCCACACACACACACACACACACACACACCAACTCCTGGCTCCACCCTCTTGCTGGTCCCTTCTGAGTTTTCCAGTTAGTGACAAGAGGAACATAGAAAGGGCGATCACTTGCTTACCTCTCCAACCTAAGAAGCTGTGAAAAAAATCTCAGGACTGGAGAGATGGGTCATCAGCCAAGACCACTGGGTGGTTTTCCAAAGTAGCTGGGTCCTATTCCTAGCACCCACATGGTGGCTCACAACCACCTCTAACACCAATTCTAGGGGCTCAGATGCTCTCTTTTGCCTTCCCTGGGCACCAGGAAAGCACACAGGGCAGAGACATACGAGACAACACCTTTACACATACAATTAAAAATTTTAAAGTGAGTATCTTGATCTTGTTACACACACACACACACACCAAACACCATTCACTGTGACTAGACATTGTTACTGCTAAGCTCCGAGGAAACAAAACATGCTAATATATGGTTGATACATTTTAATTCTGAGAACAGGAAGAGGCTTCCTGTGCATCTCCTAGAGGCTCTCTGCTCCCACTGGCCTACTTTAAATGTGTTTAATACGTGTTTTAAGATAGCTACTTACATGTGGTTACAAGACCTTGCGAGGTCTCTCTCCCTGCCCAGTTCCCTCGCTGCCAGCATCTTGCAGTACAATGATAGGGTGTCACAGGGAGGACACTAACACAGCAACCATTAAGACAAAACATTCTGTCACCACAAGCTGCCAGCCTGTCCCATCTGTTCTTTTTAAAAGCCGGAACCATCAACCAAACCATTCTCCTTTCTCTGTGTGTTTTTTGGTTTTTGGGTTTTGTTTGTTTGTTTGTTTGTTTGTTTTTGGTTTTGTTTTGTTTTGTCATTTAAGGATAGTTCTCTCTACCTCAGATCCTTTGGGTACCGAGGCTCAAGTCTGCAACCCCTGCACTCCGGAGGTTGAGGTAGGAGGATTTGGAGCTCAAGGTCAACCTGGGCTACATAATGAAACCATGTCTCAGACCCATACAGAATGAACCTTTTAGGGTTGGCTCTTTTCACTTTTTGGTGTGAGCTCATGGTTAACATATTCCTCCTGCTGAGTTCTGGCCCATGGTATGGATGAATGCTGGTCTAATCATCACCCTACGGAAGGACACCGGTTACTTCTGGCTCAGTGTTCTCCTGGGAAGCCGCCCCAAGCGCTCTGCGCATGTGCCTTCACATCTCTGGTTGTTTGGTATATTCCCCATAGGCAACCCCACTCAGCTCTGTTCTTCCTAATTGTCTATCCCTCCAGTGCACTAACCCGGGATGCCTGTGGGCCAGTAACTGCTCTGGGCTGAGCTCTGAGTTGTGGAAATCCAATAAAAACAAACGACATGTTTCTGCAGAGCCTGTGGGGGTAGCGACAGAGGGCACGTGGGATACTGAAATCACAGCAAATGGCAGGCTGTTGTGCTGCGTCGTGGACTTCCTGGAGGAACCTGGCAACAGAAGAAGCTGGCGTGTGAGAGAAGGCCCTTTGGAGATGTGGGCTGTGGACTAATCTCATGGTGAAGAATACTGAAGATACTTTGCATTTCCTAAGGGCTTACCACGGGGCAGGCAGTGTAACACTGCTCTTCCTGGGAGCCTTGGTCGTCTTCTCACTTTACAAATAAGGGAAAGGAGAATGTAACCCCTCGCCCACTGTCACCTGCCTGACCAGATATACAGTGGCGGTCTTCCCTCACTCTCTCGCCTCACAGAGTGTGTGTGTGTGTATACATGTGTATGTGTGTATGTATGTATGTGTGTGTCTGTATGTGTGTCTCTGTGTGTATATGTGTGTATGTGTATGTGTGATTGTGTGTGTATGTGTGTATATGTGATTGTGTGTATGTGTGTATACATGTATATGTGTGTATGTGTATATGTGATTGTGTGTATGTGTATGTGTGATTGTGTATGTATGTGTGTATACATGTGTATATGTGTGTATACATGTGTATGTATGTATGTGTGTATACATGTATATGTGTATATGTGTGTATGTGTATATGTGATTGTGTGTGTATGTGTGTGTATGTATGTGTGTATACATGTGTATGTGTATATGTGTGTATGTGTGTATATGTGTATGTGTGTGTCTGTATGTGTGTCTGTGTGTATATGTGTGTATGTGCATATGTGATTGTGTGTATGTGTGTATGTATGTGTGTATACATGTATATGTGTATATGTGTGTATGTGTATATGTGATTGTGTGTATGTGTGTATGTATGTGTGTATACATGTATATATGTATATGTGTGTATGTGTGTATATGTATGTATATATGTGATTGTGTGTATGTATGTGTGTATACATGTATATGTGTGTATGTGTATATGTATGTGTGTATATGTGTGTATGTGTATATGTATGTGTGTATATGTGATTGTGTGTATGTGTGTGTACATGTATATGTGTATTGTGTGTATGTGTATATGTGATTGTGTGTGTATACATGTGTATATGTATATGTATACATGTGTATATGTATATGTGTGTATGTGTATATGTATGTGTGTATATGTGATTGTGTGTATGTGTGTATACATGTATATGTGTATATGTGAGTATGTGTATATGTGATTGTGTGTGTATGTGTGTATATGTATGTGTGTATATGTATGTGTGTATATATGCGCATATGTATGTATATGTATGTGTATATGTGATTGTGTGTATGTATGTGTGTATACATGTGTATGTGTATACATGTGTATGTGTATATGTGGTTGTGTGTGTATCTGGTTGTGTGTATGTGTATGTGTACTGGCACAAGCCAGAGGTCAATGTTAGGATGCCCTCCTCAGTCATTTCTCCACCTTATTTTATTTACTGCAACAGGGAAGATTTCTCCACTTTAAATCTATTTCTGGCTGTCTCTGCTTAGGGTGCACAGGGTGACTGTCATTTTTTCTGTAGTTGCTGAGGATCTGATGCAGGTTCTCACACATGTGCAGCAAGCACTTTACCCACGAGCCCTCTCCTCAGTCCCAGAGCCCATACTCTTGGGTGTTTGTTGTTTTGTCTTGTTTTGTTTTTCCAGACAGGGTTGCTTTCTTTGTGTAGCCCTGGTCCTGGAGTTCGATCTCTAGACCAGGCTGGCCTCCAACTCAGAGATCTGCCTGCCTCTGGCTCCCATGCAATTAGTCCCCCCCTCCATTTTATGTGAACGGGTGTTTTGTTTGCATGTATGTCTGCATCGCTTGTGAGTCTGGTGTCCACTGAGACCGGAAGAGGGTGTTGGATCCTTTGAAACTCTAACAGGAGATTATAGGTGGCTATGTGGGTGTTGAGACCCAACCCCGGGTTTTCTGCAAGAGCAATGCGTGTTTTTAAGCTCTAACTTTTTCTTATTGTCTTTATGTATGCTGTGTGTGTAGGGCAGGAGATGTGCAAGGGTGACCGGAGGAACTTTTGGAGTCAGCTGGAACCTCCCTTCCACCTTTATGTGGGTTCGAAACTTTATTAGGCTTTGTGTAGCGAGCATCTTTAACGACCGAACCATTTCACTAATCAACCTCTTAGTCACTCACATTCTGTGTGGTAGCCATAGCAAAGGGCTATTTTCTGCGTCATGAATAAATTCTAATCTGTTTCGTAGGTGGTATTTCCACACGGTGCTCCCCCCACTCCGCCCCAAATGTTAAAGTTTGTTCTGGGTCAAGCTTATTGATAAGATAAAGTAAGCCGTGGAGAAACAGGACTGTCTCTGGATAGCACAGAGAAGTCACTTGCCGGAGAGCAAAGGCCAGGCTCGCTCCCTCAACTGCGCATGCACAAACCGGAGTCCTCTGGTTCCTATTTATTATCTGACTGTGCAGCAAGAAAACAGAGCTTCAGGCTGGTGGCACGGAGCATGCACGACCTCTGAGCCTGCTGCGCATAATGAATGTGGTTTTGTTTTCTCGGAACTGCTACGTACCAGGAAAGTCACATCCCTGCTCAGCTTTCTCCTTGGTGACTAAACATGAAATGTGTGCTCACCGGCGCTGAAGGTCGCCCACCCTCCGCGCGCCTAATCATTCATATTTAAACAGCAGCATACTGCAGACCTGGCCTGTCTGCTTGTTTCTTTTTCTTTTGAAATCAACATGCAGACTTCATAACATCAATATTTCCAGCCCTGGGGTGATTGGCAGAGCAAAAACAAGCTTCCAGGATCAAAGCCTCCAGACAGGGTTCTTCTCTGGGCCTCACACGCCTCTCTCTGGCTGGCTGTGCAGGACCAGATTTCTTATCTCCCAAGGCTCCTGCACCCAGAAAAGGGACCACCAGTCCTTGCTGTCTTCCCCATGACAGCTCTCCGGAGGATCATGCAGAATGTGTGCCAGGAATTTGAAGATCTGCCTGGATGTTTCCTCAAGGGATAAGCTGAATCCTGACTCAGAACTTTGAAACAGAAACCAACTCAGGAAGAGATAGAACCAGCGAGGAAGGGTCTCTACTAGGTGGGAAAAGGAGAGTTTGGGTTTTTGCTCCCCGGAGACAACTCTTTTCAAAGTCACTAGAGCGTTTCTCTTTGTTTTCCGAACCGGTGATAATATTAGAAGCTGTGTGATAGGCAGGGTGCCCAGGAAGCTCAGGGAGGCCCAAGAGCCCAGCCCTGGCTGACTCCTGGAGGCGTGGCCTTGGCATCCTAGTCAGGCCGGAAGAACCTAGGCAAGCTTTTTGGTACTTGGTGCATTCGCGACCAAATGGGCAGGCGCTCTTGAGCTGGGTGACAGGGCTTACAAATGTCAGATAGGCCCAGGTGAGGCCTGAGAGTGACCTGTAGGGTGCTGTCCTTACCACCTTCATCAGAGCAACAGTGACTGCCTGCGACAGTCCTTCCAAGGGGTGGGGGAGGGGCTGGAAAGAGAAATCAGAGAGAACCTCGCGGGCTGGAGAGATGGCTCCAGAGGTTAAGAGCACTGACTGCTCTTCCAGTGGTCCTGAGTTCAATTCCCAGCAACCACATGGTGGCTCACAACCATCTGTGATGGGATCTGATGCCCTCTTCTGGTGTGTCTGAAGACAGCAACAGTGTACTTAAATATAATAAATCTTTAAAAAAAAAAGAGAGAAAGGAAGAAAGAAAGAGAGGAAGGAAGGAAGGAAGGAAGGAAGGAAGGAAGGAAGGAAGGAAGGAAGGAAAGAAAGAACCTTGTGCGAGATTCCAGCTGTTTCTTCCTATATCTCCCAGACAGGTGTGCATAACTCTTGGGAGACTAGAGAGTGCACACTGTGGAAGGGTAATTGAAGGGGTGTGGGGCCGGGTGTTGGGCGGGCAACACTATATGCAGCTTTGGGGAAATTGTCATCCATGCTTGGGTGAGACTTTCCAGTGTTGTGGGTGTTTTGGGGTCACTCGCGGTCCTATAAATAACTTTCAGCCATGCGTGTGGCTCCCCACAGTATTCGTAAGTGGAATCGTACTTTGGCCCATTACTGGTGCCCTATGGGGCTCTCATCTCCCCAACAAGTGTTCACCAAAGCACATTATGTATATAAAACCGTCAAAGGAGTAAAACAGTTTAAAAAAGAAAGCCCCATTTATGACAGTTTCTCTCTCTCTCTGCACACATGGTACATTCACATATGTGCATATGCACGTGGAAGCCAAAGGTCAGCATTTGGGTGTCTCAGTCACTCTTCATTTTATTTTTTGAGGCAGGGTCTCTCATTGAATGTGGAGCGCATCGATTGGTGATTTCACTGACCAGCAGGCTCTGGGGCATCTCTGGGAGTCCCTGACTCCCTAGTGCTCACACTACTATGCCAAGTTTTACGTGCATGCTGAGTATTGAACTCAGGTCCTCTTGTTTGTGTGGCTAGAAATTTATCCACCAAGCCACCTCTCCAGCCTCATCTTTTTTTTTTTAAGCAGAGATTTAAAAAAATTATTTATTTTATGTATATGTATATGAAGTTAGCACACTGTTGCTATTTTCAGACTCACCAGACGAGGGCGCCAGATCTCATTATAGCCGGTTGTGAGCCTCCATGTGGTTGCTGGGAATTGAACTCAGGACCTCTGGAAGAGCAGTCAGTGCTGTTAACCCCTGAGCTATCTCTCCAGACCCTAGCCTCATCTTGATCACAATTCTTGATTGAATGGGAGCCTTCCTGAATAGTGAAGACCAAGTTTCAGGGTAATAACCTAGAATAGCCTAGCTTCAGGAAACCTTAGAGTCTTGCTGCTGATGACTGACACCTGACCCCACACAGAAAACATGCTCTCCAAGTGGTTTCTGCAAGTCCTCAAAACAGCAACTGCCCAAGACTTTAAAGACCTTTGATTCTAAATCTCCTCTATGGTGGAGTTGGGTACACAGAAAAAAGCAGCAAGTGCCCCTCAATATACACTTTCTGGTGTACAGTCATGGTCAGCAGGCAGAAAACAAGTCAATGGACAGGCAAACAGAAGATATGCCCACCCTGGTGGCCTTGGACCCTGAAGGCCTTGCAAGCACTGGGCCAAAGGGGCAGCTACCATCCTGTGCAAAGTCTTGCTTGCTATTGACACACGTGGGGAAAATGGCTGGGCCCTCTGCTTAATCACAGGCTCTCTAGGTGCTCTAGAACACAGGCTCACACACAGGAGTCACTCACGGCCGGAAGATGTGCAGCAAATTCCTCTCAACTCTTTCTATAGCTGAAAGGGCAAACAGCCAGTGGTCAGGAATCAGTCTCCAGCCACACTTCCCTCACAGCCCTGAAGTAGGAAGCCTGGGCCCTCACCTAGCCTTGCTGTGGCTTGGACATTTTCCATCTGTCTTTCTCTCTTTCCTCCTTTCCAATCTTCATGGCTGTCATTCCACAAGTACACCGACCCAGGGTTCTACTCTCGTCTGGCTTTTCTTTTCTCGCGAGGCCCACGCCTACCTCTGTCACTGGTGAAAGTCATTTTGTTGTAGAGTCCGTGGTGGAAGCACTGCCCTCTTACAGATGTAGCCTAGTGATTTAGACGTCCCTCAGGTACCTGAAGAATCACAGTGTCCAAGAGTAATTCATGCTCTGTCTTGTGACGGCCCATCCTCCTCCCATTTCCCCCGAATTAGCAAGGAGCCAGCAGGGCTGACCAGAACCTTCAACCAGACAATCACAAATGGTGCCTTTCCTTTCTGCAGGGTGTCTGCTCTCCCCGCATGGCTCCACCCCTTCACTCCAGACTAGAATAGTTCTACCTAATTTGCAGTCGCCTAGCTGGCTGCTCTGTGGGTTCAGCTGCCCCCAGTCCACGCTCAGAGTTCCAACCAAGTGCTCTCCTGACTGAGGAGCCAGAGGCTTTCTGGAATCTTCCCTCCTACGGAAAGCCTCCCTCCCAGACTCTGAGCCAGTTCACATGTTGGGTATCTCTTAAGAAAAGTACCCGCCTTCCCCAGAGTACTCTAAGCCCTGTGCCCCTTCTCTGGTTGTTTCCTCCTTCTGAAATTTTCCTCCCCTCCCCTCTGATATTTTGAAAGTTTCTCTGTGTAGCACTGGCTGTCCTGGAATTCACCCTGTAGACCAATCTGGCCTGGAATTCAGAGATCTGCCTGCCTCTCTCCCAAGTGCTGGGATTAAAGGCGTGTGCCACCATCACCTGGCAGAATCTCTCTCCCTATTCCAGACTCTTGAGTGACAGCCTCACTGCCATTCTCTGAACTTTCTCTGGCTCCTGAAAAGCGTCTGCCGGGTCCTCTCAACCCAGCTCCTGCCAGTTCTTAGTGACATTTTTGTATGTGTCATTGTACAACTGTGAGGTGTTCAGAATTGGACAGTGTAGTTTCCCTCCTGATGTCCTGTCTGTGAGCGGTTGAGAGGCTGTGCCTGTATGGCAGGCAACTCCTGTGTTCATGTCACCCTGTTTTACTGTGTCCTTGGAGCCCTGGGGATGTTGGCAACTTGGATATCCCAAAGAGAAGCTGTGGAGTTCTTTCTTTGTGAGAGAAGGCAGAAGTGCGTGGAGAGACCAGTCAGAACTATTGCTAGTGTTGCTATCACGGCCCTGTTACCATATTGTTGTTACTGTTCTTCCTTCAGCTCATTTATACGCTGACTTTATCACAGATAGCATGTGCATGTAAAAGCATTCAAAATTATTTGTGGTCTCAGGCATCCTCTCGGGTCTTGGAAGTATATTTTGAGTTTCACACTTTAGGACTTGTCCTGAATTGTTGGTTGTGTTTCATGTCCTTTATTTTAAAATTACATACTGAGCAGACCCTACAGGCCAGGGACAGTGTAAAGGCACCAGGCTACACAGTGAATCCTGGGAACCCACAGGGGAATGAGCAAGGCATAGGAAATGCATAGGAGAAGCAGCCATATTTCTGAGAAGTGGGGGCCAGGCAGCCATCAAGGGTCGCGCTTGTGTTCTTCTAGGCCTGCCACTGTGCGGGACCGGCATTGGACTGCATGGGCCGACAGTGTTCCCTACACGGGGCCCACAGTGCTCCCTACAGCTCTTAGTGGGCGGGGTCTCCATCAGCTCTACTGCTGTGTTCAGTTAGGAAAAGGACTCCATATAGGTAGCACTCAGTTCCTCACACCTGATGACCGGTATCCCAAGGTACTGACCACGGACCAGCAGGAGGGCGGTCCACAAAACTGTTTCTCCAGCATCGTGAGGGAAGAAAGCATCTATCCCCTTGAAATTTGTTTCCTCATTTGTATTTTTTTGAAGCAGGGTCTCTAGTCAGCCCAGGCAGACCATGATCCTCCTCCTGCTTCCAGAATGTTCTTTTCTGCTTTGTTTTGGTTGAGGAAGGATTGGGGGTGAGGATGGTGGGTTCTCACTTCAGGCTAGCTGGAACTCAGTATGTAACCAAGGATGACCTTGAATTCTGATCTCTCTGCCTCCACCTCCTGAGTGCTGGGATTTCACCCTATTTCCTGCAGTGTTGGGAACTGGACTCAGAAACTCCTGTTTACTAAATAAATATTCTACCAACTGGGCCGGTATCCTTTTAAAATCTCGGAATACCTGCCAACTTCTAAATCTCCCAATGGCCCGGTTACATATGCCACTTTGTGACTCTAACAGAAAGCGTGTGACCTAACCACTCCATAGGACAAGGTCTGGCACTGGGGGAAAGCACAAATCTGGGCCACTTACCCATTCCCAGATACATTCTCAGTGCTGCTCCAGCTTCTGTAAGGATGGCAAGCTAGTGCCCCCTGCTGGCCATACAGGATAAGACAGGAGACTCTCTAAAATGCTCAGTTCTCCCCCCCCCCCCCGCCCCCTCACAATGAAGACTCAAGTTTTTCCTCCCACAAGAATTTTTATTAAAGCCAGGAGTAGTACTACACACCTTTAGTGGGAGTACTCAGGAGGCTGAGGCAGGAGCACAAGGAGTTACTGGCCAGTTCCAAGGCAAGGGTGTGTGTGTCCCGGGGTGGGGTCAGGGGAGACAGGATCTTATCGGCCTCTCTAGGTAGTCTAGAACGTGTATGAATTATCTCAGGGCTGCAGCCCTGGAATGTGTAGACAGATGAGCCGATGGGTGGGAGGGCGGGGTTGAACTAACACAACCAGGGCTTCACAAAAAGTCACAGGAAGGCCGGGCTCAGTCCACACAGGGAAGAAGGCACCCACAAATGTTAACTGCCCTGAGACAACGAAAGCACTCAACTTGCCGGTGAGGCCTTTGGGGTGGGAGCTCTCTCTGCATTTTTGAGTCTTCACAAAGGCCACCCAGACGGGCCTCACTTGCCTCCTGCAAATACCAGTAGCTGCACCCAGGAAGCGCAGATTGAAGTCCTGAGCAATTTCTCGAACCAGATGCTGAGAGGGGAGCTTGCAAATCAGAGGTTCCATGGACTTCTGACAGCGTCTGATTTCACGGAGTGCCACAGTGCCAGGCCTGTAACGCTGGTTTCTTCACTCTCCAGTAGAGGGCGCACTCTTGCAAGCGGCTTTTATAGCCAGTTGTTTCCTGGGTGCTTTACCATGGTGGATTGTGGGCAGAATGCTTTGTACAGGCCGAGCCATGATATGAGCCCCTCCTTACTTTACTTACCCCCCTTCTCCTTCGGCTGGAGCTCCGCTGACGCAGTGGTGGCTCAGTGATAGTAGCAAACGCCCCATTTGGTTCTTAATCCAGCTTTACAGGAATCCTTCCCTTTACACTTGGTGTACAGTAAGCTTCTCAATAAAACAAAGCCCTACGCCTGTACAACTTTGAGACATATAGGCTAGGTGTAGCGGTTCACACCTCTAACTCCAGCATTTTGGATGCTGGAACAGGAAGACTGTTGTGAGCTCAAGGTCAGCATGAAACCCTGTCTCAAAAAAATCAATACATAAAATAGAGGCATCCCATCTTTGGTATGAGAAAAACAGCACAGGATGAAGGGAGCAGGCTTGTACTTTTAGAGGTGGGAAAACCATGGTTTGGATTTCTTCCATTAGAGATTAGATGGTACACATCCTGGCATTTAGAGGCAGAAACAGGAAGGTCGCTGCAAATTCAAGGGGAGCCTGGGCTACAGATCCTGTCTAAGAAACTAAAACTGAAGATTTCATTACATTAGCTCTTTTGAATTAAAATTATCACTGTGATATTATGAACCAAATATCACTATGCTCTGTAAATATGCATGTCAATACGATATGGGTGCATACAGTATGCACAGATTTGCAAGCCAGCAGAGATCACCAAGATGCTCTGGTATTGCTATAATTCATCAGAAATATAAAAATGGAATGTGAATAAACCAAATCCTACTGCCTGCACCACCCCCCCCCTTTGTTTTGGAGGGGTCAGCTTCAATTTGAGATACAGTGCTGCTGAGAGGACAGTTATACACCACCACACCTTGCATGCTAGCTTCCTGTAAGGTTCAAACCAATTTGTGTACACAAAAGCTGTTTGGAGAACCAAATTCCTAATACCTACACAGGACAAAAATCACACTGAGGCAACTGCTCAGGAGGAGGGAAACAGCAGACCACCTTCCAACTCCACACCACTTGAACAAAGCCTGAAATATACACAACCTTCAGTGGCCATTCTCAAACACACAAGGAGAGAAAACAGAAGCGTGGGAAAACTCAAGAATGAAAACTCAATACTTGGTGTGTTTAGGACTAGAACCCAGGACCACACCCTCACACTCCAAATCCCAGGAGGGCGCCTGGCTCTTTACAATGTATACCACGTGGTCTATCCTAATCCAGTTGCAGCACACTATCTCCAAAGCAAGGAGAACCCTTGCCAGCCAGAATCCTCTGATGTCGGGAATAGGTTAGCCACAACTAAGTATTTATAAAAGCCAGGGCTTCAAGGCATGGCAGTACACACCTATAATCCCAGCATTCAGGAAGCTAAGGCAGGAAGATTAGATTTCAGGCCTGACTAGGCTCTAATGGCAAGGCTATCTCAAGAAACGTGAAATTAATCTATAACCAAGCTGAAAATAAAATATAAAACTGGCTGTGTTGGAGACAAAAGGAGTAAATTCAAAAGGCACTGCTACCTCTTGGGAAGGCTGCTCTCCACGGGTTTGGTGTTGTCTGGACATCACATTAACGGTGGGGCTGAGCTGACACTGTTAAGTGTCTCTCGGGGGGGGGGGGGGGGATTAGGTTTCAGCTCGGTTTGTGGGTTTCTGGATCCCAAGAACCATCTTTACTATAGGAACGTTTGGTGGCTCCATCCCTGTAACCCAGAGAGCAACTTTTCTCTTAGGGCAGCACCTTCAGAGCTCTGGACAGCAGGGCTAGACACACCTGTCACCTGGTGTATAAGCCTACCCAACCTCCTTTTGCTAACTGTATACCGGTGTTTTGTCTGTATGTCTGTGCATCACATGCATACCCACAGAGGCCAGAAGGGGGTGTTGGATTCCCTGGAACCAGAATTACAGAAAGTTGTAAGCTAGGAGGTGGGTGCTGGAAATTGGACTCAGGACCTCTACAAGAGCACAGGGCTCTTAACCACTGAACCATCTCTCCAGCCCTGCCTCCCCACTTCTAAAAGCTGGTTACTGTAAAAGAAACAAGGTGGTGGCACTAGGTGTGACAGAAGGAAAGGAGACAGGGGCTGGAGCCCGCTTGGTTCCACAGCCCCCACCCTGGCTGGTCTGGGGCTGAGATACAGAAGACTCAATCACCCTTCTCACTGCCTTCATGGTGCTTTGGGAAGCGAATAGAAAAGAACATTTTTACCAACTATAGGCAGGGAAGGAGAGACACTGCGAGATGCCCGAGTCACATATTCCCAAGGTGAATTTTGGGGTCTAATTATGTTGTTTTACCCAGATCCTAGGAACAAGCTTCCATCCTGCATCCCCACGGAGGACACATACCACGGTGATACCTAAGATGTCCAGAGCAAAGTCCTGACGACTGCTTTAGAAGTGCAGCACGCTTTCACACTTTCATTCTTAGATTTCTAAAGCAACAGCTCAGAAAGTGTTATGTGTCACACACCCTCGTGCTTTAAGATAGTCTTATTAAATGATGTATCCTTGCTTAGACTGGAACTCATTATGTAGACTGAGCTGGCCTAGAACTCAGATCCATGTGCCTATACCTCCCAAGTGCTGGGGTCAAAGGTGTGTGCCACTAGGACCAGCCAGCGGAGCTGCATTTCTGAAAAATAGGCTTAGGCAATCTTCCCACTTGGTTACTTGGATGCTACATCTTTCCTAGGCCAACTAACTGTACATGAAGTTAGTATGACAGGTCAGTCTTCACTGTCACCTCAACAGGAATTAAAATCATCATGAAAACTCTTCGGGATATGTCTAGGAGGATGCTTCCAGAAAGGCTTAAGTAGGGAGAGGACCCGCTGACCCCTGTAGGAAGGAGACCAGGAGCCGGGCGGCAGCTTTCCTCTCTGCCTCAGCTGTGGATACCGTGTGACCAGCCACTTCAAGCACCTGCTAGCATGTCTGCCTGTCACAATGTCTACACCTTCAAGCCGTGAGACTGCCTTACTCCCTTAAGCTGTTTTTGACAGGAATATTGTTGCTGCTAATAGTCCGCGATATGCTGTTTGTCACGACTGCTCTGTGCCCAGGTCCCCGGAGCAGTCTGCAAATTCTTTCCCTTCACCCACTGAGCACCAAAGCCAGCCAGACAGTTTAGAGTAGGCGAGACACGTGGCTTCTCAGAAGCAAACTGCCAGTATTTGTTTGTTTGTTTGTTTTATTTATTTATTTAAGTAAAGCTACTTACAGCACTGCAAGCATGAATAAAAGTTCCCGGATGCTGGGGCAGCTCAGCCAACACAGGTGCCTGACTTCCGGACCAGCTGCTTTACCTCTGCACTTCCTGTAAATGTCTCAGTATGGTGCCTGGAATCAAAGGGTCTGCGAAATAACGAGAGTTTAGTTCGGGGTTTGCCATCAGAAAAAAGAACAGTAATCAACACAATGCCAAGGAATCCAATAGTCGGGTTCCTATAGTCTTCAGTTTCCACGGCCCGGGCTTCCCGAGGAGCCCCGGCTGAAGCCGTGTTGGACTGTCTGATTTTTATGTTCACTTCCCAGGTGCAAACAGGTCCCTTCCAGCAACACCTTTAGTAACTCGACGCTTTGTAGCAGTACTTAGTGTCCAACAGAAACCCCTCCGTCTGCTAAACAATATCTTGACTGCAAAGCTTCTCTAACTGTTGGTGGATCGACAATGACACAGCACAGCCATTATCACCGTGGCAACAGTACCCAGGACCTATCAGAGGAAAATTGCACATGGGACCGCTGGCGCTCGAGCAGGCATGCCTCAGCTTCCTCTGGAGTATGCTTTTTCTGCAAGTCCGGTGTGCTCTAGGGTACCAACAACCCAGTGCAGGCCCAAGACTACAGAGTAGATAGCAGGCCACTGAGGCCTGCTGGCCAGGATCTGGATCTGTGAGCACTGGCCATGTCTGGGGGAAGTCCATGTCAAGCAATATTTAAAATGGAGAGAGCAAAGCAAACAGCACCTGTTCACTGTTCAGCACCAACCCCAACAGATGTGCAAGCACACCGCCCAGGGGGCATCATCAGCTGCTCCCGAGTTCACTAACAGAACACTGTTTTTTTTACTGTCCGTGTGCATGTGCTGGGGGTGGAACTCAGGACGTTGCTTACACTAAGAAAGTGGTCTACTACTGAGCTGTACCCTCATACTTCCTGTTTCCCCTCTTAGAAAGGTCTTGCTATATGGCCTGAGCTTATTTAGAAGTCTTGAATTCAACAGACCCTCGTCTCAGCCTTTTGGAGGCAAGGCACCCTGCACACAACGGACACAGGGCCCAGCCACCCCCAAATTTCCCAATTCTTTCAATAAACCTTCCTGACCCCAGCAACAAGGGTGGGCGGAAGGGTCACCGAGACCCCAAAGCCAGCCGTCCCACGGCTAGAGCACGTTACACGTTTCTACGATAAGAACATTCTAGAGGCCAGGGAAATGGCTCAGCGTGTCTGTCAAGGGACTTACCCTGCAAGCCAGAGTTCCATCCTTGGACCCTTTATAATAGGCGTGTTGGGATTCTGTAAACCCCACCCCTCAGCTACCTAGCAACAGCCAGGTATACCCCACCCCTCAATTACCCAGCAGTGGCCAGGTATGCTCCGCCCCAGTGACCTGACACTATAAAAGGAGCTGCTTGACCCCTCCTCTCTCTCTTGGCCTCTCTTGCCCTTGTGCTCTTGCAGCCTTGCTTTCCCTTTTCCTCCCCCCCCCCCCGTCCCACGTGCTCATGGCCGGCCTCTACTCCTTTACTCCTCTACTTCTCTCTCTCTGCCTCTACCACCCTCTTAACTCTCCCATGACCTGAATAAACTCTATTCCGTACTATACTGTTGTGTGGCTGGTCCCTCAGGGAAGGGATTCCCAACATGGACCCCTCAGAGGCATCTCCCTTGCCCTCAGGCCTCGCCGCACCTCCATGGGCCATATGCCCCCCACTCTCTTCATCCTTCCCCTAACAAGGCGGACGTAGAGACCTGACTAACAAAGTTGTCTTCTGACTTCTACTCACACGCTGTGGCAGGTGCATGCACACCGATCATACATACACAGTAATTACATCTTTATGCTACGAAATCGTTCTAGAGGAAGAATCCCACGTGAGGCAACAGCACACGGTTTGGGTGTCCACGTGCATGGCGGGTCCGAGGCTGGAGCCCCGGGCAGGCCAGGACACACCAGGTTCGCGGCTCACCTCAGCTGGTGATGCGCTCGCCATCGCAGGACTACGGGCCGCGTTACCGTAGCAAACAGCCACCGCAAACGGAACCGGAAAGTGCGTCTGACGTGCTCTTTCCCGGCGTGCCGCGGGCGGCAGAAGCCCCGCCTTGCTCCTGGCCTGTCATCCAGGCGTATCCGGGCAGACGTCGAACGCCCGCACGAGGAAAAAAAAAGAGAGGTCTTCCTGTAGTCACGCCTCTTGATGACCTTCACTGATGGACGTTCAAGTTGTCCAATCAACACGCAAAGCGGTCATCTACACTCACTAGCAAGCCTGTAGGATGCGGCTCCCAGGGACGGGCCTCCGGTGTGGTGTAAGCGATATGATTGGTGAAATTGAGTCAGTCTTGTCCAATCACGAAATTCATGCCAGATCTTATCCAATGAGAGCCTCCGGTGGGCCGGCCGGACACCACGGGCACTGTAAGCCCCGAGGTGGCTGCAGAGGCGGTGGACAGCGAGCGGGCATGAGCGCTTCCCTGAGCCGGGCGGCGGCGGCTCTGCTCCGCTGGGGGCGCGGCGCGGTTGGCGGCGGCCTGCCCGGAGCCGGCGTGCGGGCAGCGAGCTCGGGTGGCCAGGCGGAGCAGCTGGACGCGCTGGTGAAGAAGGACAAGGTGGTGGTGTTCCTCAAGGGGACGCCCGAGCAGCCCCAGTGCGGCTTCAGCAACGCCGTGGTACAGATCCTGCGGCTGCACGGAGTCCGCGACTATGCGGCCTACAATGTGCTGGACGACCCGGAGCTGAGGCAAGGTCAGGCCCGTGGGATCCGGCGGCGAGGGCGCGGTGAACTTGAGCAGAGCCTGAGGAGCAAGGGCCCTCCATGGTTATGTAGCCACCTGAGTGGAGAGTTCGCCTCGGCCCACCTCGGGACGAGGTGTTTCTGGCTGCATAGGAGTGGGGTAGTCGGCAGCGTGATCCCTCAGGACAGGTCGACTGGGGACTGACTGATGAGAGGGGAACTCACAGCAAGTACCTTGGGGACACTTTGAGGGCTTGGAAGCCAGCAGCCTAGGTGAGGGACTGATGCCGCGTATGTAGGGAGGACGTTTCAGGCTTGCCGGTGTGTGACCAACGAGGTCAGAGGTCGACCTCTATTGTTTTAAGGCCCCGAGGGTCAGGGACTGTCTTCTGGCTGCAGAGAGGGTTTCACCATAGTCTAGCTGGACTCAGTTTGGGAAAGACACGAACTTTGGTTTTTAGGTACTGTAGTGCCAAGGCTCAGCGGGAAGAGGAAGCCACTAAGAATTCTGACCCCCGACCAGATAGGTGAACAGGTTGGAGCCCAAAGGGCAGAGAGCAGAACAGCCAGGCCTGGAGCTTTTCAGTAGCCCCGAGGCAAAGAGACTGCGTCCTGATGTCTAGTTGAAATCCTTTATACAAAGTACCAGGCACCTTTCTCAGTCTTCTGCGTGCTCTGAGTGGGGAAGAGAAAGAGGCCAGGGATTTGGTCCTGATTCTTGGCAAGAATTGGAGTGGGCGCAGTAATGGGAAAGGTGCCCTCTCCTGCCCCCTGCTCCTCCTACAGTGGAATCTGGGGAACCCTGCATTCTAGTAGTCTTCCCCCATCTTCCTACTGACCTAGTACTCTGGTTTAGTCGCTGCTGAAAGGAGATTTTGCTATGTTAGAATGGAGTGTGCAGTGTTTGAAATTACGGAGTATAGTTATTCGTTGTATGGTCATTCTTCTTGAAGAGGCTGGAGTTGTGGAGAGCAGGTTTGGCTTGAAATTGTCTGTGGTCTGTCTGCAGCGCAGCCTAACTGCAGTTCCTTCTCAGGAAAATGAAGATTATAACACCGAGGCTGGCAGTGTCCACGGGGAGACAAGAGAAAGTAAACATCATAGCTGTGCATAGTAACTCACACTTCTGTAACCCCAGCTCTCTGCAGGCAAAGGCAGGGGGATCACCAGTTCAAAGCCAGACTGCACTTCATTGTGGGAATTCCCCCATTTCCCTCTATACTGCATATAATATATAATAATATAATGTAATAGTAATATAACATAATATAATAATAGTAATATAATGTAACTGGCACAAGAGGCGCCACCAAGTGGCAGCAAGTTTATTATTAAATCTGATGGCTTTCAAACTGCTGTTCTCCTTGTTTAGTGGCTGACCCCACATGGGTTCCCTGTGATGGTATTAATGGGCCAAGCTCTGGGGTGAAGCAGAGAAAGAGAGAGTAATGGATGCCACCAATAACGCACAGCTAACATCTGGCTGCTTGTGAGGCTCCGGGGTTATCTGGCTGGGGCACGCTGTGGCTTTGGGTCAGAGGTGGCTCCTTGCAGGGGAAGATAAGCAGCTACTGCGTGGCCTCTGAGCTGGGACCTAGCTGCGGTTGCCCCACAGTCACGACGCTCAGCAGACAGCTGCATTGTGGATATCTCGCCTAGTATGAGGTCTGAGGATCTCTGGCTTAGAATGTATGCTCCCCTGTTTAGTGTGACTGGAGGCAAGATAGAAGGGGCACAGCCAGTGTGAGAACAGATATCAGGGCCTGCTCTGTTGTCCATCCCACGTGCCTGGCCTCATCATTAGGTATTCAGATGTCACAAGAATTTAACTCTTGCTTTTTTCCCCCTTGTTGATATAATTTTTTTTTTTTTTTTTTTTTTTTTTGACAGGCTAGCCAAGCTGGCCTAGAACTCACTGTATAGATTAGGCTGGCCCAGAACTTGAATTGTTTCTCCCATTGCTCAAGTGCTGGTGCCGGAGAGCTATTGTGCCCAGCCTCAACCCTTAGATTCCTGATTGCTGATTTGTGTTCTCCCAATAATTAAACACGTGCCTCCTGTAGCACAGAAAAATGAAGGTTAGTGGAAGGGTGGACATTGGGACTGGTGAGAGTGTGCCCCCCTCCCTGCCCTCCAGGAGGGTAGCTTGCCAGGTTGAGCCTTTCAAGAGGTCTTTGTCTACACCCAAGTTTGCCAAAGGGCAGGCATGCAGGCAGTTCATGCTCACTTTGACAGGCAAAGAGGGCCCTCTCACCTGTCCCACTGCAGTGTGTGGCCACTGTGGCAGTGGCCCTTCCTTTCCCCTTGTGCCAGAGTCTTCAGAGGGCCCTAGTCCTTACCCAGGGTTTAAGATGGGTGGTGAAGAGAAGCCGTCTGGTCCTCACTTTTATCACATAACCACTGCCTTGTGTTTTCTTGTCCTTATAACTTGTAAACTATGTGGCTTTGCCATATTGTGTAAATTACGTAACACCATCAGAGTAGCTGGCCTGGCTGTCACTTTGGACATGTTGATGACTCATAGAGCATTTGGAGTCCTCCCTGCTGGTTGTTGATTTTTGTCTCCCAGAGTTTTCTCACTGGCTCTCACGTATATTAAAGCCTTTCTTTAATCCCGTTGTGCCCCACCTGTGAACCGTTTCTTCAGCCTGCTTCTCTCAGTTCTTTCCCCCACAACCCGTAAGTGTTTGAAGCAGTGTCTGAACAGTGAAGGAAATAGTTAGGTACCTACTACTCTGGGGAATGTTGCAAGTTGGATGCCCAGTTGTATGCATGTGCTCCTGTGGGCCCAGCCATGTGCTGTGGAAATCTGGCACAAGCACTTTGGAATTGTAACAGTCAGTGTTGATGACAAACAGCAGTTTCCCTTCTCCCAGAGAGAGTCTGAGTTGGAGACAGCTTCCCCTGTGAAGGGCCACGTGGGCTATGGGCTCACAGGTCGGCCATTGCTTCTGTTGCTTTGTTGTTGGAGGCCGAATGTACTCTTGGATGCTGTATATTCAGTTAGCAAGCTGAAGAGTCAATAAAACTTTATTCACAAAGGCAGGAAGAGGTTTAACCCAAAGCCAGCTCGCCCTCCCCACCAGGTCTAGAGGGTCCCACATAGGATAAGAAACACGTGTGTGGTGTCTATGACAACATGGCTGCGGGGCCCAACCCACAAGATGAGATCCTGAGGAGACTGGATTAGCAAATGGTTCAGTGATACAGGGTAAGACTCTACTGTGCCTAGATCCTGGTGTAGTTGATGTGGCTAAATACGAGAGACACATTTGATCAAAAGGGGTACCAACTATAAATGCTGTCTGTGTCTGACGTCAGAGATGTGAGCCAGTCTCGTGTACCATGCATGTGTGTACAGTTAGCAGGTAGCTGTCGGTGGGACAAGCTGTGCTGAGGGTCATAGGTTTAGAGGCTGGCTTTAGGTTATATAAGCCTAGAATCTGTCCTGGACCCACCACATGTTAGCTCTGTGACTTTGGGTAACTTATTTGCCCTCTCTGAACCCTAACTTGATCCCATCAAACAGGGATAATTATATCATGTGTCTGTGTTGGTTAAATAGGATTATTGATGGAAAATACTGAAGGAGTATGAAGTGCCGTAGCCCAGAGCTCTGCAAATGCTAATTTCCCCTTACTGCATGAGATACCCTGCTTCTGCCATTCCTGTGTTCTTTCCTCGTGCTTGCTGGGGAAGACCCCTGACGGGGGGCGGGGGATACACACACATCTGTAATCCATACCCAGTGGGGCCTCGCACTTGGATGGGAAGGAAGTCATCTCAGCAGTTAACATACCATTTGATCTCAGTAGATCCATGAGGCAGCATGGACTTTGGAGCCAAGGGAACTGAGACTAGGGGATGTTGTCACCTCTCTGAGGCTGCATCTAGCTGCCAGAGAGCCCACTCTGCTGATCTATGTGCCCCAGCCTTGTCTGCTCTGTTTCCAACCTTCGCTGTCCTTTCCCGAGGCTCTGCGGTTTTCACACTGAGATCCCCCTATCTCCAAGGTGGGAGAAATGAAGGAACTGTCACCCTAGGATTCGAGACACCTAGGCCAAGATCACAGAGCCTGGCATGTGATTCTGGGAATTAGTCCACACCTGAAGTTCTACTGCAAACGTCATCGGGGACCAGGAAAACCACAGCAGTGGGATGTGATTGAGTGTTTCACTGTAGAATGCATCTTTTGAAAGTGGGTGGGGCAGGGCAGTTTTCTTCCTTTCTCTCCTTCTTTCTTTCTTTTTAAGGTGTATTTATTTATTTATTATATATAAGTACACTGTAGCTGTCTTCAGACACACGTGTCCAGTCTTTTCTGCTTCGTCCACCATGACTTCCTGCCGTGATGGACAGTGTGTGAGGACACCAGAAGCCCAAGCAAACCCTGTCTGCCATGGATGGAAAACAGTATACTGTTTTCTCTCCAGAGGTTTTACTAAAGCAATGGCACTGTTTAGAGTTCCGTGTGGTTTGGGGCAGGCCTCAGGCAGCAAGTATATTTCCATTTTGATATGTTTCAAAGCAGTGGGCCCTCAGCAAAAGTAATCAGTAAGCTTCCTGTGGAGAAAAGCAGGGTTGGGAAACACAGAGGGAAAACACATGCGTAGTCTCCTGTGTTTCCGTGGATCTTCATTCCCACCCTGCCTCTGCCATAAAGGTAAAAGATTTGCGTCTGACCCATAGGCGGTTTATATCTGAGGGTCGTTTAAGGTGCAAACAAAAACAAATCTGCATGACCCAGGTTCCAAGTAGTTGCTCACAGTTCTGTGCACCCCATCAGTAGGGCAGAAGCCTTGGGGTCCAGGTAGTTAAGTGTGCCAGATACTGGATGTTGTGAGAACCAGTAGGATTTGCCCTCTACTGTAGCCTCTCCCCTTCTTGAGAGGGCCCCTCTGTGAGGTCCAGGCCTGGCTTTACAAGTGTGGGCGACCACACCCAGCCTGTGACTGTTTCTCAGTGCTCACTGTCGAAGCAAGATAAAAAAAAGCTGTAACCCAGTCTCCCTCCGGCTCTGTCATCAGCAGTTCAGTGCTTTGCAGGGGAAGACAGTAATTTTTAAAAGAAAGTATATTGTCTTATGAGACCATTGTGATGTTACTCAAATTTGTTAATTCTATTTGAAAAGCAGATATGAAATGAGACGGTAGTAAGAACAAGTTTGGTGCTTTAGTTTGTCTACATAAAAAGCTCACCGTGTGGCTGGGTTTTAGGTTTGAGTACTGTTGTATGTTTTTGGAAGCACCTACCCACTTGCTGTATTTATTTGTATGCTCATTCTTGCCTTTTAAAAACCCCTCTCTATGGTACCTATGCCTTTGTTAATTTGCTTCTTGCTGAACTGAACTTACTTGCACTCACACTAGCCAAATGTCTTCTACTGCTGGGCTGTATTTCCAGTGTTACACACACACACACACACACACACACACACACACACACACACACAGGAATCTAATACTCACCACAGGCTACATACTTATGTCCTTCATTAGGTGCCATAGGCCGGAGTTCTTTGTGCCTCTCTCCTCAGTAACCCTCAAAGGTAGAATGCATTTGTTGTCTTGAGTGTGGGTCAGTGGAGGCCCTCACCACTCAGAGCTGCAGGAAGGAGGCAGAGGTGGGGTCACCCAGGCAGCCAGTGAGTTGTCGTGAAACATGACCTGTGTGGATAATTACAGCTTTGCCTGTCTCACGTGCCTTGGTTAGACAGCCCCTTTCCTAGTGTGAATCCCCTGGCTGAAGTGTCTGTCTTACCAAGAGCCTTATTGGATTCTCATGAAAACCTCGGGGGCTTAAGGCTGAAAGTGAAGAGGAGGCACCTGCTAAGTACTGGGCTGTCCATTTGGCTCTGAAACGCATTGCCGTCTGGGAGTCAGGGAGGCGGGGTGGGTCCTGGATTGGATGTGCTGGATGTGACGTTTGTGGTGGAAGGTCCCCTTGCTTCTGATCACGTCAGTGACACATCTTCCATCTCTCCACAGGTATTAAAGACTATTCCAACTGGCCAACCATCCCTCAAGTGTACCTCAACGGCGAGTTTGTGGGGGGCTGTGACATCCTTCTGCAGATGCATCAGAATGGTGACCTCGTGGAGGAACTGAAAAAGCTGGGGATCCGCTCTGCCCTGTTAGATGAGAAAGACCAAGACTCCAAGTGAGGCTCCGAGTCCTCACTGAGCAGAGTGCGTGCCCTTTCCATCCGTCGGGGCCAGAAAAGCCTTACTGCGTGGTGGTGTTCTGTTGCTGTGGTGCTTGCGCTGGGTCTCCTGGCTTGCAAGCGGGCAGGTGCTTTTACTTTAGTCTTTGGCTCGGAATACCCTCTGGTGAACTTTCAACCACTGCACTGTAAATCAGTGTCGTGATCCTCTATTGCTGTAACCCTAATCTGTTCTTACGTTGACTTTGTCCTCTGCCAGTTTTGGGAGTCAGTCCTGATCTTGTCCGTGGTTTGAGTTGTAAGGATGTTTTTGTAACTTCCTCTAAAAGGGAAATGACGGGCAGAGAAGAAAATGTACTGGCTAGAGTGTTGTTTTTTAAAATAAATTGCCAACACAGACGTGTGTGAGTGTGTGTGTGTGAGTAGTTAAACCCAGCGAGTACAGGTCTGCAGGTCGTGGAGAACTAGCCGCCTTTGTATTTTCTCCCACCCTTCCTCCTTTCTCTCTGCCACCCTCTGCTTCTCACACCTCCCCTCTTTCCTCCCTGCCCCTTTCTCGCTCTTTCTTTCTGTGTAGCCCAGGCTAGCATTGGCTCCGCGTGTAGCCAGAGGTAAACTTGACCTTCAGACCATCTTGCCTTCACCCTCTAGGGCCTGAGATGTCAGCCATCTGCCACCACAGCGCTGAGCACAGGATCCAGGGCAATGCACACGCCAGGCAAACACTTGATCGGTGGAGGCACAGCCCCAGGGCCTACCTGCATCCTCTTTGAGTAATTAATTAACAGTAACTCTCATTCACCATTAGGTTGCTCTGAAGTTCCTTTTGGCTACTAAGGAGTGCCTGTACAGTATGTCCTTGAGCCAGGGGGGTAACGCTGTGCTGGAGGGATGTCAAAATAAAAACCTCCCCAAGCCCTGCTAGGGGGAGAAGGCATCAGCTGGCCTCTGACCCAATTTCTTTCTCATGAGCTGGGGTCTCAGAGGAAATGATTGGGACTCTGTCTGTCTTCCAGTTCAGTGTCTTGGTGGGACTTCTCCAGGGCTGATGGACAGAGACTGGAGTGGAGGACCCGATTCCCCACCCTCATCCGTGGGACACTCCTCTTCCAGTGTGTCTGGCTCTGCAGGAAGCCATGTTCAGTGTCCTAGAGACAGAATTGCCTAGAAGTCACAGGCAGGAAAAAGGCTGCCTTTTCCATGAATGGGACACAGAGAATGAATAGTGGCCTCCCAGAGGCTGGCCTAGGGAAGCTTTCTGTGCTCAGACATCTTGAGCTCCACTCCCTTCCTGAGGTAGGATGGGAGGCTGGATGGGCCTCCCTGCACACAGGGTGTGCTGGGCTCCCAGGGTTCGGAGTTTCCCAAGAAAGGGAGGAGAGCTACAGCCCAAGGCTACCCCCTCCCCCATTTCACTAGGGACCCAATCAGGATGACAGTCCTCACCAGTGACCAACCTCAAGGGTATAGGAAGAAGAAAGGCACATGAGTCTGTGAAGGTCTTTATTGCATTTACTGCACATTCACCTCTTGAGCAGGCAGCTGGTCCTGCATGGATTCCTCCGGAAGTCCCTGGAAGCCTTTTGTCCAGTTAAGGAAGGAGGCCCAGAAGGAAGGCTGTGCTGAGCGTCCTGCCTGGGCTGGCAGCTCTTCTCTGGGAAGAACAGCATTAGCAAATGGCTTTCCTACCTGAGCATGAGTACCAGGCTGTGAATCACACGTCAGTCTGCGGTTGTCTCTTGCCATCACACAGGCTGTGGGGTGACTGGCTTTTCCATTATTGCTGATTTTGGCTTTTCCCTGGATCTGCCTGTATTCCTTAAGGCTCATTTTGAAAAAACTGAAATGATTAAAAAAAAAATACGTTAGCAAAACAGCACTGTAAGTAGTCTCACTAGAGTGTTAGCTGGACCAGAATAGTCTGCAGGGGAATAATCGCACTCAAGGCTCACGAATCAGTGAGATCCTGTCGGAGTCACAGAGAAGGTGGGCATTTGAAGCCCTGTAAGAAGTGTGATGTTCTTTCCAGAGGTTAATTAGGAATGCTTCCTATATGCTTGGCATAATTTTCTGCATAACCAAGTAGAAAATTAAGGATGTTATCTCATGCAAGTCTGAATAGTAAATACCTCGATGCTCTGCATTAGAGTTCACTGTGTAGATTACACAGTGACATGCAAGTCCCTCATACAAACAGCCTCACACCAGCCCTCTAGGAACAGTAGATGACTTTACAGATGCCCAATCCCATGGAGCTGGAGATCAAAGCCGCTGTGAGACATCAGATACGGGTGCAGGGAAACTGAACTGGGGTCTTCTGTAAGAGTGGCTCATGTTTAACTGGATCCCTGCCTCTCTTCAGCCCAAGAATGAACATTTTAGCCAGGTGGCTTTTGTTTGTGCCATAGACTGGTAGTCCCACGAATGCCATTCAGTCTTATTTGGACTGTGTGTTTTGTACTAGGATACGAGGTAACTTTTTGTTTATTTTGTGACTCCCAACCCTCTTGCATAATAAGCCACAATTCAACAGCAGGCCACACCCCTCAGCCTCGTTAGCCCTATTGAATTCACTTTTGGGGAGGCCACTGCCTGATTCATTCCCCTTGCTGGGTCGTCTACTGCCATAGCAGGGTGAACTGGGTAAATCAGAATTGTGAGAAATCAAACCGTGATCTGGCCTGATGAGAGATGTCCCCACGGGCTCCTGTGTTTGAATACTTAGTCCCCAGCTGGTGTCACAGTTTAACAAGTTTGTGGAACCTTTAGGAGGAACCATCTTTCCAGCCCAAGGCTCGGACCCAGCGATGCTGCTCATAGCACGCCAAGAAAGCCACTCTTCAGACAGGAAGTGAGTCACTGGGGACGGGTCTTGAGGCTTTATAGCCCGTCTCCTTGCTGTTGACTGTCCTTCCTGAGTGTGGATGTAATGTAATCAGCCAGTCCCCTGCCTCCAGCCATGCCTTCCCACCGTGCTCTCTCTCTGGGATAGTAAGTTGCGTTTGTCAGGATATTTTTACCACTGTATCCAGGTCCCCTATCTTTGGGGAGATTGGTGTGATAAGGGAGGAATGGGTCTGTTGGAAAGACTTTGCTGACCTAAGTCTCAGTCCCAGGTAAGGAAGCTTTTGTCTTTGCTCCTGAGCCACAGATGGGAAAATACACAGTCACATGAAAGACTTACTTGTTTTTATAAAGGTTAAAAAGAATAAATTCAACATTCGACTTGAGAATTGAATAGAATGGGAAGGAGCTCCTGGGGCGTACAGCAGCGGATCTGGTAGCAGGAAGAGGCATGGAGGGGGAGGGGTGAGATCCAGGAATCCGCAGAGCTACTCAGACATGTGGAGGCATGTCTATGTCCATGTGTATGGAGAGCGGTTGTTTGATTTTTCATTTTTGGAGAAAGGGTTTCTCTGTGTAACAGGGCCCTGGGCTATCCTGGAAACCCACTCTGTAGACCAGGCTGGCCTTGAAATCACAGAGACCTGCCTGCCTCTGCCTTCTGAGTTGCTGGGATTAAAGGCATGCACCACCACGCCCAGCTGAGAGTGGTATTCTTAGTGTGCTAAGAACAGCATTATTTCATCCTAAGCCTTCTGGGCACTTCCTGGTTTGTGAGGCCAAGAAGAGACTTTCTTTTTTTCTTCAAGCTCCTGCTGGAGTTTAAGCTAGTAGTGTGTAGGTCTGGGGGAGTGGACATATAGACAGCAAATGTGATGCTCAGAGAAAGGTACCAAGACTCTAAAGTATATGGACATGTAGCGGGCTTGCCTGGTGCTGTGGGGTCTCCTGTGATGTTCCAGGAAAGGGTTGTGTAAGGCCTGCTCCCTACAAGGTTTTCCTGCACCCCCTCTCCGCCATGACCAGCCTCCCTGGGACTATGTCTGCCTCACTTAGAGCCATCTGTTGTCTTGAAGCTCTCACTTCCTGTCTCTATTCCTCCCCAGCCCTCACCTCTACCCTCCTTCCTTTGTCCACCCCCCTTCCCCACCCCCAGCCTTCTGTCTGTCGAAGCCCCCCTCCCCTACTCCTGGCAACAAGGCCAAATGAGACACGTGCTCTCATAATCCCGCTGCTTAAGTTTAGACCTGCTAATGTTTATTTCGTTTAACCAAGGCCAGCATATAATTTACGAGATGACTAAGGTCCTTAAGTGTCCTGTCCCTGACCTTTCTGCCCAGGGCCACTCTCCAGGGGCTGTCAGCTTCTGTTGCTGGAGTTTCTTCTGCCTCTGTAGCCCTCAGCGTTGCTGGCCCTATTTCTTTAGTAAGCATTTTCAGGTCTTACTGAATTTGTTTGTTTGTTTGTTTATTACTGTTTAGTGAAAACAGCGTTTTTATTTCGTTGCCAGTCTATTCGACTTCTGGTTCTCATCTGATTATAACAGTGGTGTTTGATTATTAGGGCTTTTAAAAAGTTTATTAATGAATTGATATTTTCTCTTCTTCTACCATGTAAGTTCCAGGGATTAGACTCAGGCCATCAGACTCGGCAGCAGGTGCTGGAAGGGCCGAAGTTAACCTGTAAGTCCACGGACAGAGAACTTCCTGAACGCTGGAGGCTGTTGTTTATGGCAGATGGCAAACCACTGTACTGATGTGCCTGATCACGTGTGTGCAGGAAGTACATCAGGATGTAAACTTGCCCCCCCCACCCCAACCCCACCCCCACCCCCACATTGAATGTGGGCGGGGAGGTATGCAAGCATCAGGATGTATGCTTGTCCTTGATTGGACCTGATGGCCTTGTGGTGTTGCCTTTTAAGCCTCTGCAAAATGTGACTCATGTCTGGGAATCCAGGAACCGATCTGGCCCGAGTCACAATCATCCTGTCCAGTGTTTAGTTAGCGCTCGCTTCAGATGTGCTTCACGATTCGCGGAACTGGTCTTTCTCTCAGGAATCTTGGGTTTAATACTACCCTTATCCATTAGACCATCTCTGTTACTACTGTGATTAGTTTATCATCATTATAATGCACAAAATCCACTGGTAAAGTTTTCAGGGCTGGAGAGATGTCTCAGAGGTTAAGAGCACTGATTGCTCTTCCAGAGGTCCTGAGTTCAAATATCAGCAACCACATGGTGGCTCACAAACATCTGTAATGGGATCTGATGCCCTCTTCTGGTGTGTGTGAGGACAGTGACAGTGAACACATATGCATAAAATAGATAAATAAGTCTTTAAAAAGTTTTCAAACAGAAACATCCAATAATTAATAACCTCCTTCCCTCCTCCCGACCACAGTTGCCTCCGGTTCTCCCAGGGTTGGAGTGTGGAGTGTCCCTGCTCCTCAGTTCCCATGTTCCCTGGCTTAGTCTTTATTCTTCCCTTAAAAAAAAAAACAAAAAAGACTTTATTCCTTTCTCTGCTGGAGCACAGCCCATGAGCGCTTCATGACGAAGGTGCGGGAAAGGTTTATTCTTCAGAGAACAACTCTTCTGAAAGGGTTTTGTCATATCTGTGTTAGTGAAAGGCTCCTGTGCCCGGAGACGTTCACCCTCCAAGTGTGGTGGCGAGGCCTCACTCTCATGAGCATTGACAGCTCCACTGGGAAGTACAGTGAAGTGCATTCATGACTCCCCCCTCCCTTTTCTGTGAAGCAATCACTTCAAAGTCTTTTTTTTTTTTTTTTAATCTCTGGCATCTGTGCTTTCTTAAGAAACACCCCCCCCCCCCACCTTTCTTTTATCTTCCAGTGGTTTTCTGTCTGTACCGCCAGGTTTACATATTCCATTTGTAGCCTCTTGGGAAATCCCCACCTTTGACCCCAGTTAGTCAGAGACTGGATCTCAAACCAATCCTAATTTTATCTTTTCTGTCATTTTTTTTCAGTCCTTGGATGTGTTTCTCTTTAGGAAGCCCCCTCCTGCTTCCTTCTTTCTGTCCCTCAAATTTCTGCTATGTGTCTCTTAGTTCAGGGTCCTGCAGCCTCAGAGGAAACTATAAAAGTAGCTTTTATTCACCAGATGTAATTGTCCTCTGGGAGGCTTACTGCTGAAGAAGCTTACCCTTTCCCGCTCTTTCTAAATTCTGGCTGGCTGGTTCAACTCAGCTGTCCTGGCCCAAAGTCCTCTCCAAGCTGACTGATTCAAACTGGCTTCTCTCATCTTCTGGCTAAATTGCTCTACTTAGCCTTAATCTAACTCTAGCAATCTGTTCTAATCTTCTGGCTCCTTCTCATTCTCTGGCTCCTTCTGTATTCACCTATCTCTGTAAAACAGTCCTAATAAAACTGCTTCCTCTCTCTGGGGCTCTCTTAAGTAGCCTCCCTTTCCTGTCCTGAGACATATCTCTGACCCATTCTGTCAAATCTTTCTCTGATTCATCACTTTGTCTACCCCTCAATTAGACGTCACTTTCAAACATGCCCCCACTTCCATCTATAAACTAACCTTGCTTTCATTGTTTGGGATTAAAGGTGTGTGCTAAGGGTGTATCTGTATTCCAGCCTGATCATATAGACCTAGAAAGGCTTGGATATGATTCCTTGCCAGAGCAGTCATGTTGCTGGATTAAAATTCATCTACAGGAGACAACATAGTCACTGTTCCTGGGCTTTTGAGCACATGACCAAGGTGTTCCATACTCTCTTGGTACTTTGCTTCTGCTTCAGACCTCGATGCTTCTGGGAGCTAGGAAGGATATTTGGAGGTGTGTTCAGTTATGTGTAAGGATGAAGGACCCAAGGAGAGCTAGCGATCGCTGACTGGATGCACATGGTGGCTCTGTTGGCCCTCTTGAGTGCTTTTAGTGGGCATGTGTTCTTTTGGGGAATCCTGTGCCAAGAAAGTTTCAACAGTAAGGGCTGCTGGTCCTCTAGAGAGGAAGGAATGGCCACAGGGCTAACGCTTACACCTTTCCATAGGAGCAGCTTGAATATGTGCATCTTTAGGACCTCCAGGGAGGAGATACCAGGGCTGGGGTGCCTGGTTTGGCATCTGCACAAGCTGAGGACATGACTGCTCCAAGATCTGGTTAATCAGAAGGTTTTTATTGTAGATATGAGGGAGAGTATGGCCAGAGGCATCTGTAAGAATCCAGAGCAGAGAAAGAAAGTGCACCCAACGTGCCTAGCAGATTGAACTTGGCCATGAGGGGGGGGCGGAGAGGTAAAGAAGAAAGAGAGGAGGAGAAAGAGAACACCAAGAGAGAGGATTCCAAAATAGAGCTATAAGGAGAAATGGGGGTGGGAGTCCTGAGCTCGAGAAATTGAGCTCAAATGGGGGAGGAGGTGAGACAAGCTAGGTACCTGTGGTTCTGAGGGAGCCTGGTGGCCAGCATGCACTTTGCTGTTCTAATAGGCACCACAGATAGCTGTTTGTTACTTCTGCCAGTGATAAGGGAATAGACATCTGTCTTAGGGTTTTAGTGCTGTGAACAGATACCATGACCAAGGCAAGTCTTATAAATAAAAACATTTAATTGAGGCTGGCTTACAGGTTCAGAGGTTCAGTCCAGTATCAAGGCAGAAGCATGGCAGCCTCCAGGCAGGCATGGTGCAGGAGGAAATGAGAGTTCTACATCTTCATCCAAAGGAAGCCAGGAACAGACTGAGCATCCTCAGGCAGCTAGGAGGAGTGTCTCCAAGCCCATCCCCAGAGTGACACACTTCTTCCAACAAGGCCACACCTTCTACTAGTGCCACTCCCTGGGCCAAGCATATACAAACCATCACAACATCTTTGCTAGAAGGGTTTCATAAACTCCCAAGGAATGCTGGCTTTTGTCCACCTGCCAGAGTCTGGGGAGTGGAGTTTCCTTTGGACCTGACAGGATCCAATTTCTCAAATCTGGATGTCTTTCTGCCTACTGTGAGTTAGCAACACGTTGTCTGTGGTGCAGTCTTCCACTGTCTTCAGGAAGTGATGCTAAAGCCTATGAGCCAGGCACTGGGAGTAGATGGTCGGAGCTCAGCTGGGCTTGGAGCGCTTCTAGCCTCGTGCACATCAGTGAAGGAGACACGGTCATGGTCTCCTCCCGGGAATAAGGGGACCATCTGAAGGCCCTATCAGTGTGGTCTCAGGGCTACAGCCAGCAGCTAAGCTCAGACTAGCCTCCAGCAAGAGTCGTGAGGGTGCCCCAGTGTTTGGATACACATCCTTCCTGGGAACTAGTGCATTTAGAGCTCAAACATGAGTTCTGCTCTTAGCCCTCCTTCCTGCATAGTGACGTTCATTTGATTCTCTTTACTCCAATAACTTTTATGCCTTGACTCAGTTCACCCATACCTAAGCCAAGCTCGCCTGTTCAAACCCTGATGTATGTGTTTGGACAGAGGCACGGATAGTCTATGGCATGCATGTATTGAGTATCATCTAAAACAGCTGCAAAGGTGTGGGTGTTCTACTTGGCCTTCTAAGCAGGCTTTGTGGGTCACATTGCATCTCCTTAGGTGGAACAAATCTTCTGGGCCCAGCGGAGACAAAGACCAGGGAAAGGAGGGGGTGGGCAGAGAATAAAAGCCAGCTCAGGTACTTCCCTTGTAAGGCAGAGATGGGGAGACGGAACTGAGAAGCCAAGGGTTGATCAGTTTCAGGTTACCGCTTAGGGAAGAATTAAGGCAAAGAGCTTCAGTGTTGTGCCAACTGGCCTCAGCGTGCTTGGGAACTTAGCTACTATCTTACATAATTCTTGGGTTCCTCAGGTCAGGTAGCTGAACTTTGTTTTGGTGACAGAAAACATCGGTGTGATCACTCCATGTGACTTTTCCATGGTTTGGAGGTCCAAGGAGGGAGCCTAGGCCAAACTTGCAGCCTTCTGATGGAGTTCTTCTTTAACCCAATATCTGTGTGCTCGTGAGTCTGTGTAATGTCACACATAGCTAAGCCCTCGCTGCACAGAACGTACAGAAGAACAGAAAACATGTCTGCCTTGTCTCATTAGGAATCAACATACATATTTTAAGTAGCTAAAAACTGTTGCCAGGCAGTGGTGACACACACCTTTAATCCCAGCACTTGGGAGGCAGAGGCAGGCAGATCTGAGTTGGAGGCCAGCCTGGTCTACAGAGAGAGTTCCAGGGCAGCCAGAGATACACAGAGAAACCCTGTCTTGGGTGAAAAAGAAAAAGAAAACCATTTTAAAAGAAAATTAAAAATGATTTTTAGAAAAATCTAGGTGGTTGCAACACTTAGATAGTTTTAAATTGCCCCGCTTCCCCCAAGAAGACCAATGGAATATTTCAAAGGTGCCTGAGATGCTTTTTGTTTGGAGTCATGGGGTGTTGTACCACATAATTCCAGAAGATGGTGCCATTGCTTCTAAAATGAGCCCCTGTCTGCCTAGGTGACTTCCGCCTAGCTCCCTCCTGCAGTTGGTATACTAAGTAAGATACATCCCGCTTTATAAAAGTCTTCATGTGAAAAGCAAATCAGGTTGCTTTTCATTGTCCCCTGTAGCACATTCGTGTTTCCTCGTACAGAAGCAGATCTTGCCGTCAGACATTTGGGGTACAGGGAGTGGGTTTCAGTCACACCAGAAATGCGTATTGTGTCCCACGTTTGCAGGCAATGTGGTAGTCTCCCCAGGCTGAGAGTGATTCTGGAGACAGAGGAGGAAGGTTGTGGATGGAAAACTGGATGCAGCTTAATGTAGATAAGTCACTCGAGTTCTCTGGGTCTCAGTTTCCTCCCCTGTATGAGGGAAGGTGGTTGACAACCCTGTTAATGAAGGTTCCAGAGACAAAGGCGATAAGGAACATCTGCTTTCCTTACTGCAACAGCAAGCACCGAGGTTTATAGAGAGGAGTAGAGGTGAAGAGAGGAGCCCGGGTACCGGACAGAGTCAGCTTCTCTTAGGGAAGATCATGAAGCTGGAATTCAGTGTTCTTCCCCAGAGGCTACAAAGCATGTAACCACAGAGGGTAGGTGTGGAGATACAGTAAGGGTCTCCCTAAAAAGGGAAGAAGAATAGGTAGCTATGGATGGACAGGGGCAGACACACACACGGGAGACACATGGACTCAGCAGGAATGGAAGGGTCAGCAGAGCAGGGAGGAAGAGGAGTAAGGGACAGAGTACAAGAGGACAGCTAATATTTAGGACCCTCTGAGGGGTTGTGTGAAAACCTAATATAGTAGAAGTTTCTTGAACATATATACACCTATGGAAGAAATCTAAATTGGAGTCATCAAATGGGGAACACGAGACCCTAACTAGACATCTCTTGCCACCAAATGGAACCTCCAGTGCCAGGAATAGGTCACATCTAATTGAGTTGTTGGCCAGAGGGGCCCCATGGAAACCCCAAACAACTCAAGCTTTCGCCAAGACTGTTGGTTCTTCTCCACACGCCGACGGTAAGGCCGTACGCTGAAGGGAACACCCACATAAGCCTGTGTTCGCTTTCACCCCGACTGACCAGTGCTGGGAAGTACTCTGCATACCACAGGGGAAAAGTAAAAACACCAGCCCAGCTACAAACCCTGCAACCTACCATGGTGACCAGCCTGCAAGACACACCGGTGCAATCGTGGTACAAACCACAATGTGATTGGCATTAAGGCTCATTCCGTGAGACAATGGGACCCATGCTCAACATTGTCTGGGTGGCCAAGAACCTGAGACTAGATCATCCACGGACCGAGGAGAAAACCACACAGCAATAACATGACTTCTAACAACATCCCTTGGCACTCGTAGATTGGAGTCTTGCTCAGCCATCATCAGAAAAGCTTTCTCCTGACGTAGATGGAAACCCGGAAACCCATAACTGGACCATATGCAGAGAGTAGGAGACCTTGGAACACTGAGTCCTAAATGGGGTGTTTCTATCAAATCTCTCCCTTCAGGGTTTGGGGAACCCCATGGAGGAGGAGACAGAGAGTCAGGGCCAGAGGGGATAGAGGACACCAGAAAACAGTGTCTTCCAGATACGACAGGACAGGCACACGTAGAAACCCGCAGGCTGAGGCAGCGTGCACGGATGGCATCTCAGTGCTGAGGGAAAATAAACACAGCCCCCATCCCTAACCCAGAAGCTGTCTCCAACTGATGACTTCTCTCAAAGGGAAAATTGGTTGTCCCCAAGGGAGTCGCACTGGGCATACAAAAACCACTCTTTGGGGCTGACTCATGACCGTCAGGAAACTAACTCGGTGGTATTTTGGGAGCTATTTGTTTACCGTACAGATCTTTTATTTATATATTATGGTTTTGGATTTTTGTTTGCACAGGGTTTCTGTGTGTGTCTCGGTACCTGCATGTGTTCCTGTGCTTTTTTTTTTTTTTTTTTTGGCTTTTGGTTTTCTGTTCTTCCCCCTATTCTGGCTTGTTTTCCCATTTGTTTGTTTTTATCTTATTTATTACTACTTATTATTATTTTAGATGTCTGTTTGTACTCTAATGAAAGAGAAAGAGTGTGTGGATTTGGGTGGGTGGGTGTTGAGGGGAGATGTAGGGGTGATCGGGGAAACTCTAATCAGAACATATTATAGGAAAAAAAGTTTTTTTTTTTCAAATAAAAACAGGCATTTGGTCTGAGGGCTGCAAGCCGGTGATCCAAGACCATGGCTCCAGATGTCTTGAAATTTTCTAAGAACTTTGTAGTTCACCTGTGTCACCAGGACAGTTTGTCCTTGAAATTTTCTAAGAACTTGGTAGTTCACCTGTGTCACCAGGATAGTTTGTCCGTGCATAGTCTTTGCACAGCCCCCTGGGGAGGGGTTTCCCGGTTGCCATGGGTTCTGCAGTGTTGCTGACTTTCCTTCCAAGACTCATCTTGAATGCATATGAAGATTTGAAAAATGTGGAGTTTCAATGAAAACGGCCCCCTGGGTTCAGAGGGAGTGGCACTATTAGGAGGTGTGGCCTTCTTGTAGGAAGTATGTCACTCGGGGTGGGCTTTGGGGTTTCAAAATGCTCACTCCAGGCCCAGTCTCTCCCTCCCTCTCCTTCTCACCCTCTCTCCCTCTCCCCCCTCCCCCTCTCTCCCCCTCCCTCTAACCCCCCCCCACTTCCTACCAGCCTGGATGTAGAACTCTTAGCTACCTCTCCAGTGCATGTCTACCTGAGCACCTCCATTGCTTCCCACTATGGTGGTAATGGACTGAGCCTCTGCAACTGTAAGCCAGCTCCAATGAAATGTCTTTCTTTATAAGAGCTGCTGTGGTCAGGGTGTCTCTTCCCAGCGGTAGGGTATTAACTAAGCAAGAAACATGATGGGTGTATGTGTTGAACATCTCCTGTAGGTTTATTGTCCAAAGACAATGCTGAATCTAGGAGCTAGTTGAAACCATTCCTGTGTTTTCAGATTTAGGCACAGAGCTGAACAGGGGACATGGGGTATAGAAAAGCTGAGTTGACAGTTTGCATGTATCAGAAGTGAGGTTAGCACCCAATCTATTGTGGAGCTACTGTGAACATTAAATGAGATAGTACACCATATCTCTTTATCTCTCTCTTATTCCCTCCCTCCCCATTTCCCCTTTTCTCTCCCATCTCTTCAGTGAAGGTTGAACCCCATTTATTTATTTATTTATTTATTTATTTGATTGATCGATTGACTGATTGAGACAGGGTCTCATTAAGTTGCTCAGGTTGACCTTGAACTGACTCTATAGTCCAACCAGGCCTTGAACTTGTGACCCTTGCCTCTCCACTACCAGGCACAGCTCTGTTGCTTTTTCCAGTCTCGTGCTATTTTTTTTCAGTTTCCTCGTGGAGTTTAGAATCATTTTGTCAAGAGATTCTCTTTTTATCTTTTGCTAGCCTACACACATTCGAGGCATTGAAAAATTGCTGCAATTTCAGCCTGTGCCCAGCCCTGCAAAACACCAGCTCCATTTGGCAGGAGACACTGCCCTTTGCACACACTGAGATCCCAGGGATGAGACCTCTCTTCTCTGCTGGTCCAGGCCCAGGTAGGAGGCCTCCACCACAAGCACTTCTTACCCCTTACCCTGGTGCCCTGGGTTTCTGCATCCCCTTTGGAACACAGCCTGGGAGATGCCAGCAGCCAGGTGGATGTGATGCTTTCACTGATTGCACGACATGTCAGTCAGGACAGTAGCAGTCCTGCCATGATGGTGCTGAGTTTTGGTCAGGAGCAGGCCATGTCAAGGTGGGTCTCTGAGTTTGAGGCCAGCCTGGTCTACAGAGGGAGTAGAGCAAGTGGCTACACAGAGAAACCCTGTCTTGGGAAACCAAAAATAAACAAACAAAAACGTCCTCTTACCCAAGGCCAGGGGAGGTTGCTCTGTTAGTGGGGCTCTTGCCAAGCATCCATGAAGCCCTGTGCTGAATCCCTGGCATTGCACGAAACAGGCATAGGAGGATCAGAAGTTGAAGGTCATCCTTGGCTGTGCAGAATGCTTGAGGCTAGCCTGGGCTACACAAAACACCTGCCTCTGCCTCCTGAATGCCAGGAGTAAAGGTGTGTGCCACAACTGCCTTGCAGGTACATGCAGCCCACACATATGTGCATATATATACTCATACACACATACTCTCATACACATATGCATACATACATGGATACATACGTGCATACACATGTATATACATGTACTAGTTTACACATACATGTACTCATTTACACACACACACACACCCTGATCCAGGCCATATGAAGCTGGAAAGTGATAGTGGAAAATGGTTCCTTCCTAAGAGAGAGTGTTAACAGACCGTCACTACAACCATAGCTCTAGCTAGCCTTGTTGCCAAGGCATTCTTTAGGTCCAGCACAGGAATCTCTGCTACGTGATACTAGTGTTCATGTTATGTCTGAGGAAACAGCTGTACCACCACCCTTAGGGTAAAGGGAAGGTGGCAGAGAGGACAGAGCCAAGAAGCTGAGTCATCGGGAAGCCATCTTGAGATGCAGGACCGGCTTTAATCAAGTCTCTCATCACCGTGACCAGACATTGGACAAAAACAACTCAAGGGATGGAGCATTTGTTTTGGCTCCCAGTTTCAGGGTGAACCATCCATCATTGTAGGGAAGGCATGGTGACAAGAACCACAGGTGACTGACTGGTCACGCTGCACCCCCAGTCAGGAAGCAAAGGGGATGAACGCTGTGCTTAGCTCTTTTTTATAGTTCGTCCTCAGGACTACAGCCCAGAGATGGCGCTGCCCACATCTTTTATTCTCAGTTAAACCTCTCGGAAGAAACACCCTCTGACCCACCCAAGCATGTGTCCCCTGGATGATCGTCAGTGAAGCTGACTGGAGGATGCGAGGCCCCTGCCTCCTACCCTCTCTCTCCTCTCTGTGCCACTGCTGGACTGGAGGGTGTCTTTGTCATCTGTGGACATCTTGCTGTGTGCTCAGAGTGGGGAAAATAAAGAGAGGTGTCAGTGTGAGTCACCGGAACAGAGGAACTGTCTGGGAGCGCTCAACCACAGCGTGGTCCCAGTTTATGCAATGAGATCCTGGACCTCATCCCTAACCCTGAAGCCACAGTGTCTTTATGCTTGGATATTTTAGGAAGGGGCAGAGTCAGTTTTTCACGTGAAAGGAATATCAATCTCTGTGGCTGGAGGGTGGTTGGCTCAGTTAGTCTCCAGAGGTGGCTGCTGGCTGAGCTGGGAGTTGGCTCACTTGGTTTAGAGCAAGCATGGGGACCTGAACTTATATCCACAAAACCCATGTTTAAAAGGCCAGATGTCACAGCATGTTCCTGTAATTCCAACTCTGGGGAGCCAGAGGTACATGGATCCCTAGGGTTCACTGGTTAACCAGCCTGGGAATACATGGCGAGCGCCGAGTTACAGACCATGTCTCAATAACCAAGATGGACACCGTCTGAGGAATAACATCTGAGACATGTGAGGTTGCCCTTTGACCTGTATATACATATGCACATACATCTGCAGACACACACACGCAACTGACCCCAGATGGCCCTCACTCATTGCATATATACATGTATTCCTTTCCCATTCAGAAGTGGCATCTACTTTTCTAACTCCTGGATGCCTTGTTCTTGAGCAACAGAAAACAGAAGAGTTGGTTAAGACTAGATCGTAGGAGGCCTTCCAGCTGCTGTCTGGCTCTCCTGGAAAGCTTCCTCATGGTACAGTCTTTTCAGGAGCCCAGCTGCTGTGGCTGAGACAGCCCGAGACCAGAGGAACGTCACATGGAGGTGTCTGGCTGCCAACTCCAGCTGAGCTCCCAGCTGACAACCGCTTGCAGCTCGGAGTGTGCCTGTCTCCGACTCCTAGCCTTGATGAGTCTTTGGTGGGCTGGATCCTAGCTAACCATATGTCTGAAAGCCCACAAGAGAGTCTGAGCAAGAACTCCCGGCTGTGGCCAGTCAGCCCCTACGTAATCTACTTTGCTAAGCACCGTGACAACATGCTTACAGAGCACGCATAGGAGGACAGGGTTTATTTTGGCTCACAGTTTGCAGGGCACAGTCTCCGTGGTTGGGGAGGTAGATGTGTGGATGGCAACAGGAACTTGTGACAGTTCCACATGATGGGAGACCAGGATGCAAAGGGCTTAGGGTAAAGGCAAAGCCAGGTTCTAAGATTCGAGGTGCATGCTGGGTAAGGTTGTCTCAAATGGCCTCAGTTCTTTTCATTAGAGCATCTTTCTTTGTTGGGGTTGCTCTCCTGTCCCCTGGGAAGACTCCCTTCAGCCGGGTGCTGCCACACCCGTCCCATGCTCTCTGCTGCTTGCAGGACATCATCCCTCTCTTTTCTTAAGTCAGTGGATGTATCCATGTACGATCCCCACAGGGAACCAGTTGTTACAGAATTCAGGACCCTGAACTCCTTTGCCCTTAAGTCAAAAGTTTTGGAATGTTTTCGTATTCTGAGCATCTCCCTAGAAATTTGAAGGGCAGGGAACTAGAAACCTTCAGCCAGAGAAGCTGAGTTTCAAGGCCTTGAAAATGGCCTTTCAAACCCCGACCTTCATAATCAGGGCAGAGATGTGAGCTCTGGAGAGCGGAGGACCCAGCTTCAGCCAGGACTTCTGCTCCTCCGAGCTTGCCTTCACAGGCTGCTCTCTGGGGCTGAAGATCACAGATGCTCAAACACTGTTTGAAGTTTGTCTGCAGGCTCTCGGGAGTTCACCCTTACTCCCTGGGCCATGATTATCACATCCATGTCCCAAGGATAATCTTTTGTAAACTTTACCAAAGCATTTCCATTTTCCCTCTGCATATTTATTCCCTTCTAGCCTTTTGCTCCAGGGGAGCCAGAAGGCTTAGAGCCCAAGGCTGAGAAGCAGAGAAAATTCTGGTTTTTGAAAGCTTGGAGGAGTTTGCGGGGATTGAGATCCCTTTGTCCATCTCCTTATCATATAATGGCTAAAAGCCCGGAGGCTCCTCGGCATCCCAGTGGACAGTGCGCAAGAGGATGGACCACCGGGGAGAATGGGGTCAGGGAGCCAGGGCTATCCGTGAAGGAAAAGAGAAATCAGCAGGGCCTGGAGAACTGGAGAGAGGAGGAAGTTCTGGGGAGGGAGGCCAAGAGGTCGGTCAGGGACCTCTTTCCTAGGCTCTGAATGTTCTTCCCGCCGCCAAGGTTGGCAGAGGGCAGTAGGGGTTCAAGGTTATTAAGAAGACAGATGTGACACTGTTGATTCTTGGAGCCCCTGGGAGGTCCTAAGGAGACCTTGGATGTTAGCTTTCTCTGGAGTAGTGTAGAGGTAGAAAGAACCCCAACATGCTTGTCCTGGGCAGGCCGAAGTGACCTGTTGGCAGACAACTGGCAGCCAGGGGCAGGCCAAAAGCAAGGGCTGCAGATGAACCCTCTGAGGGTGACTTAGAGCTGCCCCCCCCCTTGTCTAGGAACACATAGAGCAGCATGTTCCCAAGGTGTCGCCACCTCAGGAACCAGAACTGCTCCCTCCATCCCCTGTTCTTATCACCAGCCAGTCTGAAGTGTCTTCAGTGACCATTGCTGGTGACCTCCTCTGTCACTCCATACGACCTTGACAACACGAACACAGATGGTCCTTCCAGGTTGGAGGCTAGACAGGAGTTCCCCAGAACTTAAGGAACTCATGGTCCTGAATAGAACTTTAAAAGACCATTTTTATCCGGTCATGGTGGTGGACCCTTATAATCTCAACACCCAGGAAGTGGAGGCAGGAGGATTATGAGTTACTAAAATAGCTTGAAGTCTATAGAGAGATCAAGTGCAAGGACCTAAGTCTAGACTCTCCAAACCCATGTAAAAGCCGGGCACAGCCTCATGCCTTTAATCCCATCTCCTCATACCACACTCTTGACAGAGAACCGAGCCTGAGCTGTTTCTTTCGGCACAGAGCCCCTCACTGGCTTCTGGATACTGACCTTCTCCAGCAGATGCTCCAGGCCCGCCCACAGGATGGAGTTTGCCTCCCCACCCCCAGGAACCCGCTTTTATTTCCCAAGTCTAATAACTTGACCAACCCCTGGGTCATTTTAAAACAGATTGAGGGCTGGAGAGATGGCTCAGCGGTTAAGAGCACTGACTGCTCTTCCAGAGGTCCTGAGTTCAATTCCCAGCAACCACATGGTGGCACACAACCATCTGTAATGGGATCTGATGCCCTCTTCTGGTGTGTCTGAGGACAGCTACAGTGGTGTACTCACATGTAAGAATTAATAAACAGTTGGTTTAAAAAAAAAAAAAACCAGATTGAACAAAAAGTTCCTCTTCTGCCATTACAGGAGTGACAGTGGCCAGAGCTATGCACTCAACCTGAAGCATCTATACCTGGTTTTGGTACTCTGGGGACAGGGGGACAGTTCATGTTCGATTCCAGCCAGGTGTGGCTTCACTCCAAAGGAACAAGGACACTATGTCAAGGACAAGGCCTGCCCGACTCCAGAATGCAAACCCCACTTTAGAATTTTAAAGTTCCCAACCACCCCGAGCGGGTGATTTCCTGAACTCCAAGCTGGTGCCAAATTTCCTACACATCTGGGGGGTGATCAATTTCTTCTTGTTTCAACCTGCAAGGCTGGGATTCCAGGGTGCGCCATCACACCCAGCGATGGGAATAGAACAGGCTAGCCAGACACTACCACTGTGCTGAATCTCCAACCCCACTTTCAAATTTTGAGACGATAGAAATTCCCTCAGGAAAAACTCTTCAGAACCAGCTGCCCCAGCACGGCTTTGCATCTGAAGGGTATCCGGCGTGTCAGACCCCTGCAGGGGCTGTTGACGACCCGGTGGATCTGGTTTTGTCGTGGGATGGTCTGCGCATGGCAGTTTCTGACCTTCCTCTTCAATGCTCCCAGCACATCTGCTCCTGTCTCATCAGCGCTATTTTACAGATCACACAGACCCCTTGAGTCATCGTCACAGATTGTATCTTTCGCCTTCCCTCTGCCACCTCTCATTTCACATCTACCCCGAAGGGTTTTACAATCCCAGTGTAAGCAAGGGGTGAGGAAGTGAAGGTGCGAACACGCATGCGCACACTTGCGCATTCGCACACGCACCCGCTACCCTACCGTCCAATCTCAAGGTTCACTTGTGTGCTCGGCGGCAAGCAGTGCTTCCAGGGTACATGAGCAAACAGGGCATGCTCACCTTGCTGAGAGCTACGCCCCCATTTTCTCTGAGGTGCAGGACAAAGTCTAGAGCTACCCCAGCTAAGGTCACTGCGGACCGGAGTTGGGACCCATTAGCATTCAACCCAAAATCTGCAGTGGGAAGCTGGTTGCAGGGCATTTCAAATGTGTTGCAGGCAGCCCTCCCTGGCCTCCCTCCTGAGGCAATCTAAATGTTAGTAGATTGAAATCCTCAACCGCTCCAGTCTGCTAACAAGAGGAGTAAATCACCTTTGAGAAACCAATTATACCGCTGTAATAGCATCCTGCCCACCCGGCCCTATGCCAAATAAACCCCAATACAGCCCCACAGGGCTCATACCGTCCATTCTAATGTCAGTCACACAAGCCACAGCGACCCCAACAGGCAGAGCCGGGTAAGGCTCCAGACTGGCAGCTGCGTTAGAAGTGGGTCAGGATTGCACAGTCCTTTTTAATGGCTCAGTTCTTTTTCACATGCTGCCCTCAGCCGTGTGTGTGTGTGTGTGTGTGTGTGTGTGTGTGTGTGTGTGTGTGTGTGTGTGTGTGTGAGTGCGTGTGCACGTGCGCGTGTGCGTGTGCACGCTGTAGTCTTCCTGATTGGTGCAATCCTGGTTAAATTTCCTCTCTGATAGTTCCAACACACCTGTGTGGTCGGGCCTTTATGGAAACATTAATTTTTATTTCACTTTACATACATATGGGTGTTTGGCCTGTATGTATGTCTGTGCGTCACATATACGACTGGTACCTGGAGAATGTGTTGTATGCCCTGGAACTGGAATTACACATGGTTATATGTAAGATGCTATGTGGGTGCTGGGAGTGGATCTCAGATCTTCTGGAAGAGCAATAGAAAGGCAGGCAGACATCTTTCTACTTCATCTCCATCTCTGCTTCATATGGTGTGTAAGCATGTAGACAGCCTTGTTTCATATGGTGTGTAAGCGTGTAGACAGCCTTGTTTCTATACCTCATGCTTCCCCCAGGGGGAGAAAAGCTCAACTCGGCCTCTCTGGTTGCTTATTTACTCCCGAGGGAAGAGAGGAAGTAGCTTCAGGGATTGGTCAGCTGGGGGCCGAGGCTGTGCAGTCAACACTCTCCTGCAGTTTGGAGTCACAGGGTCCTGTGCTCTTTGTCATCTGCCACCCATGCGCCAAGCACTGGACAGCACCGTGGCCTCGGAAGAAATGCCACTGAGGCTGCACGTTTGAGACTTGTCCTTTGTAAAATTGTCTACCCTCCTTAGCGCCTTCATACCATTTAGATCCACAAGCCCAGAACATCTTGAGACCGTCACACAGCATCAGAATGTGTGGTGACCACCCTTAGTCTTCAGTCTGTGAAAGCACTAACATAAGTGACGTCAACTTCTGTGAAGTTTAACTTGCAGAAAAGTGACACCTTTCTCCTCTGCATGCCTGACTCCTAGTGGCAGAGTTGCCACTGGCGCCCAGAGCTCAGACCTGTGTCATTTCTCTCCCCAGGACTCTCCTGACGAGCCCAGAGTCTGCTGGAACCAGCCACAGGAGCTGAAGGGTCAGTTGTGCTGTTCAGACCAGAGAGGGCTTCACCCTGCCTGTAGCTTTCTGCCCCTTGTGTCTTGTACCTCTCTTCCCTCTTTATAAACCTGGGTTCCCTAAGATAGTGTTTTGGGGGTAGCAGTACTCGTTACTTTCCTGTTGCTATGACAGAACATCATGGCCAAGGCAACTTACAGATGGAAGGGTTCATCTGAGCTAATGGCTCAGAGTAGGTGACAGACAGTCCATCACTGCGGAGGACATGGCAGTAAGTGGCAGGCACGGCAGCAAGACAGAAATCTGAGAGCTTGGAATCTTCAAACACAAGGAGGGAACAGAGAACAAACCGGAAGTAGGCAAGGTTCCCCCTCCCCGCCAAAAAAATCCATCTTCTAGTGGCATACTTCCTCCAGCAAGGCCACACCTCCTAAGCCTCTCCAGGCAGTGCCACCCACTGAGGACTAAGCATTCAAATACTGGAGTCTGTGAGGGGACAGTTATCATTCAAAGGCCCCCTTGTTTAAGAACCAGGAATTGGATAGGCCTTCCATCTTTTCAGGGGTCTGGCCTTGAACACAGTTCTTCTTTCCAATGCTCATCTCCTGAGCCCTGGCTATCAAATGATGACAGAGTAGGAAGCTCCGTACCTGTGACAAACTCCCTACTCACCCACAGTCATCACCATACTGTGTGTCTGAGGTCGCAGATTTCTGTTTGCCTTAGCCGACCTACCGAATGTTTTTATCACTTTATTTTAAAGTCATTGTAATTTATGAGTTTCCTTGTTTGGCATTGATACATAAAATTTGGAGTCGCCTAATTCTGTGCTCCCGGGCCATGATCCCTCATATTGAGTTTCAGAATAAGTCATCTTTGAGATAAAAGATGTTTTTGTGTCTGTAGTCAGGACTCTAACTTTTTTCTCAAAGCTGAGAGGTCTCATGAGGTCACGTTTGCTTCTCTGCTGGAAGGCCTTCCAGAGCAGAGGGCATATGTCACCCTTTGAGACAGCCTGCTGCTCTGTGACAAGCCTTGGTTGTGAGTCCTAGCCCAGGTCCTTTGTGCCTTTTGCAGATCCCGATAAATCTGAGCTCACACCAGGCCTTTAAAATGGCCTTTTCCAATGTAACCTTTAGCAAACGTTTATTGATGACCTAAAGCCTAAAGATTGCGGTGGCATAAATGCCACAGTCAGGTTCCACCATCTGACCTTTCTACATTCTCTTTGTACCAACCCGGCGCCTCGGTCTGTGCCAGGCGATGTGGTTGCAAGGAGCAGCGGCTCCAGGTTCCCCTAACTGGGAGTTCCCCAAGGGCCAGGATGGCCTGCTTCCTGCCGCTGTGATCAAACACCATGATCAAAAGCAACTCGGGAGGAAAGCGTTCATCTGCCCCACACGTCGCGATCATGGTCCAATCACCGAGGGAAGTCAGGGCGGAAGCGGAAGCCGGAGGCGGAAACTGAGGCAGAAGACGTGGAGGGGCACAGCTTGCGGGTTTGCATTTCGTGGCGTGCTCAGTTTGCTTCCTTATACAACCCAGCACACGCTGGCCAGACATGGCACCCCTCACAGTCAGAGGGACTCCCTTACGTCAATCACTAGTCAAGAAAATGCCCCGTGAACTTGTGTACAAGGCATTTGCCCGACCGAGGCTCTGCTTCCCCAGATGACTATTGTTTGTGTCAAACCGGCAGAGAACTAACCAGAAGGTAATGTCTGCCGCCTCTGGCTGACTATTGGCTCACAGCTGATGGCTGAGCCACCTTCCGCCTTTAAGGTCAAGGATGGTCGTTTTCAACTGTGTAGAGGAAGGAAGGAAGAAGATTCTGTGCTGGATACAAGAAACACAACCCACTTTGTTGAATATGAAGCTCTATTCCCAGGGATACCATCGGCAAACGAGCGCTTAGGAGGAAGTGTGAAGAAAACCACAGAATGTCCAGTTCCGGGTCAGCTGGATGAGTTGCCAAAAAGACTTATGAACACCATGGTGCAGGGTGGAGAACGAGAGAGCGAGAAAGAGCAAGAGAACAAGAGAGCGAGACAGAGAGAGAGAGAGGGAGGGAACCACGATGCTGTCATGTATTTTTTCTTGGACTTCCCGTTTTCCTGGTTTCTCCTCTCCACACCCTTTCCCCCTCTGTGGATGCTCCTACTCTGCCTGACTTCCATTGCCAAAGCCTGGGTCCCCTCTCTCCACTGCATCTCTCCTGTCCCACCATCTGTCTGTCTGTGATTCCATATGGGCTTTAGACATGGATATCCTGTGGCACCAGCAGCAGCTGTTCACGGAACAAGACGCCTCCATCTTACGAGTTCCACAGAACTTCCTGCCACCATTGCTATTTTGTCAGCTTTCAAAGCAGAGACTTCTGTTCTGGGGCGATTGTCAGCTGATTATGTCCCTAACCCGCTGTTCAATACTTCCTTGGCTAGTGCGTGGCTGGAAGGCTGCCCAGTGGCATTTTTATAGCCCCGTGGTGTGCCGCTTCATTAAACCCCAGTGATGGTCACATGCGTTCTATCTTCCCATGGTCGGGGCACCCCACTGATCAGTCGGAGGGGGTGATGGCAACATTGCCAAGTCAATAGAGAGATCTTCGGAGTCAGAAGGAGACATCACAACTCCCTACCACACTGCTGTCCACAGAAATAAACTCACATGGGGAGGGTTGGGTCTGAGGTTGGGCCTCTGAACAGTGCAGACAGGGGTCACATGTGGATGTGCTTTGTCTGTGAAATGCATACAGGAGCTAAAAGATCGTAGTAAAAGGGCTGGAGAGATGGCTCAGAGGTTAAGAATATTGACTGCCCTTCCAGAGGTTCTGAGTTCAAATCCCAGAAACCACATGGTGGCTCACAACCATTTGTAATGAGATCCGATGCCCTCTTCTGGTGTGTCTGAAGACAACAACAGTGTATTTACATATAATAAATAAATCTTTAAAAAAAATCTTCCAGAGAGTTGGTAGCAGTGGAATGAATGCATGTAGTTACATGTGTAAGTGCATGTGTGTATCTGGTTAGTGTGTGCATGGCAGTCTATGTGGAAAGAGGGATAGATATCTGAATGTGTGTAGATGAGTGTATGTGCATGTATATATATATATATATATATATGTATATATATATATATATGGACCCACATGTAAGGATGTGCATGTGCATATATGGCGATGTGTGTATACATGTGTTTACATATATATGTGTACATCAGTATGTAAATTCATGTGTATATGAGCATGTATCTAAATGGATGATGTGTGCATGTATATAAGTATTTAATATTTATGAGGCATGTCTATGCATGTGTATACATAGGAGTATGCATATGTCTATACATTGGAATTAACATATACATGTGTAGGTGGGGTTTTCTGGTTAGCTTCAGCTGTAAACTTGACATGGCCCAGAGATATGGGCGAGAGCCTAACCTGAGGGATGACCTAGTTCATGGTCTATGGACACACCTATGAGCATTTTCTTAATTGTTAACTGACACAGGAGGGTCCAGTCCACTGTGGGTGGTGTGTCCCTAGGACAGTGGGCCTGGGTTATGTCAGAAAGCCAGCTGGGCAGCCAGTAACCAGCCATGCTCTATAATTTCTGCTTCAGTTTCTGTGTGAGCTCCTGGCCTGACTTCCCTCAGTGAGGGTGTGTGACCTGGAAGCCAAACAAACCCCTCCGTCCCTAAGTTGCACCTGATCAGAATGTTTTATCCCACCAACAGGAAGCAAAGTGGAATGGAGGGGGGATGACAAAGTCACTCTTCAGAAAGCCACAGTCAGCAATTCTGGTCACAGCCCAAGATATATGACATCCCCGTTCTGTGCTACACCCTGCTGTATGACGGGCACAGGAAAACTGTCATGTCAGAGTTACCGTTCCAACTCACCCGTGCAGAGTAGCTCGGTAACTTACGGAGATCTCACATGAAGATCTCACTCGGGAAGTACAGGGGAGAGGAAGCAACCAAGCACCAAGCGAGTGTCTCTGAAGAGCCAGGAATGTGCTTCTCCACAGTCCTCATGCTGGGCCGGGGAGGGAGCGGTGTCGCAAGAGACTGTTGCAAAAACAACTCCCTCATTGCTTCAACCTTGACAACCAGATCGAAACACATCCTTTACTCCAGCCATGGGCCAATCTAAACCCTATTCCTGCAGGACCAGAGTTCATGCACAGTCTCCAAACATAAGGACTAAAGAAACCACAATTGCTATTGGATTTTCTTTCTCCATCTATGAAATACTTGTTTGTTTTCTCAGAGCTGGGCATATACCAGACACGGGCTCTACTGCCAGTTACCATCGATCAGACACTTGCGTGTTGAATAAATCTCTGGTTGTATATGGTCTGGATGCTGGTTCTGCCTCGGCAGCGGTGTGGCCCATGGCTGGGTGTGCCGTAAGGAACAGGTGAAGTGAAACGTGTGCAAAACTGACCACAGAGCGGATGATCAATATGGGTCACCTCTTCCTGTCCTCTGTGGTTGGCCTCTGTTCAAAGCTTTCTAACTACTTGGGTGTAATAATGCTTGCCCAGGTGATTTCCTAGACAGCCCTGTGTATGCGACAAGCGAGCCACCTCGGACTGTGAGAGAAATGACTTTATCGAGCCTGCTGTCCATTAGCCTGCACAGAGCTCTTCACGTCTGCTGTCCCGTTTGGCCTCGAGAACCGGAATACTTGTCTATCCAAGAATCACGCCTTGATTGCATGTCTTACTTATATATTGCTACCACTGTGTAACAAATTATCCACCAAATATGGTGGTTTTAAACAGCAAGAAACACTTAACTACAACTCACAGTTTCGGGAAGTGCTTGGCAATTTCTTAGGAGGTTGCTACAGTTACCTGGGTGCCCACCTGGTGCTGAGTGTGTAGAGCCGGGTAATCATGTCTGCATGTCAGTGCAAATGTTGGCCTCTCTTTACACGAGTTTATTTGTCATTTCTTCCTGTCCAGGACCCAATGTGGCAGGTCTGTGAGGGGAAGAAAGGGCAGCTCCTAGGTTCAACTTAGAGGCAGACGATGGAGCCCCCTTGTCTTAGTCAGGGTTTGTATTCCTGCACAAAACATCATGACCAAGAAGCAAGTTGGGGAGGAAAGGGTTTATTCAGCTTACACTTCCACATTGCTGTTCATCACTAAAGGATGTCAGGACTGGAACTCAAGCAGGTCAGGAAGCAGGAGCTGATGCAGAGGCCATGGAGGGATGTTGCTTACAGGCTTGCTTCCCATGGCTTGCTCAGCCTGCTTTCTTATAGATCCCAGGTCTACCAGCCCAGGGATGGCACCACCCACAATGGACTGCCTCCCCCTCATCACTGGAAAATGCCTACAGCTGGATCTCATAGAGGCATTTCCTCAACTGGGGCTCCTTTCTCTGTGATAACTCCAGCTTGTGTCAAGTTGACACAAAACCAGCCAGTACACCACAGAAGAATATGAGGGAAGACTGTCTTGATTTTCCTCAGTGATGGAACAGAACTTGAAAGTGTAAACTGACTAAGCCCTTCCCCCTCTAAGCTGCCTTTGGTCACGGTGCTTTATTACAGCAATAGGAAGGAAACATGGATGATTTTACTCCACAAATCCACTCCACAGCCACAGCACCACTGCTCAGATCCACGGTCCATGAGGTTCCTATCTTCCCACGTCCTGGTCGACATGGGGTTTTCCTTTCCTTTTCAGTAGCCACAACTTGCCCAAAAGCATCCCCAACAGCGGTAAACTTTATCTCCTACTTTGTGCTCCATTTCAAAGTAAAGGGCTGAATAAAAGATTTTCCAAGCAAGTGGGCCCAAGGAGCAAGCTGGAGAGTAGCTGTTCTCAAATCCAATAAAATAGACTTTCAACCAGAATTAATCAAAAGAGACGGGGAAGGACACCTCATAGCCGTGGAAGGGAAAATCTACAGTAACCATCTGGGTAGACAGGGAGCAGACTCTCTTTGTAGCTTTGGTTCGAGTTTTCCAAACTGTTACTGAGACTGAACTTTTTTTTTTTTTTTTTTTTTTTTTTTGGTTTCTTCCTTGTGTTATTCTGGAAAGAAAAAAATCATCTTTCTAAAAGCCATTTGCTATCTATCTATCTACTATCTATCTATCTATCTATCTATCTATCTATCTATCTATCTATCTATCCGCCTGCTTTTGAGACAGGGTCTCCTGTAGCCCAGGCTGGCCTCCAACTCCTTATCTTCTCATCTCTACTTCTTGAATGCTGCACTTATAGACACATGCGCCGTATCCAGATATTTTTGATCATTTTCTATTTGGGCAATCTGTTTTTCTGTTTCTGTTAGGCTTTCTGCATCCCGAAACGATTAAAAATCAAATGACAAATGCTCCTTTCATACTTTGGGAGCTGGGAAAATCGTGTACCATTCAAATCTCAACGTGTAAATGAAACCCAGCTATGACCATCCGTGTGTGTTTTAGCTTTGCAGTGCAGCATCAGAGTTGAACAGTTGATACAGACAGCAGATGTTCTGCAAAGCTCAGAGCTTTTGTTATTTCGTGTTTTATAGAAAGGTTGGATAAAATTAGGAATCCAGGGAAAAGCCTTCAAGGACCACAATGAGATGTAGTTGCTAAAACTGTACACTCGGGGGTAAAATAGAGCAGATCTTGTGGCGCTTTCTCATTGGATAGCCCAGAATCCAAAGACTCTGGAGCTCAGACCCTACCTGGGACACCACGGCCTCTTATGGGTGGGGATAGAAGCTACTAGGGTGTGTGAAGCTGAGCTGCTGAGAGCAGAGTTTCCCAGCCTCCCTGCCCTCTTTCTCCCAGTCTTTTCTAAGGTTCAACTTAGGAGGCCGAGGTAGGAGAACCAGGAGGGCAAGGCCATCTTCAATGTCATATCAGTTTCAGGCTTACCTTGTATACAGAGACCCTATCTAAACAGCAAGGCCACTTAAAAATCTTCCTTGGGGCTCTCTGCTGCCCTCACAGGTTAGAGTTACAGCCCAGCCAGTCCCAAGGGCCAGGTTCTCTGTTCTGTCCCTGTTTTCTTGGCCCCATTAGAGCCCCAGGGCTCAACAACACATATCCAGCTCCCTTCCCTGGTGGCTTTTTCTGGCCCACTTGGGCCTTTCCTCTGTTCTCCCAGGTGTGTTCTCACTCTCCCTGATCTCTTCCTCTTTTCAGATGATCCTTCAAGGCTCCGCTTGGGTCCCACTTCCTGCAGGAAGCTTCTCTGGTTTGCTTCCCCCTCCATTCATACATAGACACTTGTACTGGCTGGTTTTGTGTCAACTTGACACAAGTTGGAGTTATTGCAGAGAAAGGAGCCTCCCTTGAGGAAATGCCTCCATGAGATCCAGCTGTAAGGCATTTTCTCAACTAGTGATTAAGCCCAGCCCATTGTGGGTGGTGCCATCCCTGGGCTGGTGGACCTGGGTTCTATAAGAAAACAAGCTGAACAAGCCAGGGGAAGCAAGCCAGTAAGTGACATCCCTCCATGGCCTCTGCATCAACTCCTGCTTCCTGACCTGCTTGAGTTCCAGTCCTGACTTCCTTTGGTGATGAACAGCAATGTGGAAGTGTAAGCTGAATAAATCCTTTCCTCCTCAACTTACTTCTCAGTCATAGTGTTAGTGTAGGAATAGAAACCTTGACTAAGACAACAGTCCTCCCTGGGCGCCTTTGTTCTCAGCATTTACCTTTCTCCAAGTTCCTCAACTCCGTCATGGACCAAGTTCTCATTAACTCAGGGTTCCCAACTCCTTTGGCTGTCCCAGCACAAGCCAGGCACATAGCAAATACAGGTGTGAATGAAGGGACAGACATAAAGTCTCACCCAAGGAACGTGGTCCTTTAAAGTTCACACTTGCTTAGAGATGCCTGTGTAGACGTGCCCAGGTGTGGCTGCAGCCCTGGGAGAAGAGAAGATTGCAAACAGCTTCATGTGCACAGGTTGGTAGAGCAGAACTGGATCCCAGGGACACCCGGGTGACCTCACACAATAAGCTCAGTGTCTGAAACCCTCCCTCTTCCTGCCCACATGTGGCTCCCTGCACTATTCCCACAGGGACCCAGGAGCTGCGCGTCACGGTGCCCTCTGTTGCCAAACAAGGTAGTATTAATGTCCTGAGCACTTGGGCTGGTCTCCTGCTTAGGATGCACTCTGGCGGGACCACCTCTCCACCATGTCTCCTCCTGGGCCAGGGTCCACCAACTTGGACTGGATCAATGCTGGCCTGGGCATCTAGGAAAGTGAATCTGAGGCTGGACCTTCTGGGCAGTAGCTGAGTGGGGACATCTTTACGCAACCTTTGAACTGGAGGAACCGTGATCCTGGGGTGAGACTTCTTGTTCATCCGTTCATACTTAACATTCACCACAAGCCTGGTTTGTACTAGTGTTAGGGTCCAATAATCACTGAAGGAAGACCCCAGACTCAAACCCTATGCAAAGACAAAGCGCATTTACTCTGCAAAAATTACCCTGCAGGGTCAACCATTCACCAGAATGGCGATCCTAGACAAGTGTTTCTATAGGAACGTGGGGGAATTTTAACTAGGGTTAGGTAATCTAAAACTTTAATGCTGGGTTCTGGGGACCTCTCACTAGGACCTCCCACACGTCTGTTGGGGACCCTGAATTAAGGAGACTCCTAGCTTGTGGCAATATTGGAGGGAATCACTTGCTTTTTCTGAGCCTAGGCTGCCTTATCTAGGAAATGAGGTTGAGACTGGACCTCTGTGACCTCCTGGGGACACTAGACTTGACGACCATAGGAAACACTACCTCCAGGGTTTCTCTACAGTGTTCCTGTTCTCCATGGTGAGGGAGCACCTGGGGACACAGACACCAGATGGCTGAGATTCAGACCATCTTTCAGAGCCTTGTAGATAAGAACCTTCCCTTATCCCCCAGCCCCTCCCCCCCATGGCCCCTACCCACCCCGTCAGTCTCTCAGTCTTGCCTCCAGCTCCTTGTCTGGCTGAGGTCTAAGCGCCAGCCACACAGCCTGTGCCGTCTTGCAAACTCATAGCCGAATTAGCTGGAGGAATTATGGCTAAGCAAACAGATTTCTCTTGTCAGATGCAATTTATAAATATCAGTTACACAGGAAGTCAATTAAAACTTCCCCTGCAGACTGGAGCCTCCCCCGCCACCCCCTTCCTTCTTCCCACATGCCGAATGTCATTCTTTATAAGAAACCATAGGCTTCCAGGACCAAAATTGCGAATTCCCCTCTCTCTCATTAATTAGATATCATCTGGGTTTGGTAGAAATCTCATTAAGTGTCAGGCTCTTGCTGTCGAGACATTTTCCCTAGGAAATAAATAAGACCTGGTTCTTTCTTCCTTTGTTCCTTCATTTCTTCATCCAACAAAGAGATACAATCAGTTCTTTCTTTGGTCACTTTTGAAGCTCTGGCTTCTCCACTGAGCCTGCTGCTGCTGCTTCGAGCCGTCTCCTCTAGTTTTTATCCCTATTTTCTTCCGCCCCCGCCCCCGACAGCATTTATCCTCATCCCAGCATATAAAGCAGTGGCTTTTTATATTTTTTTGTTCACGTTCTGTTTTCCAGGCTGGAAGTTCTGTAGCTGCTTTAGCTCCAGCCTGTCACTCCTGTTCCCGAAGGCCCTTGGAAAGTCCCTGGCAAATTGCTGACAAATCAATTGTTCTCAGTGTGAAGGGCAAGCTAAAGGCTTGTCAGAGAAGACCCGAGGATTCAACTAAGATGGAGCTGGCAGAGAGATGTGGAGCAGGTAGAGATGTCACCCAATGGGAGGAAAAACACAAAGAGCCCTGCATGTGAGGACTCTTTGTCACTGCATATTCACAATGGCTCTGCAAATTATTGTTGTTTATCTGCCCAGAGAGGTTAAGCCACTTGCCTAAGGTCACCCAGCTGGTGAATGCCAGACCAGAGCTAACTTGAAGGTGGAGTCCTCTCAACTTGTAAGAGAAAGGGGAGAAGTGTTTGGGATTTCTAGAAGACAGTCTGAAAGGTGGGGTGAGATCTGCACACACAGGGCTGGGGTACAGGATCTTCTACCTGCTGTAAGGAGTCAGCTGTCCACATAGAGAGGCACCTTCCCCAGGCCTGTGCCCCTGGAGAAGACCCAGAGTGGTTAAAATCGGCATAGGACAGAATAAGGAGAGATGCCAGCTGAGACTCAGCTGAGAGTGAAGACTTGGTTTTAATGACATGCCATGGAAAGGTTTCAAAATAGGCAGAGACTGGCATTTCTGTTTGGTCTCCACTCAAGTCTCCATAAGGCTGATCCAAGACATATTGAAAGGAAGCAGACTTGCATTAGTGTTGTGTGTGCCATCCAGGATATAAAGGCTCATACAGCTTAAAACAAAACAAAACAACGTAAAACAAAGTAACTGTATTAGTCAGGGTTTCTATTCCTGCACAAAACATCATGACCAAGAAGCAAGTTGGGGAGGAAAGGGTTTATTCAGCTTACACTTCCACATTGCTGTTCATCACCAGAGGAAGTCAGGACTGGAACTCAAGCAGGTCAGGAAGCAGAAGCTGATGCAGAGGCCATAGAGGGATGTTCCTTACTGGCTTGCTTCTCCTGCCTTGCTCAGCCTGCTTTCTTATAGAACCCAGGTCTACCAGCCCAGGGATGGCACCACCCACAATGGGCTGGGCCCTCCCCCCTTGATCACTAGTTGAGAAAATGCCTTACAGCTGGATCTCATGGAGGCATTTCCTCAAGGGGAGCTCCTTACTCTGTGATAACTCCAGCTTGTGTCAGCTTGACACAAAACCAGCCAGTAAAACAACAAACAAAGACCCTGGAGTCTAATCATGATCTCCTGGTGCCAGGCTTCCCTATCTATTGTGTATGAAAATACTTCCAAGGTGAAGAGCCTCTTGCTTTGTTTGTTTGTTGTTGTTGTTGTTGTTTTTGTTTTTTTTTTTTTTTTTTTTTTTGATACAAAGTCTCACAGTGTTGCCCTGGCTGGAACTCAGGTCATAGACTAACCATGCTAGCCTGAAACTCACAGAAATCTCCTTACCTCCGTCCCCAGAATGTTGGGATGAAAAGTGTGAGCTATTTACTACCTGGTTCAGATCAGCTGCTTTTTTAGGAGACTTCAAGATCTTAAGTGTTTATTCCACAAACTAAGAGGTAAGATTCCCAGGTCCCTGCTACTGACCTTGATGCCTTTGTCTTTGAAAAAGCTTAGGCCTCAGGCTTGAGGCTAACCCTTATGGAGTTGCCATAAAGGATTCAATTTAGTGCCATATCCTTTGAAGTCCATTTCCAGGGGTTTGCCCTGTTCTGGTTAGCTAGAGCCTTCCTGTGGAGCTGAGTGGATGGTGTCACCAGCCTCTGCTTTGGATGGGGCAGAAGTGTCACATATGAGGTCAGACGTGCTCACTCACCTGCCTAGTAAGTCACATCTACACAAAGCAAAGAGCACAGAGTTCAACCCTATTTCATGTGCAATTTGATGAACACATGTATCAGGGTTCCCTATTGATCTGGGTACCCACCCCTCTGCAGCTCACTGATGTGGTTACACACTGTGGTTGGAAGGATGGTACCCAGAACTCCTTCCTCTCCTGAAGGTTGTATTTATCTTTTTCACTTAACACCCATTCACTAGATATCTGTTTCATGTTGGGATAGGCATGTTGAGGATCTCAGCCTGCTGTTGGCACTCGTACCTTTAGTTGTCCCTGCTTCTAGGCATTCTGTTAGCACACTGAAAAATGTATCACCAACCCATGTATCAGGCAATTTGAAAACATCTAAGATAATTTAGTTTTATTTATACACAGTAACATAGATTGTACATGCATATTTATGGCATACAATGTTTTGAAATAGTTCTTAGGTTTTGAAACAATTTGATCCAGTTCATGGACATACCATTTAACATGTCTTTGTATCTGTGTATGTGTGAATATGAGTGGTGTTCACACGAGTTCAGGGCCTTGAGACGACTGCACTTTAACAGCTGAGGTACCCCCCAGCCTCAGACCATGCATAGAAACCCTGGACTCACCCTTCCTGTAATGCTAAAATTTCTGTCCTCCGTCTTTGCTTTATAAGGTATTTGTACACAAGTAACTTGTTATTATCTCTGATTTCTCATCAATCACTGTGCACATGATTCCTGCAAAGAGAGACAACTTACCCTTTATCCAGCCACAATGGCATATTTTTATGAACACTAAATTGAAAGATTAATGAAACTGACTTAAGGTTATAGTTAACAGAGAAACATTAATTTTTATTTTCCCCTAACTGTAGTGCTATAGTTTTTTCAAGTCTCAAACATTTGCTTTTGGTCCATGAGAATTCTCTAGCTTAGGTGAGCCTGGTTGGGGAGAAAGCTAAGAGGGCAATCACCACCAGGAGCCAGAGCGGTTAGCCAACTACCACTACCTGGATACAATTCCCAGAACCTGTGTGGCAAACCAGACTGCAGAGAGGCAGAAACAGGAGGATTCTGGGGTTCACTGGCCAGCAACCTGGCCTACCCGGTGAACTTTAAGCCTTAGAAAGAAAAAGTGGACAGTACTGAGGAATGACACCCAAAGTTTTTCTGTGGCCTCCACGAACACGTGCACACAGAGTACTTCACTCTCTACACACACATAAATACACAGGGTACTCACTTTACTCTAAACACACACATATGCACACTGAATGCACTCACATATCCACACATATAAGTAAACAAACCTCAAAACAAACAAAAAAAAAAAAAAAAAAAAAAGGAAAGGAAGAAAAAGACCAAAGTCAAAGCTTTTGAAGAGTTAGTATAATGTGTGAATCAGAGATGGAAAAATAGAAATCACCATGCCTTATGAGAGATGGGTCCCAGGAATGGTGTCTTGAATTTTGTGGGTACAGTAAAAGGAATCGGGTAACCATGGTGGAGGCTTTATAGAGACCTCAGCCAAACAAGGAGCTGTAGGCAAGACTGAGAGAGTGGCAGGGTGGGTAGGGGTGGGTGGGAGGGGGCTGAAGGGAAGGCTCTTATCTACAAGGCCCTGAAAGATGCAGGGGTGGGGGCTGAAGAAGGGAGCACTCAAAGGCTTCCAGAGTCATTTGAGGAGTAAGGTTCTGTGAGGCTATCCTGGGCGGCATGGTGAGACCCAGCAATTGCTTACCTCCACCCTACCTACAAGCAGTCAGGGGCCATCTCTACAGCCATGTCAGGGCCAAACATGTCTGTTCATTCACATCCACTCCACACACACAGAAGGGCTGTCACAGCCCTGCACCTACACCCCAAGCCCGGAATGTCTCTGGATTGGTACATACATCGGGAGCTGCAGAGGTCCTTGACTTTGCTACTGATTGGCTGACTTGCAGCCTATCTAGTCGCTGTCCACACCCACTGGTTCTGAAGGCTATGTGGTGGTGTCTGCAGTTCCTTTAGGCACACAGTAGAGGAGATGACTCCAGAGTTGCGAGCAGGGTCCATTTTTACACCACAAGACTTCTGTGGTTGCAAAGGGGGCAAGTGAACTGGGTCTCCAAGGCCTGCCATCTTCTTCTTGGGGAGGGGCTTCCATTTGGACTTCCTCTGTCCCATGGCTGCCCAGGGATGGAACTTGTACCAGCCCTGCCTCTCAGCCCTCTCAGTCAAGGCTGCTTCACCCAGGAGATGCTCACTTTCTGTCAGTAAGAATTCTTCTTTTAAAAAGACTTATTTATTTAATTTATGTGTGTGAATACACTGTAGCTGTCTTCAGATACATTAGAAGAGGGCATCTGATCCCATTACAGATGGTTGTGAGCCACCATGTGGTTGCTGAGAATTGAACTCAGGACCTCTGGAAGAGCAGACAGTGCTCTCAACTGCTGAGCCATTTTTTAATTCTACCATTCCATTCTCTTTCTCCTTCCCTGATCTCATTTATCCCTTCCCACAGTTCTTCCCCACCCAATGCCTCCTCCCAATCTGCCCAACTTTAGGTCATTTAAAAATGGAGCCAGAAAGTCTCATTTGTAATGTCTACATACTCTTCCACGTGTGGCCTTCCATGGAGCAGGGTCAGCATAACAGGGGCTTGCTTTCCCACAGCTACACATAAGTCTACGCACAGCATGTTCTTGTACACACCTCACGCATGTGTATTGATTGTTCACACAGACTCTGGGAATGCACAATAGATGATATTATCTGTGTTTCTCTGTCATGGAAACTGAGGCACAGAGAAGCCACATAGCTGGTAAAAACTGGGGTGCACGTGCACGTGTGTGGGCTCATGTATTTGTGTGCATATGTGTGTATGTTTGTGTGTGCTTAAATAATGCATAATCTATTTTTCTCCAACAGCAGAGACTTGTTTTTTTTTTTTTAAACAGTCCTCCCGTATAAATCATGATAGGATTTTAAATAAAAACCTGCCACCTCTTTTCCCAGCTGCAGGGATTACAGAAGTCTAAACAACCACTGAAAATGGAGATTTCTGTCCCTAAGTGGCACACTGCAGGTCCTTACTAAAGGGTTGGTACCTTACTGATGCCCACCCTGGCTCCACCTCAAAAGGCTGATTGGCTCCTGTCAGTCCTGCGGAGATGAGGCCGATGGTCAGAGCATCAGAGTCTAGTAGACTGGGGCTGAGAGACACCAAGGGAAGGCGTGGCTGACAGCAAGTGGAAGATGAGCTGGGTGATCCTATAGCTACTGAGAACTGTGTGTGTGCAGGTTCAGGGACAGCACAGAAACCAGTTGACCAGTCCAGGGACCAGACCAGTCCGTGATGGAGTCCAGGGCAGCCTGTGTGGTCATTTGCTTAACCCTGGTGCCGAGGGATAAACAGGATAGGCCTTGTTACCTGGCAAGCAAGAGTCTTAAAGTTCCAAGTTGTAGCCTTTTGACTTGAAAATTTGGCTAAATCCCCTCCTCTTGTTCGAATTTTCATAGGAGTCAGACTGTGTATTCTCGGACACACATCAGCCACAGGTCCTGGCTGCTCATGGCGACTCAGGGACCTCAGGCATGGCTGGGCTCTGTAAAGTACCTAAGAACCTCTCTAAACGAAGCACTGGTTTGGTCCCTCGTCCGTGTCAAGGTGTAGGTTTCAATGCCCCCTGCCCTCAAGACTCACGCATTAAAGACTTGGTGCCAGTATTGGAAGTGCCAACTTTATGATTAATATTTTCCCTTTCCTTTATGACAAGGACCTGCTCACTGCTGCCAGTCTTGCCAGTGTCCTCACCTTGACCAGCTGCTCACTGGCTTTAAGTGCCAGCAGCTACAGCAACTAGAGCAACGGCTGGAGAGGAGCTCGTTTTACTTTCTGACAATTACATTTAATTGAATTACCGAGGCCCAATTAGCATGGCAATCCATCAGCAGGGCCTGGCTCTCTCTTATTTTAAACATCTTCGCAAAGAGTGAACCTCGGTGAGAAAAACCCAGAAACGAAACCAGGTCTCCAACAAGACTGGCAACTGCCAAGGGCAGGAGAAGTGAACCGCTTTCGAACTCGGAGTGTGGCTCAGTGGTTAGCACAGCCACTACGGGTGTGACCGAGGAGGACCGCATGTCCCGAGGACTTCATGCTGTTGTGGAGCTTTGCTTTGCTTGTCACCTTCATCCCTTCAGATGGTTGTGAGCCACATATATATGTATATGTATGTGTGTGTGTGTGTGTGTGTGCGTAAAATGGTTGGAGCCTGCTCATTGGAATTTACTCCAGCCACCCAAAATAATGTATATGTGTATATATGTAAAGTGATTGAATCTTTGCTTCATACATTCAATGTGTGAATGTCAATATGTCTGTCTGCCTGCTTCTCTGTCCATACGAATACATGCCCACGTGTGAAGTTTGCTCGTTGGAGCTTGTTGAAGTGCCCCCTCATCCATCACGTGTGCATGAGTGTACGCCTGCATTTCTTCAGTGCCAACCCCACCTCCCCTCCTTGGATCACTGAGCGTATTGTCATAGCTGGACTTCCACAGGAAACAGCCATGTCCCATTCCCAGGGCTCTTAGGGAGGTGACCCAGGACTGAGCAGGTGGAGCTCCAGGCTGTGTGCTTTGTCAACTGTGAGAATCACCCTGGGCTTTCCTATTAGCTCTTATTACTACGATGTGTTGTGGTTTGTAAGAAGATGAGGAAAAAGGGTATGTTTGAGGGAAGCGTGGTATGGTATGAGGGAAGTGGGTGCCTCTGCGGGCCCATGCTAAGGCATCCCTTCCCCCTCGAGGTGCCAGCCTCATAGAATAGAACCTCACAGAATAGTATAGAATAGAGTTTATTCAGGGCATGGGGAGGGGAGTTGAGAGAGAGGCAGGAAGAGAGAGAGAGAGAGAGAGAGAGAGAGAGAGAGAGAGAGAGAGAGAGAGAGAGAGAGAAGAGGAGTAGACACTGGCCATGAGCACAAGGAGAGATAGGGGAATGGAAATGGGATGAGAAGGGGAAGAGGGTATATGAGCAAAAGCAAGAAAGCAAGAGAGAGGAGGGGGCAAGCAGCCCCTTTTATAGTGAGTCTGGCACACCTGGATATTGCCAGGTAACTGTGGGGCAGAGCCTAGACAAGTGCCAACACAGTGCATCCTATTATATTACCTACTGTGACTTTTACCATCCTGATGTAAGTGACGGCCATTTTTATTTCCTTGGTGGCCCTCTTAGGATGAAAGAATTGACCTTAGGTATGTTGAGTTTTGGTAACTTGTGGAAATACCCTTTTACCTATTTCTCTGAAGCAATGCATCTCTTGCCCTTGTTTATGGTAGGGCTAGAGGGTGTAGCTCCAGACATTCATGTGTGGAAGGCTTGCTCTACAGCTGGTGATGCTGGTGCCCGGAGCTTGGATCATAGGGTTCTGACCGAATCTGCTGATGGATTCATCATTTGACCACAGGGATGGAGAGATGGCTCTTTGGCTAAGAGCACTTACCTTTCTTCCTGAGTTTGATTCCTGGCACCCACATACGGTGGCGCATAACCACCAGTAATTCTAGCCTCAGGGGAGCCAACCCCCTCTTCTGGCTTTTGTGGATACTGCATTCGAATGCAGATATCTACATATAGAGACACATGTACACATAAAAGAAAATAAATTTTAAAATAATTGAATTGGAGGTCGTAGAAACTAAGTGTGGGGGGAAGAAGTAAGTCACTGGGTTATGCCCTTGGTGGGTAACCTGATCCTCGTCTGTTCTGGTCACCGCTTCCTGGTTGCCACAGAGGGAGAGTCCTGTACTCTTTGACTTGTTAGGCCTTAACTCAGCTGGGTAGCTACGGCGCCAGGTGACCTCACAAATCAAAACCTCTGAAACGGAGAGCCAAATAAAGAAGCCGTTCCTCCTTCAGGCTGCTTTTCTGAGATATTTTTTACAGTGTGAAGCTTGACATCCCCCTACCCACATACACGCACCAGGCCCACAACTAAAAGGCATGGGCCAGTCTGACGAACCTCTGCAGTGGACAATCAGAAGTCTCTGAGCACCTGCCATTTCCATGGAAGCCAGCGTTGTCACTGACCATAGTAGCTCAGTATCTCTCTGTCTTCTCTGGTGTTGTGGGATGGACATTACTACCCTGGGGACACCAGCACACAGTGTTCCAGGGAAGGTACCCTGATCCTGTAGCTCATGGTTGACTTCTGTCTGTCCTGCCTTTGAAATGTCTCTGAAGTCAAGAGACAATACCTTCTGATTTATAGTGCCAAGGATGGAACCCAAGGCTTCCTGCATGCCAGCCAAGAGACCTCCCCGCACCTATCGGTTCTTAAAGTTGGAAGTCACCTGTCCAACAGGAAATAGGTATCTTCTGCACTTTGTCTAGAGTTTTGACAGGAAGGCTCACTCTCCTGAATGAGGTTCTGACATTTCTTCAAAAGCAAGAGAATCAGGCTGTCTCCTTCTTGCAGAAGCTCTCAGAGCAGAGGAGAGTGCAGAGAGAGAGAGGATGTGCCCTCAGGAGTCTGGCATGAATTCTGGCTAGGTATTTCCAGGAGGGAGGTTGAACTGATGCTTGGGCTTGTCTGAGCAATTTCTGATTCCACAAGCTGAGTGTCACACTTCTGGTGTCAGAGACTGTGGAAGGAGGCAGAGAGCCCTTGGTTGAGGTGCTACAGTGGCAGAGAGACTGGCCTTCCGGTCCATTTTGCACTGTTTAAAGATGAAGGCTAAACTCATAAAGGAAGTGGGTCTAGAGGCTGGGAATGGAGGTCACTTGTTGAAGTGCTTGTGGAGCATACACAGAACCCTGAGTTCTATTCCTGGATGCTTTGTTGTTATAGCAGCCAGTAGGGACTAAGACACTGCCTCTCTTCCATCCCCCAACATTCCTATAAATATCATCAGCCTGCCAATTAGGAAAACTGGGCAAAATCACAAATGTCTTTGGAGGTTGGATAAAGATTTGTCTTCAAGTGTTCATGTGCTAGAGGCATTGTCCCCAGGGAATGATATCATGAGTTAATAGGAAGAATTGAGAGGCAGATCCTAACTGTCCTGAGGTCAACAGAGGGTACTGCACAGGCAAGAGATTAAGAAGGTCCTCATGGGACCATTGGTAGTTCTGAAGAGACGGTTGCTATAGAAACCTGAACCTGACCCCATCGGGCTCATTGGCTCCTGCTTAGGAGCTTGTTTTCCACATGCATTTCAAGCATTGACATCTGCTACGACAGACACTGCCAGGGGACCCTCGCCAGGGCTCAGGCCTTGCATCTCAGGCCTTTGACCACCAAAGCCCTTAGCGAAATAGACAGTTTCTTTTTTTGTGGCAAGATCTTCTGTACCCCAGCCTGGCCCCAAACTTATTATGGGACTTATTAGCCTCCGTTTCCATATGAGCCGATTTCTCTAGTAAGTTCCCTCGCCTCTGTGCAATGATGAATGAAGGGCAGACATCCTTTGGCATCCCTTTGGACACTAACATTTGTTCCAGGAACCCCACAGGTTCCAATACCCATGAATATTCAAGGATCATATAAACTGTCTGGTATTTGTTATCATCTATGTATACCCTCCTGCTTGGCTTAATCATCTCTATAATATTTATAATCTCTAATACAATGTAAACGCTGTGTAGATGGTTGTTACACTGTGTTATCTAGTTGATAGTAACAGGGAGAAATCTATAGGAATGCAATTGGATTTTTCAATTTATAGTTTGTTGAATCAAGGATTCAAGAAGCAAGGATAACTAGGAATTCAAAAGGGAGAGGCTACTTATTTTCTCCTTGTACTTGTTTTTTTAATTTTAAATTATGTGCATATGTGAGTGTGTGTGAATGTGTGGATGTGCGTGCAGAAGACAGTGTTGGATTCCCAGGAGCTGGAGTTATAGGTGGTTGTGAACTGCCCAATGTAGTGCTGCGAACTGAAATCATCATGTGATCTTAATTGCTGAGGCTGGGCTGGAGAGATTGCTCAGTGGTTAGAGCACTGATTGCTTTCCCCAAGGTCCTGAGTTCAAATCCCAGCAACCACATGTTGGTTCACAACTACCTGTAATGACATCTGGTGCTCTCTTCTGGTGTGTCTGAAGACAGCTGCAATGTACTCATATCCATAAAACAAATAAATCTTTCATTGCTTAGCCATCTCTCCAGTCCCGATATGAAACTTCTGGTCCTCCTTGCCTCCACTGCCCAAGTTCTTGGACCACAGTGTTCAATGTTATGCTCACTTTATGGGGATAGAACTCGGGGTTCTGTGTATGCTCCACAAGCACTTCAAGTGACCTCCATTCCCAGCCTCTAGACCCACTTCCTTTATGAGTTTAGCCTTCATCTTTAAACAGTGCAAAATGGACCGGAAGGCCAGTCTCTCTGCCACTATAGCACCTCATCCAAGGGCTCTCTGCCTCCTTCCACAGTCTCTGACACCAGAAGTGTGACACTCAGCTTGTGGAATCAGAAATTGCTCAGACAAGCCCGAGTGGCTTGTAAGCAGCAGAATTAATTTGTTGTTCAGCGGTCCTGGGAAGAGTACAAGATCAAGGTCATGTCAGATACAAGTGCTGAGTGAGGCCTGCTTTCTGTTTTCGGGATGGCTGATATTTTCTTTTCTTCCACATGGTAGAAAGACAGGCAAACAGACAGACACACACACACACATACAGACGCACACAGGGTGGTGGTGTCATGAGCCTGTTTTATGAGGTCATGGTCTAACTAATAGGATATACTTAGTTCCAGTTAACATCTGTAGGCTTTACCGTCATGGTGTAATGGCCAATCTCATTCATCTCTTTTGTCTTTTTGATGGAATCTAGCATCATCTGGAAGATGGGCCTCTGGCATGATTATGGGAGATTATCATGACTAAACTAATTTTAAAAAGTCCTGCCCATGCCTACAGTGGGTAGCACTATTCCCTGAGCTGGGTACTGCCCTATGGGAAAAGGTGGAAGCTAACTGAACAAAAGCATTCATCTGTTTCTGTTCCTTGACTTTGGATATAATGTGACAAGCTGCTTCAAGCTAGTCTGTGACTTACCTCTGTGAGTTGCCCACTAGAATGAACTATATCCTAGAACTGGGAGCCAAGGTAAACCTGTTCTCTCTTAAGTTACTTTAATCAGAAAATTGTATCGCAGCAACAGAAAAAGTAAGATACATGGATTCAACAAACTATAGATTGAAAAATCTAAAAACAATTGCATTCCTATAGATTTCTCCCTGTTACTATCAACTAGATAACACAGTGTAACAACCATCTACACAGCGTTTACATCGTATTAGAGATTATAAATATTATAGAGATGATTAAGCCAAGCAGGAGGGTATACATAGATGATAACAAATACCAGACAGTTTATATGATCCTTGAATATTCATGGGTATTGGAACCTGTGGGGTTCCTGGAACAAATGTTAGTGTCCAAAGGGATGCCAAAGGATGTCTGCCCTTCATTCATCATTGCACAGAGGCGAGGGAACTTACTAGAGAAATCGGCTCATATGGAAACGGAGGCTAATAAGTCCCATACGGGCTGTCTGAAAGTCTGAGAACCAGGGAACCAATGGTGAATTTCTCACCTGAGTGTGACTTCCTAGAAAGCCCCAGGAAGCTGCTGTACAGGCTGAGGATTCCAGATCTGACGTCCAAGGGCTATAGGATAGGGACAGAGGAGGAGTTGGAATGAGGGGAGAGAGTTCTCCCTTTTTCCACCTGCTGTTTCATCTGTGGGTCCTGCCAGTCAGATAGGATGTTCTTGTGCCCATGTCTGGAAATCTCTGGGAAGGCCTCTACCAGGCATGGAGGCCTTCTCAGTGCAGCCATTGGGTTTCTGGGTCATCAGTGGCAGGTCCCGTGTCCAGTCTTCACGCATAGCCGCATGAATAGCTGAGTCTCTACTCTGCAGGAAGAGGCGGGGGTGTCAATTTGCTCTGTATCCCCACCCAGTCTGGCCCTCCCCAACATTGTGACCCCAAGTGTCATTCTTAAATTTCTAAAATTATTGCGATGTTATCTTAGTAATCTTTAAAATTTTTAAATTATTTTACGCACATGGGTCTTTTGATTGCTTGCATGTCTGTATACTACATGTATGTCTGGAGTCTGAGGAGGTCAGAAGACAGCATTGGATCCCCAGAAACTTGATATACAGAGAGTTGTGAACTGCCATGTGGGTGCTGGGAATTGAACCCATGACCTCTGGAAGAGCAGCCAGGACTCTTAAATGCTGAACCATCTCTCTGTCCCCACATTAACCATCGTAAGTACATTCTCTCCTGGTCTTCATTCCACACTATTGCTCAGCCCTTACCTACATCTTTCCCCACAGTCCTTTCATCTTCCCACAGAGAAGCTGTGTCCCAATTAAGTTAAAACTCCCATTCTCCCCTCCCTGCACGCCCTGGCAGGCTACTCCTTACCTCTGCTCTGATCATTTGACTTGTCTAGGCAGCCATCTAAGTTGTGATCACATGGCGCTTTCTGTGGCTGGCTTATCTCACTTAGCACACAGTATCTTTAAGTCACACTGACATTGCTGCATATTTTAGAAGGCCATTTCCTGTTGTCAGGCTGTTACAGTTTGCTTTCTGTGGCTGTGATGCAACACTGAGCAAAAGCAACTTGGGAAGGAAAGAGCACGTTTTAGCTAGTACTTCCAGGGGACAGCCCACCATTGAGAGAAGTCGGGGCAGGAAGTCGAGGCAGAACAGTGTTTGATGCCTCTCTCTGGTTCACTCTCATGCTCAGCTAGCTTTGTTATGTAGCCAAGACTCACCTGCTGCCTAGGGATGGTGCCGCCCACAGTGGGCTCAGCTTTTGCATGTCAGTCATCAATCAAGACAATCCTTCGAAGAAATGGCCACAGGCCAATCTGATCAGAGCAATCCTTCAGTAGACCCTCCTCCTCAGAGGACTCTAGGCCGGTGGTTCTCAACTTTCTTAATGCTGTGACCTTTTGGTACAGCTCTTCATGTTGTGATGTCTCCCAGCCATAAAATTATTTCACTGCTACGTCCTAACTATAATTTTGCTACTGATATGAATTGTAATGTAAATATCTGATTACGAGATATTGGGTAATGTAACCCCTATGGGGGTCGTGACCCACAGGTTGAGAACCACTGCTCTATGCTGTGTGCCATTGACAGTCAAAGACAACTAGGCTCAAGCTGAATGAATTTCTATCCTATGTAAATAGCACAACCTGTTCATCCATTTGTCTATCCACAGGTACTCGGTTTACTTCATATTTTACCTGTCGTGGGTTTCACTGGGAATGTGGGTGTGGAAGTTGCTGGTCTAGTCCCTCTCCCCCACCTTCAATCTTTGCAATACATAGCTTAAAGTGAACTTGCTGGGTTACATTGTAAGTCTAGTTATAGGTTCCTAAGGAACCACTGTGGTGTTTTCCGTAGCAGCTGCACCGTTTTTCTGAGATACGATTCTTTCTTGGCCTCCACTGCGTTCTGAGTACAATGTGGCAGGTGCACGAGTGACCCTGGGAACTGCCAAAGGATTCAGAAGCATCTTCTCCCTGAGTCCATCTCTTCTTGGGACTGTTTTCTGGGGTACACAAGAAGCTCAAAGCCCAGGGTTCTATCTTACCTGCTGAAAACCTCTTGGTATTCAGGCAGGAATTTAGATTTAGACTCCTCTCCTTCCCCAAACTTCTCTCTTCCAGGATGAGGCAACCTGCCCTCCTATTATCCCATCAGTTCCCATGGAAACACACTAACAGCCTCTTCAGTGCAATTCTTTGGAAATGGCCAAAGCCTTTGAGAGGAATGGTTAGTAAATTCTCTGGCTTCCTCACCAAAGCTTAGGAACAGACCCAGCCATGAGGATATTTTTGGTTCACCCCTGGCTTTGGTTAGTGCCCAGGTGTCTGGGGTGAGGTCCTCTCAGTTTCCCAGTCACAAGGTAGCAGGGCTGTGGGGCTTGCTTCATTTCTTCTTCACTAAAATGCTCTCCGTTTTCAGCCCTGAGGAGCCACATTTCTAAAGATGCTGTCCATCAGATGGGACTTATTTAATAACATTAGCCATTTCATGTTTTATTAAAGACATCAATAACTTCCACCCAGAGCTTCTACACTCACACTCCGAGCAATCCAGCGGATGTCATTTCATGCAAGAGCTGGCGTGGCCTCCTTTCAGTTGGCAATGTTCCCTTTACAATTTAAGAACACGGGACACAGTTCTCAGATCTCCATGACCGCTCCTGGGGCAGTGATGTGCGTGTAGACATTAGACCCAGTTCTGTAATTCTCTGAGATGGAGAGACTTTGGGATCAGTGTCCTGGTTTCACTTCTGTTGCCGCAATACCGTATCCTGAAGAGAGTTTAAAGGGAGAAAGGGCTCATTTTATTGGTTGTTCCATGTGTCAGTCCATCATGGTAGGGAAATCAAGGCAGGAACTTTAAACAGCTAGCTAGTAACATCGCATCCCAAGTAAGAGCACAGAAGGAAGCCGGTGTCCATGCTGTCAGCACAGCCTCTCTCCTCAGATACAGTCTGGACCAACCCCAGGAAATGGTTCCAGTCACAACAAACATGTCTTCCCACCTCAGTTAATGTGATGAAGACAGTTCGGTATATACAAGTGCACAGGGCAACAACCTGATGTAGACAGTTCTCTCACATAGAGTCTCTTTCGGGGGATTCTACATGGTATCAAGTTGACATCTGAATCAACAATCACAGTTAGAAACTTGAGCTTTTCCTTCTATTTCGAGTCCTCTTAGTTCATCTGGCAGGACCTTGGACAGTGAACGAAAAGCCTCACAAATTCTTCGAAACTCCTCCCTTCCAAAGATGGAGGGTGCCAGGAGTTGGTAGAACACACATTTAACCCCAGCACTCAGGAGTCAGAGGCAGGCCTATCTGTAAGTCTGTGGCCAGCCTGGTCTACAGAGTGAGTTCCAGCCAAGGCTATACAGGGAAACCCTGTCTCAGAAGAGCATGGGGACGTTCACTTCCTGTCTTAATAGGATGTGACGAGGAGGCCGATTTAGGTTTCCTGTGCATACTGAATAGCATTTCCTTATGTTCTGTGTTGAGCCTGAAGGAAGAAGACAGCTGCCATGTATAAGGACACTCAAACAGAGCTATGAGAGAGGGCTCTATAGGAAGCTAACTCCTGCTGTCATGTGCCACGTCACTGAACCATGTGATAAACTGTGTTTGTTTTCTGGTGTGGCTGCAGCCGAGTGTAAGACTCCCAGACACCTATAGCATCGCACATTCATGCCATGGTTCTGTAGTTGGGGAATCAGCATTGTGTGTACAGAGTCAAAATCAAATTGTCACCCAGATCTACATTTCAGGAGTCCCTAGCAGGAGACTGTTTCCTTGCCCTTTCTGGCTTCTAGAAATCTCTCCTGTTTCTTGGATTGTGTTTTGAATCTAAACTATCTCTGGTGCTGGTAGAATACCTCAGAGGTAAGAGATCCTGCCACCAAGCCTGATGACCTGAATTCAATCTGTGGAACCCTCATGGCAGTAGGAGAGAAACGATTCCTGCAGATAGTCCTCTGACCTCTGTAGATATACCATGGTGTTCTCTCCTGACACACAAAGTAAACACATTTTTAAAAAGCTTAAAGAATCCTGTTTAATCATAATGTTTTAAAAAATGTCCCCAAAGGTCCTAGCTAATGCTGCTCTTGAGAGGCCGTGGAACCTTTGGAAACAGACCCCTGGCTGGTAGAACAGGCCACCAAGGGAGGGCTTTGGAAGGCTGAAGCTCCGGCCCTACTTCCGGTCTTATTTGCTCTGCTTCCTGGTCAGCCAGGGCAAGAGCGGTAGGGGCCTCTGCGAGGTGCTCCCAGTGCCAGGAACTGAGCTCCGCACCTCTGACTCTTCTCTCTGCACCCTACAGCCGAGGACTGATGTCTCCTTAAAACCATGAGACCAAATCTTTCCTTCTTTAGGTTGAGTCTGAGGAGTATTAAGCTCATGGAGATACCTGAGTGCTGACATGTGCCCCTCCCCCATCTTCAGCATACCTCTCTCCCCCAGCCTCTTTTCTCTTGTCAACCATTCCAATCTCTGGCTTTCCTACTAACTAGGAATTTCAACAGTCCCACTGCGGTCACCAGGAGAGTGTCTCTATATGAATGTTCATAATTTAATTCAACGTGCAACACTAATTCTCATTGCTACACAGCCTGACCTGCAAGTTTGGGGGGTTGAGATATGGACGCTGTCACCAGACCTCTCTTTGGCCAGCCACAGAAGTAGGTCTGCTTGCCCTGGCTAAACCTTCAATGACCACAGCTCCTGTCAACAAACTGACTGAAAGCCTCCGGAGGAACTGAGCCAGACTCCCCAAACTGAGTTGTTCCCTCAATTTTGACTGAGCAAACACAGGCCTGTTCGAGGCTAATTTGTTTTGCAGCAACAGATACCAACTACAGGCATATTGATTAACCTTTCCGGACATTTCTTACTTGTAAGATGGAGACAGTGTGTAATGATCTTGTGTGAGACTGGTTTGATGAGTAAGTGAATGCTTGGAAATACCTCTTCACAATCAAGTCCTTAAACAGATGCTATTTCGGGGGGGGGGGTGTGACATTGGGTGGGTTGTGATAGGGCTCATATTGCTCAGGCTAGCCTACTACTTATTATGTAGCCAAGGATGACCTTAAGTTCCTGCTTCTCTTGTCTCCGTCTGCCAAGTGTTAGGACTACAGGGGTGAGCCACCATGTCTGGTATTTTGTAACAGTAATTATAAAAAGATTCTGTTGTTATCAGCACCTCGGTCTCACTCCATGGATGCCACTCTAGTTCGGAGCCAAACGCATTTGGATGCCATCACACAATCTACAAGTCGCTCTCTCCACTCAGCTCCCTTCCCAGGTGGTTCACTCTACCCTCTCTAGCTGCTCCACAACCTCCCCAGCATGATGCTTTCACACACTGTCCGCCACAGTCCGGTAAGAACAAGACTCAACAATCATTAACTTATCAAACAGGTTTATATGTTAAATTCTCAACCCATAAACCCTCCATACAATAAGCTTACAGCTAGTTGACAAAGATATAAAGTGCCCATCTAGATAAGATAAATTGACCCTTAGGAACCCTTAGAAATAATCATAACAACTGTAACAATCTAGAGATGCACCACAAGGAACATCCATGTCTGCTTCCATGTTGCCTCCATTTGAATCTCCTGCCTGTCTCTCTTCCTCTTCCCTAAACTTTTCCCCGCCTACCTTTCCTTCTCATCCAATGATAGACTCAACTCGCTTTGTTGTACGATAACATCATCCTACAGCATTTGATAAAAATTTCCCTCGGACCCTGTCCTCCTTTTTCATAAGACAGCCTCCAGCAGTAGAAGAGAAAGATCAAGCCCACCTACCTGTCACCATGCCTTAGTTTCTTTGTCTATTGCAATGAAAAAAAAAAAAAAAAAAAAAACACTTGGACCAAAGAAACATAAAGATCTATTTCAGCTCACAGCTTAAAGCACAGTCTATTGTGGTGGGGGAAATCATGCAGGAGCTTTGGACCCTCAGCCACAGGAAGAGAGCAATGAATGCATGCAAGCTGGTTCTCGGCTCCCTTTCTCCACTGTGGTACAGTCCAGAATCCCTGCATACAGAATGTGGAGATGAATCATCTTCTAGCAATGCACATAACTGAGACTGTGTGTGAGTGATTATCCATATTTTGTGCACTCATAGACAGTCTTAGAGGCCTATGCCCAGGCAATTATAGATTCTGTCCAGTTGACATTGGATACTACCCTACCACACTCTGGTAGCATGTTTGTAGTACACATTTAGTGTCCAGACCCAGTGTAATCATGAATCTTGGTTGTCAACTCATTTGGAATGGGAGTCCACCAGGAGACATAGGTCTGGTCACTCGGGATTTCCCTGATTCGGTTAGCTGAAGTGGGAAGACCCATTTAAGTGTAGGTGGTACCTGCTGGTCGCCAAGCACAAGGAGGGCTAAGGGAAAAGTGTTTGCCTCTTTGCCTTTGTGTCTTGCTGGTGGGTTTATCTACCCTGTATCTGCTGTTGCCCCTGCTGCCGTCATTCATTGCCATCAGAGCCCAGCTTCTTCCCATGTCAACTGGAGACCACATAGCTCCCGAGGAACCCTCTAGGCTTCCAGGGCTAGCCTGGGACTGTTGAGACATTCAACGCCATAGGTTGAGCAGCTATCAGGTCCCTAGCCTTTCCAGAGTGAAGTCAGCCATTAGTGGACAATAAACATCATGTAGTATGATTCAATAACCCAGGATAATACACCCAGTGTTTACTGGCATGGTCTCTCCTAAACCTCTTCCGCATGCTCAGTCTGGTCAGTGCTCCCCTGAGGCATTTCTGAGACACCCCAAAGTTCCAGAACACTGTGACTACAAACCTCCAATGGGCGCTCCACCTAGAACATTCACTACTTCTTTTTTTTTTTTTTTTTTTTTCCTGTTTCTAAAAGATTTGTTTTTGTTTGGTCCAAGACTTGAGAGAGGCTCCAGGGTGGTTACAAAGCGGCCTAGTGGCTTTAGAGGTTCATTCAGGTGGAGATCCTGAGGCCGCTGGTGCAGAGCAGAGGGAGCCCCTTGGAAGGCACAGAGGCCTCCTAGTTGTGCTTGAGAGTGAGGCACTCAAAGAGATACTCGCCCAGAGATCCCTGGGGCACGCCAGTCTGCGCTGGCTGTGGCCCTGCCAGCCGACGGAGGTTGGTCAGGTGGCTGCCCATCTTCCTGATGAGCTTCACCTCCTTATCCAGGAAGTGGCTTTCCAGGAAGTCACAGAGATGTGGGTCTGAGAACCCAGGGCATGCAGATCCAAGAGGGCCTGATTCAGGTTCTTCTCCAAGGCCAAGGCAGCTTCCATGGCCTCCAGAGTTTTACCCCACTCATCTTGAGATGGCTTCTACACATCCTGGAAGAGTGCACAGCCCCCACTATTGTTCTGCAACCTGAGGAGCCACTTGGTACCCTGGCGTTTCTCCTCGGCCAATTAGCAGAAGTGGCCTACGCCCTCCAAAGCCACATCATCCCAATCAAAAAAGAAGCCCAGAGAGAGGTAGGCGTAGGAGGCCCGCGGGTGCAAGCTGACCAGGCAGTTCACGGCAGCTTCCACTTCGGTGGAATAATTCTGATGAATCTGAGAGTATGGGGCTAACCTCGAAGATGGTGCTGTCTGGTCCTAGGAGCCAAAAGCAGCAAAGAGATGGTGCCAGAAGCTGTGACTAGAGAGACTTGTAAGGCAGCTGGGAGCTAATAAAGTGGGAGTCTCCGGGTCTGTTCTGTCCAAACACTCTTGAAGTAAGACACAGGTCCACGGGACCTCAAAGGTGTTGCTCTGAACATTCACCTCTTAAACTGCAGGTCACAATCTCAGAGGTGGGGAGGGGCTTGCAAGCATTCCAACAGGCAGGAGAGGGGTGGGCTAAAAGCATCTGTTTTGGAGCTTTGTTAGTGGAAGGCCTGACCAATAACTCACCAGACACAGTCTGTGGAGCAGATGAAGATGGTACTTTGGTCCCCTCTGGGCTTGACAACTTAAAATATTAACACATTCCCAGGAATGCAAGTGTTCAGAATATTGAATGCCAGTATGAACAAGAATTCCTCTGTCCCTCCAAAGTGGCTGTAAATTTAGAAAATATCTTCCCAAAGGGGAGCAAGGGCGTGGGCATGGATTTATCTGGATGGAGAAAAATGATCGCGCGTTCTCAGGTATCTTATAAAGATGCAGTGCTTCCAAGGGGAATGAGCTGCTTATTGAAAAAGTTGTGTGCAGCTCAGGAGACAGGCAGAGCCCTGGAATGCTGGGGTTGGAGGGTGACCTGAGGACTGGGGCAGAGGGAGCTGCTGGAATGAATCAAGAGGTACCTGAGGGAGCAGGGGAGGGGCGCTGCTCGGAGATCAGCTCAGGAATGGAGAGGGTAGAGAACAACACAGCCGTTTGGAATGTTCAGCTTGCAAAGAGGAAAACTGCTGGCTGGGGTGCAGGCTGGATGGGGGTTCAGACACTGCTGCAGGCTTGAATGCTTGCCCCCACGGAAGGCATATGTTGCAAACCTAATTCTCAGAGTCAGATGCCCATGCTGTTTAGAGATGGGACCTCTGGGAGGTGGCTGGGTTGTGGTCATCAAGAGATTGTCAGAGGTTTCGTCACCAAAACAAGCTCACACTAATGGAGTTGCTCATACAGCAGTACATGTGGCCTCCGTCAGGGATCCTCACCAGCGGCATATGCTGGCACCATGCCCGAGACTTCCCAGGCTCCAGAACCTCATGTTACACACGCCTGTGTTTGTTTTACGGTTTGCCTTCCAGTGTGGGAAATGCAACCCAGGGCCTTGCACACGCTCAGTAAGTGTCTACCACTTAGGTACATCTCCAGCCCTTCGCGTTTTTGAGATAGCCTCTGGTTATGTAGCCAGGCTAGATTCAAACGCACTATCTTCCTGCCTCAGTTTCCATAGAGCTGGAGTTACAAATGAGCACAGCTGCAGCTAGCTGACCTGTATTCTTTCCAAGTTACCCAGTCTGCAGTATTCGGGGGGGGGGGGCTGGAGAAAATGGATTAAAACATCATGAGCAAGGCCACTGTGAGAGTGTGTCCCCACCGGGCTGAGACAGGAGAGGCTCTGGGCGAGAGTAGAGAATGAGGAGAGAGTGGGCGGCCTAGCTGGACTCACTGATTTGAGCTTTGCACGCACCTGCCTGTTTCCTTCAACCAACAGAGCGTCACCGTGTGTCCCAGGACTAGGGAAGGCATAAGGAGTGAGGTGAACAGGATAATGCAGCTCGATCCCGAGACGTCCGTGTCATCACTGTGGACCTGGTGGGCACGTTAGACCATTTGGAACTGTTCTTGGTGGGGTTAAGAGGGACTTTCCGCAGCTCAACTTTGTGCATGCTGGCACTGGAATGTTCACTGACCACTCAAGCAGATAGCAGTAGGCATCTAGTCTGTAGTTTGGAGGATGTCCCCTGTCATTGGGGTCTGGTCTAGTAATAGCACTGGATTCTGGGTCCTGATAAGTTTGCTACTACGCCAGGCAGCAAGGAGAAGGCTAGCCAGACCCTTTGGCATGCTGTGTCCAGCAGGCAGGGACTGGGAAAAAACTTCTATTGTCTAGCTGGGTATTGAAAAGAACCCTGTGATAGAGAGTCATGAGGCAGGGGGACAACCCTCTGGTGTCCCTGAGTCTGTTTCCCAGACAGTACACTAGTCAGCCCAATGTCACCAAAAGTCAAGTAGGATGATATCTGAATGGTTCAAACACTGTGCTGAGTGCAGGACACTGGCAGCAATAACATGGAGGGGCTGGAGGAACAGTAGAGGGGTCCCCCACATCTGGCTCCAAGTGCTGAGTGCTTCCTGTCACCCAGCATTTAGTGGCACAGAGCCGGACAATCCCTCTGGTATATGTTCACTTTCTGTGGAGTGAGGGCTTGCTGGATTCTTCTGGCTGGGCAAACATGCAATGCCATGCTTCTGGCCCAGGCACACCTAACACTGTCTTCATGGCGTCCTGAGTCTCTGTGAGGTCTCTCAAGGTGAGCTCCTGCCTGGGAGGGAACACTGCTGGTGTCAAGGCAGAAAGTCAAGGGACTATCACCCGACTCTGTGTGTCTGCATGAGACATGGGTTTTCTACCAGGCAGCCCACCGAGAGAAGAGTGTCTGAGTCAGCAGGCCACAAAAAACTCTCCAGAAAGTTGTAATGAAAAGGAATGAGGAAGAAGGCCACAACTGGGACAGGTGTTGGGGAGTGGAACAGACACTCCATGTTTGTCACAACTGTGTATAAGGTACAGTACCATAGAGCACACATGGCGTAGGCACTGCATGTTAAGGTGTGCACATGATCCCTGTGTTTATCATGGGTAGGAAGAGCCCTGTGCTCTTTTAACTCATAAACTAGGGGTCATAGACTCTTTTAACTCATAAACTAGGGGTCATAGACAATATGGGGAACCTGAAGTTAGGATGCACCCAAGATCACCGAGAGAGGTGAACACAGGACAGATCCCTGGTCCCCAAAACTACTTTGCCAGAGATGTGCAAAGCTCCCATGCCTCTCTCTGGTTGTCTGTGAGGTCCCTACAGGTCCTAGGAAATGAACCAGGCACTTGGTAAATCTCAGGCCTCATTAACAGAGTGTCTGTCCCTGTGGGTGTCCCTCTCTGGTTCTTTGTGCGGCTGGCATGGTTTGTAACCTGCTCTGATGAGAGCTCAGCCCTGGGAGAGAGTGGCTACTGCTGTCACATCCTCGTCTCCTAATGGCACCAGGAGAGTGGGCACTGCTTGAGTGGTATGGATTTGAATTTAAATAGAAAAGAGACAGAGAGCCAAAGATCCTAGGACATTTGAAAGGCAACAGAGCCCTCCAAGTGAACTTCCAGAATGTGCCAGTTCAGAAAGAGGGAGGGGGAAGAGGGGAAATGAGGAAGTTGGTAAGGAGCCAGGATGGATGGAGCCTTGGGGATAGAGAGGCTTCCTACTCAGTGTGACCAGTGTCCTGGGAACAGGCATGGGGGCCATCATGTCTCATGTTGGGACATGTAGGAAACAGACACTCCCACCCTACTGAGTCTGGGCCCCTGCTTCACAAGACACCAAGGTGATTCCTGCACAGTAGAGTTGAGAAACTACTTTGCAAACTCCCCACTGCCATGTTCCCCCAGCTAGGAAGGGTAGCATAAAGGACCAGATCAGAATGGGTTCTGAGGTCTTTTTTCTATATTCCATTCACCTCTGAGACCTTTGGAGCATTTTTATAAGCCATATTCCCTGGGAAAATCTTTAACTCTGTACAGCTGGGAGCTTTCCCAGAGGAAGACAAATGCTGATTTAAACAATACTGGACCATTGTGAAATATGAAATTCATCTTGTAGGTGTCAGGCACGTTCTGTGAGCAGGCGAGAGTCCTGGAAATAATGAACAAAGCCAACAGCTCACAGAACAAGGGGCCTTAACCATCGTCGGAAAAGCTGCGGTTCCCCTGAAAGGATAAAAAATATAGCCTAACCCCTGCAAGGACCCCCAAGCTAAAGGAGCCTTAACCCCCGTGCCTAAGAACCCCTAAATAACTCAAATTTTAGACCCTGCTCTCTGCCAGTAAGTAGATATAAGGTCACACCTTGCTGTTCTGGAGCCACTTTCTGTATGAAACTGGGTGAAAGGGCGTAGGATAGGCCCTTGGATACGTGAGCCGGGCCTAGTAAGTTAACAGGAGATAAGCTAATTTAACCATTTATCTGGCTTCTGCAAACTTCTTGCACCATAGAAAACCGCCCTCCCCCCCCGCCCTAGTGACTTATCCTGAATGCCATTGTCACCCCCACCCAGGAGACCGCACAAATACAGACCACTGAGACTAGGGAACTGATTGGTCCATGGAGCAACGACTTAGATAGTTTAACATGATTGGTCCATGAAGTGCGGGCTTAGATAATTTAAAATGATTGGTTTGTGATTTGTGGGCTTTGCCATGATGGGTTTGTGATTCGCAGGCCTTGTGAACCCTATAGAAGCAGTCCTCATCCTGCACTGGGGGTTCCACAGTCCTCTACCCCTGCATGGTATATGACTGTGGGCCCCAGCGCACTTGGAATAAAAATCCTCTTGCAGTTTGCATCAAGACCACTTCTTGTGAGTGATTTGGGGTGTCGCCTTTCCTAGGACAGAGTCTGGGGTTCCTCGCTTTGAGGATCTAAAACCCCGAGCTTAGGGTCCTGCACCCAAAGACTACCTTATCCCATGCCCAGCTCGGAGGTTTTCATTTAGTTTGCTTTTATCTTCATCCTGGGGGCACAATGAAGCCATTGCACCCCCTAACTGAAGATCTGCTCCAGTTCATACTTTTGTGTCTGGAGCTGGTAGCCACTGAGCCCAAGGCGAGTCCTTCTCTCTTCATGAGACTTTCCCAAAGGGATGGAAGGCTGTGTAAGAAAACAGGATTGGCTGGCAGGTTATGAGGATGAAGCTGTGTGGAATTAGGATCCGGATGACATGTGGAATTAGGAGCTACACTGAGGGAAGAATGAAAGTCCTTTCTCAGCTCTTCAGAAGCATCATCTTAGAGGGGATGCCCCACCCTCAGCTGCACAGGAGGAGCACATAGGGATGAAGGCAGGGGCTGTCTCCTTTGGGGTCTGGAGGAGCTTGGAGCACACGCAGTGTTCGGTGCTGACTTGTGTTGTCTCAGGACCTCACTGTAGCCACAGGACAGACTCTGGGTGTTTCCCACATGTCAGGTCTGGCCACGCAGCCCAAAGAAACCAAGAAGCCAGAATTACGAAAAGCCAAGAAGAGATGTTTAAGGGTGAGATGAAGCCCCTCAGTCCACCGTCGGGGCCCTGACACGAGTTAAATAGAGGAAAGGTTAGGACAGGTGAGAGGGATGCAGGCGTGTGTTCCTGAGCATCCTTGATCACAGAGTGGTCCTGTTGATCACCAAGTTCCCAAGCTGCAGAGTATAAAAGGAAGTCCTTGAGGCTTGTGGGGACAATCATCTCCCATGCTCCTGCTTGTAGGGTTTTCTGTCAGTGAGGCCCTGAAGTTGATGAATTCAAGGTGGCTGCAGGGTCATGACAATGCCCGGAGACTCCCAGGCAGCTTTACTGGGATCAAGAACAGGACAAGAGCTGACATAAGACACCCTGTTTCCCTAACTGCTGACCCATCAGTCTAGAAGAGGCCGAGGTGGGTGAGGTACCTCTTTAGACAGACACTCCTTATGAGACCGATACGCCCATCTGAAGACTTCAGAGGGAGTGTTGCCTAAAGCTGAGAGACAAAGCAAATGGATGAACAGTGCAGGCAGAGAGGTTGGGTGCTGCCTGCTTTCAGTTGCCTTCTGGGACAGATGACAAGTCCCTCTCCAGAGAAGCAGCTTCCAAGGGTTGTATGCCACCAGCAAGTGAGATGGAGCCTTACATACAGTAGGTGCCATGCAAACCTAAGCACCACTGAGTACAATGCTCAGTGGACTGACCTCTATTCAGACTCTAACTGGGCAGGACTCACCTCCCCAGGCATCCAAGAGAAACCATGACGCCCACCCTCCTCGGCAGGCCCTGCTTAGGAGAAGCCATTGTTGAGTTTCTATCTCTTGAATTCAGGGAGTGTGAGGGGACCCGGGACATTTGCCTATGTTTTCCTTATGTCTCCTGGGTCTGTTTTAATTGATTTGCACGCTGAGGACTGAACCTGGGGTTTTACCTCTGCTAACATATAGGAAAGGATGCGCAAACTCATCAGGGGAGAACCACACAACCCAACGCCCGTACTCGTGAGCAGACAGGAGCTGACATTTCTGGAAAGATGATGTGCTGCTGTCCGTGGCGAACCCACAAGCATGTGCAGCTGCAGCAGCCACCAGGAAATGCAATGAAAGCTAGGAGACAACACACCTGTCAGAATGCTAGAAGCAGCGAGCTGAGCTACCGACAGATACTGTCCAGAGCATGCAGGGGGCCGGCACCGCTGTCAGGAAGAGGGAGAGCACCTTGGGGACCAGCTAGACAGATTTCATGAATAAAACATCCCATCATTCCCAAGCAAGTCCTCCTGGTTCGGTGGTTCTCAGCTTTCCTATTGCGGAGACCCTTTAATACAGTCGCGCATGTTGTGGTGAACCCCCCAGCCACAAAATTATTTTTATTGCTACTTCATAGCTGTAATTTTGCAACTCTTATGATTGCGATGTAAATATCTGCATTTTCTGATGGTCTCAGGCACCCCCTCCCCCACTGAAAGGGTCATTTGACCCTCAAAGGGGTCGCCACCTACAGGTTGAGGACCACTGTTTTAGTAGCTTTATTCAGAGTTAGAAGCTGGAAAGTGCTCAGGTTTCTTCAGCAGAGGAAGGGTTAAATAAGGGCAATCAGAACCATGGGATGCTGTTTACAGCCTAAAAGGACCAAACTGTTAATAGCTACAACTCAGATAAATCTCTGGAGGGCTGTGCTGGATGGAATATGTCTCCAAAGATGACCAACTCTACAGTTCCATTTCATGGCAATTTTGAAACAGTGACATTTTAGAAGTATCAATTAGATTAGTGCTTCTTGGGGACTAGAGAGTGGGACGGCAGTGGTTCTGGAGGTCACAGCAACACTTAAGGAGTCCCTCAGATGAAGCTATGCCAGAAGAGGGTATTGCATCCCCTGGAGCTGGAGTTACAGGTGATTGTGATTTAAGTCCTCCAGAAGAGCACCATGAGCAATTAACTGCTGGGCCATCTCTCCAGCCCCACTAAAATCTTTTTTAAGGGATACATAATACGTAATATTTACATTTTTATCAGGGATCACACCATAATTTTCTTAACTATCCTGTAGCCTTTTCCACGTGGTCTTTCTCTGATCTCTCTCTGTTCTAAATCTTGTCTTTTCCCCATAAACATTTGCACTTAGGTCATCCCGTGGGATGCTCTCCCAGAAGTGGGGTTAGAAGGTTGAAAGCATGCACATGGAGACTTGTAATGTATGGCTTCAAGTGGCTCTCTAAAGAGTTCCTCGAGTGCTGAGTTCACAGCGGAAGTGTGAGTGCCCCTTGGCGTTTCTTAGGTTTGTGCTGCCTGGAGAATGCCTTAGAAAATAAGATGCCCTGGCCCTAACAGACCCACTGAACGGGACTCTGGAGAGTCCTAATGTCTACCTAATGTCTACCTAAGCCTAGAAACAATCCAGATGAAGACAAGGGAGATGAGCTGATCTTTCAGATTTATTTTTTAAAGTGGCCTCTTAGTCCTCAGGTTCCTAACTTCAAGGTCCTGGATCCTAGGAGTTCCTGGACCTTGACAAGTTTGCTCTCCTTGGTTTAGGGGAAGGCACCTAGGTTTCTAACTGGTGGCTTTTTGCTAATCCTTCAGTACAAGGTCTTCTCAGTGCCAGATGTTCCCAGACTGGGATCTCCTGAGGAATGGTCTCCAGGCCTACTCTAGTTGTCTCTGCCCCTACCCTGATATCTGTCACTATGCCCTGTGTGGACATCTTCCTTCCTTCCTTAAGCCTTTAAAGACAACCACAAATGTTCCAGGTTCTTTGACCCACTGTCTACCAGTGTATGAGCACACTCTCTCCTGTCCCTGCATGCTGACAGCCTTTGGTTCTACCTTTTCTGTGAGACTGTGGGAACCGAGTGGAGATAGGTCTGGGGACATTTTCCCAGACTCTGTCTCATTTGTGGGGTATTGGAAAGCAAACCTGTAGGGGGTGGATGTTGACATGTGGGGTAGGAGACAGGAGCAAGGAGGGGGCCCTTGACATCCCTAGGGAGGTGCTAAGGTAGGGGTCTGGAAGAGGGAGCAAACAAGGAGAGAGCTGTGGAATGTATCTATATGGATAAACAGAGTCCAGAAGTGGATTGAAAGGATTTGACCCCAGTTTGGATGCAGAGAGAAGACTGGAATCCTGGGCACCTCAATGCGTTGGTGGTGGAAGAGTGGGCGGTATACAGTCTACAGCAGAGACACAGTACCAACAGGAGAAAAATGAATTCAGCTGGGGCCCATTTCCTAAATTTTGAGCGAGTGTGTAGGGGTCTGAGAGGGATGCTCAGACTCTATTCAGCCTGGAAGCAACAGCAAGCTGGTGCACGCATCTGGTCCACCCAGGCTGCAGGCAACAGAACTTTTCAGCAGTAGTGTTTGATACTTCTCTGGATGGCCCAAAGGTGCTTGCACATGTGTGCCTGTATGCACATGGTGCTCACACATGCACACCTGAATACACACCATAAGACCCTGACCTTTTCTTTCAGAGCCAGCCCATGACCAAGAATTTCTCCATGTGTGAAAACAAGCCTCTCTCTTACAGCCCTGCAGAACACAGACAGTACTCTTGCATAAAAATAGAACACATTCAAGTCTGCTCGAGGCTGCCCAGGAGAATGGTCTCAGCTCTGACTGCCCTTCTCTGTCCTCAGTACCACTGAGCCTAAAGCAGGCCCTTGCCTTCTTTTGGCCCCTGGGCTCTTCCTTACAAGGATTCTGCTTCCAGCTGGCAAATCTGCTTCTCACCATCAGACTAGGCCTAGGACCTCAGTCTAGAAAAGCTGATCAGCACAGCTGGTTAGCCTGGGGTCCCTCTGGTTACCAGCACCTGCCTGTTATGCACAGTGGCCAATACTCTGTGATATCTGTTCATGCTGTTCTCTGTCCATATGGTTCTAGAGTTCTTCCCATTTGGTGAGGAAGAAAAGAATCAGCTCTTTCTGAGGCAAGAGTCACCTTCCAGCTTGGAGCAGTGACATTAAGAATCTCAATAGGCTCTGGAGACCCTGAGAAGCCTCCACCAGTTCCAGGAACATGGCAATGGACAATGGGCAAGAGATTCAGGATGACTCAAGTCAGTCGCCTGTCTAGACACAGGTCAGCAAACATTTCAGAGATTTCAGGGCAAGGGGACAGAGGTTCCATGTTCCCTCTGTCATCTAAAGGAGAACACAGAGGCCGATGCCAGCACCGTGGGTTGCGTGGATTTGGCCCCAGTTTGGATGCAGTGTGAAGGACAGCTCAATCTGTGGTGTGCCACAGTGTGTAGGGGTCAGTTTTCAGCTTAGAGCAAGAGCCGGGTAAGAACAGCAAGCAAAGGAACACAACTGGGGCCCCTCCCTGAACTTTGAGCGAATACGTAGGCATCAAGGAAGGATGCTTAGGCTGTTTATCCAGCCTGGAAGCAAAAATGAGCAGGCACATGATGCCTGTGGTCCAGCCCGGCCATAGGCAACAGAACATCTCAGCAGTAGCCATTTTCACAGGACACCAGGTGGAGTTGTAGCTCAGTGGTAGGGCACCTGCTCAGCATGGAGGAGGTCAAGAGTTCCATCCTCAGCACCACACAAGCTGATGGAAGATTTTGTCTGCAATTAGCATTCTTCAGTCTTCCAACACTCCGTCAGCACCCTCTCCCACATCTGTCCCTCCCGCCCCCCAGACCCTCCCAGACCCAGCTTTGTGAGCTGCCGGAAGGCCCTTCATCTGCTGACATTTTGGAATTCTGAGGCTGTTCCATGGTTGCAAATCTCCCTTAAACTCTCACTGAAGCACTCAGAGAAAACAGCAGAGACTGGAGTCTCTCCTCACCATGGGGGAGCAGGGATGGGGGGAGAGCGGGGGTGGGGGGGAGGCAGGGGCAGGAAGGAATCTTTTGCATTTGATACGCTTGTGACCCTTCTCTGCATCCTTTGGGTCACTGTGACACCAGTACCTGAGGTGAAGGAGAAGCCACTGAACAGGGCCACTCTGCATAGAGAAGGATGCTCTGTTGGGAACCAAACTGCCGAGGCTCTTTTGCTGGCAGAGAACAGCAACATGGTGGGAAAGCGAGCTGAGGGATTGTATCTGAGTGTGGGTGGCAGCGTGGGGTCTCTGCGCTCATGTCGGCTGTTTGGCGAATCGAGAGTCAGAACTAGGTGCCCTCGCCTGAGATAGTTGGCTGTTGGGGAAGGATAAAGGCATAGTGTGTCTCTTGGTACATGGTAACCCACTTTACAATATTTCTGAGGAATGCTGAGTTTAGGTTTTAACTGCCCAGTGACAATCATGCTGTTTGCTCTGCCACTGTCCTTCTCTTTGGAACATGTCACCAGCTCTGCCTTTGGGGACCTGCTTTGGACCTCACAGCATCACATCAGTATGTCCTCATATGGAAGCTTGGGCCAGCACTTCCCATTTGTTTCCTTAAACCTGAAGCCACATTGCACTTGGTGGCTCCAGGGTGTTCTGGAAAAACCCTGGACTTGATCCGTCTCCTGTGGCCGCTGGGACCTGGGGCCCTTCAAATGATATACTTTCATTTTCTACAGTTTTTAGAGGCCAGGAGTGTGGGAGTGAGTTTGTCTGGGCTGAAGCTGGACCGGAGTATGTTCCCTTCAGAGGCTTTAGGGGAGAATCCATTTCAGGGCATGGCTCCCACAGCTTCTGGAGTCTCTGGCCCCTTCCTCTCCCCCCACCTCCCACATAATACATTATCCATATGTCTCATCTCCCATCTCCAGGTCCCCTCCTCTTCTGAAGCCCCCCTGCCCTCCTCTACAGACATGAGGGAGGAGTTTAGGACCCACTGAGATAATCCAGGACCATCTCTGGTCAGCCTATAGCTTGACTGTATCTGCAAAAGGCATCTTGTCACATAGGTACCACGCACAAACTCAGAGATGCGTGTGTGCAGGTCCCTGTGAAGTCTTCACACGTGGAGGCCAAAAAGACAATCTGGAGTGTCATTCCTCAGGCACCAACCACCTTTTATTGAGACAGGACCTCTTCCTAGCATGGAACTTATAGATGGTTTGTGAGCCCACGGGACTTGGCCTATCTCCTCTCCCTAGCACGGGGATTAAAAACGTGGCTTTTAAAAATCCGGCTTGCTTCTGGGGATCACACGCAGGTTCTCGTGCTTGCAAGGCGAGCACTGCGCACACAGGGTCTTCTCTCCAGTCTCCTAGACGTTTGAGCGTGCTCTATAGAGGGTCTTGTTTCTGGGTGGGTTCCAGTTAGTGACCCTGGGGCTGACGGGTGCGACTTCAGTCCTTCATTTTGTTCTCCTGTTTGCTTGTTGGTGTGGCAGTAGCTACCCTGAAGATTTCCTTCGCGGTAGCTGCCTGAGGGGGGAGGGCTTCTTACCTCACTAGGCTCTTTGCTGCCGCACCTCCAGGCTCTGCTGTGTGTGACTGACCCCCACAGCCTTTACTGAACCAGCAAACGAGGAAATGATGGGTGACAGCAGCCAGTGCAGAGGGAGAAGATGGTGGTTGCAGCGCCAGAATTTTAAGTCTAAAAGCCAGCTGGACGCAAGCCAGCAGCTGAAGGGTTTGTGCAGGAGCCTTCCATCACACTGTGTCCTGGCTCCAGTGCTCAGACCTCAGGGACCCACTATGGGCACCCAGGCAGGAAGCTAGCAGTCAGCGATGGCTGTGGGGGCCACAGAGGCTACCCTGCCCCCACACTGCTCCCAGGAAGAGGACCTGGCAGCTTCAACACAAATGCTTGGCAAGGAGTCTCCCCCGGTCAGCGCTAACCCAGAACTACGCAGGGAAAGGAAATCCCAGACAGGGCATTTCCAGCTTTGCTTAGCCAACACAGCACAAATCCTGGAGTGGCTTGTGGGTCGGAGAGTCCCTCAATTTTCCCAGGAATCCTTTCTTGCTGAATAATGCAGAGACCTGCTTCGAGGCTGTCAGGCTGCAGCAATGGATGGATCTTTTCCTGTCTCTTCTTGGGCAGTTTTCAGTGGAACAAATGATTAATTAATTATTATTCTACACCTGTCCAAAGTCCTTATTTGCAAAACAATTACTGATCTAGGACAAAACAAAAACAAAAAAAACATGTTTAGCCATGTTCCTAATTTTACTAGTATCTAGAAGTTTCTTTTCAGCAGGTTGGGCTGATCGTGTATAGAAGTCAGGGTGTGATAATTACCACCAAGCATGACGGGAGAGACCTACTGCCTATGAAAAGTACGAGTCAGACCCAGAACAAGTTCTCTGCGACAGATTTGTGACAAGTGAGTTTTCTGAATCAAATGCAACCTAGGGCCAGGGTCTAAGGATCGTGACAACCAATCCTTTAATATTTCTGGAGAGTTCTTTATCCTTCTTCCCAAATAAAGTTTAAAAAATCAACTTCATAATGACACATTGAAGACCCGGTATAGATAAGCTTGGATCCTACACCAACATTGCTTTTTTTATCAGCACAAGGTGCCTGTTTCCAGCCACCTTTGCCCTTTGTCCCCCATTCTTTCTGTGATGATTAATGTTCATCGTCAACTTGACACAACCTAGAGCCACATGGAGAGAAGCTGCCTCTGAAGCGCTATCTTCATTAAGTTAACTGAGCTGGAAAAGACTCGCCCACTGTAGGCAACACCACTCCCTAGTCAGGGGACCCTGAACTGTGAAAAAGTAGAGAGAACGGGAGCTGAGTACTAGCATGTACAGCAATTTCTTATTAACTATGCTTTTAACTATGCATATAATGTGACCAGCGGTGTCAAGCTCCCACTGCTGTGACCTCCCTGCTTGTGATCCTGTGGGACAAAAAATTAATAATGATAATAATTCTTTTCTCCCTTAAGTTGGTTTTGTCTGGATCTTACCAAAGTGACAAGAACAGAAAATAAAACACTGTGGTGGTTTAAACAGGAATGGCTCCTGTAAGCTCACTTATTTGAATGCTTAGTCACAGGGAGTGGCATTACTTGAGAAGGATTAAGAGATGCGGCCTTGTTGGAAGAAGTATATCACTGGGGGTGGGCTTTGAGTTTTCAAATCCCCAAGCCAAGCTCAGCGTTGTTCTCTCTTCCTGCTGCCTGCCAATTTGGATGTAGAGCACCCAGCTATCTCTCAAGCACCGTGCCTGCTTGTGTGCTGCTGCCACACTTCCCACCAGGATGATGATAATGGACTAAACCTCTGAATGTATACAAGCTCCCATTAAATGCCTTCTCTTATATGAGTTGCTGTGGTCACGGAATCTCCTTCCATTAAACGCCTTCTCTTATATGAGTTGCTGTGGTCACGGTATCTCCTTCCAAGTCCCTAATCACATTCTGACCAGCAGTCTGCACCTTTTACAGCCAGGAACAGCTTTCTACTCATGGAGCCTATAATTGGGTACCATTACAGCTATGTCCTCCCATGTGCTTGTGGGTCCTGTCCACCCGAGCTCTGGGCAAGCGCCCATCTGACTGCCCTTTAGGCAGAGAACAAGAGCAATAAGCAGCCAGTCTGGGGCAGCCCCTGAGCGCTTTCCCTGTTTACAGATGGCATACTGAAGATTGGGTTGGCTAAGTGTTTCCCCTACACTAACTCAGCATTCCTCAGCCCAGGCGGGACTGAAGCTCAGGTCTGCTCTGCTCACCTCATAGCACAGCAGGGGCTGCACGGGAAGGGGAACTTACAGAGAATACCCTCACTGGCCTCTCAGAAGAGCACAGGGAGAAGACGATTCCTGAGAAAACCAGAGCCCAGAGAGGGGAGGGCCAAGTGCGTGGTGGACCAGCCAGGCTTCCCAGCAGCAGGTGGGCTGGGTTTCCAACTGCTCCATGGCACTACCTTTGCAGGCTCTGAGTCCATCCACTTTATTAAAATTAGTATGTGTGTGCTGTGTGTACCATGGAGTGTGTGGATGTCAGAGGACCATCTCTATGGTTCTCTCCTTCCACCTTTATGTAGGTTCTAGGAATCGAGTTCAGGTTGCTAGACTTACATAGCTGGGCTTTCACCCACAGAGCCATCATGCTGGCCATGAGTGTACCCACTGTGGAGACAGAGGCCTATGTGCATATGCGCAGCCTAGCAGCCATGCTAAGAGCCATACCAGCACCTGAAGAGCACGCACCGTTTGGGGAGGTGACATTAGGCATATAAAAAGACACAGCACACCGAAGACTTTTGATACAGAAGACGTTTGAAAAATAAAAATGGAATCAGAACATCTATCCCGGGCTTTACCCGCGTTAGAACACAGCTAACAGGGCAGAGCTCAGACAGGAGGCTGAGTGGAAGCCCAGTCCTGCCGGAGGAAATCACGGAACGGCAGGAACCATGGCTGCTGTGCATCAGATGGGAGAGGCTGAAGAGCAGGTAATTGACGTGTGGCCAATGTATTTGCAATAAGAAGGGCTTAAGTCCAGGCATGGTGGTACACACCTTTGATCACACCATTCAGGAGACAGAGCCATGCAGATATTTGAGTTCCAGGTAAATCTAAGAGCAAGTTCCAGGACAGCCAAGCTTAGGCAGTGAAAGAGTTGGAAAACAGGAAGCTGGTGATAATGTAATAGAACAAGGGGCCCATGTTCCAGCTCCAGCAAGCAGCAGAACTCCACAGCTTCGGCCATGTGGCTCTGGCGTTAGCATCAAGAATAGAGGGGTTACTGGGACTATTGGTGCTAGTAAGCTGGAACTAAGAAATTGGAGGTTATTAATTAAGAAGAGACCAGCATCACTGAGGTGAATCTTCTGGGAAGTGTTTTCTGAGAACACAAAGAAGCTGTGTTCCAGAGATAGCCAAGGTTGTACCTTGGGCTGCAGCTGGACTTGGTAATGTGTAAGAGTCACCCAGGTGGTACTGGTTTTGAAGGCATGAAGAGCAGCTGAACCTTGGCACTGTGAGAGGTCAGGGAAGGTCATTAGTGAAGGTGCAGCCTCAGTTGCAGTTGATGGCCCAGAACTGAGGGGTCATGCAAAGGAGTTGAGGCTTGGCACCATGAAGAGAGCCTATGAGAAGCTATTGGTGAAGCCTAGTTGCAGTGTTAGACCCCACATATTGGAGATGCCAATACTATGGGATGACCCCCAAGAACAGCAACAGCAGTGGAGTGGAGTCAACCAGAGCCTAGAGTGCTACAGAAGGCAGAGCTGGAGATGTGAACCAAGCCCTTTACAGGAGCCCAGAAGATCATGTGTGGATCCAAGACACTGGAACAAGAAGTTAAGTTAAAGTTGCCTTGGAGACCCCAAGATATTAGAGATGTCAGAACCATGGGACATCTGTCTAAAAAAGCTGCTAATAGGCAATAGAATCAGCCAAAGAGAAAGAATGGTGTTGTCAACAAAGCTGAAAGGCTTTGTAGATCTGAAGAACATGTTGACCTCAGGCATGAAGATGCAGAGTTTGCCCAGCAGTTTTTCTGTCTTGCTTTGGTGCAATATTTCCTCACTGAGACATTTTGGAATGCTAATGTATATCCTGTATGATGTTGGAAGTATGTGATCAGCTTTTTGATTTTGATTTCTTAGGTGATTACAGTTAAGAGATTGCATGAATCTCAGAAGAGACTTTGAACTTTTAACATTATTAGGATTGTTAGAGGCCACAGGACTTTTGAAGTTGGACTAATTGAATTTTGTATTGTGCTATGGCCAGGTATGCCCCTCATAGACTGTTTTGTGTTTGAACAAGCCTATGGGGACCAGGGAGTGGAATGAGATGGTTTGAATATGCTTGGCCCAGGGAGTGGCATTATTAGGAGGTATGGCCTTGTTTGGGTAGATGTGACCCTGTTGGAGGAAGTGTGTCACTTGGAGGGGGGTGGGGCTTTAGCCAGTCTTCTGTTTGCCTTTGGGATAAGATGTAGAACTCTCAGCTCCTCCTGCACCATGCCTGCCTGGATGCTGCCATGCTTCCTGCCATGATGATAATGGACTGAACCCCTGAACCTGTAAGCCAGCCCCAATTAAATGTTGTCCTTAGAGTTGGCTTGGTCATGGTGTCTCCTTACAGCATTGGAAACCCTGATTAGGACAATCCTCAAAGGCAGCAGCCTGAAAACACAAGCATGTGCTGCTGTTCGTGGGCCTTTGGGTGCCAGTAGGGTGGTTCTGCCAATCTGAGCCTGGAGTGACTGACAGTAGCTGAATTGCTTCGGCCAGCTGGAGGCTGGCTGCTGCCCTCTTTCCCAGAAGCAAGGATGGAGCAATGGCCTCTCTATTATATCTGTGTTGTACTCCCCATCAGGTTAGCTGCAGCCTGTTCCTGTGGTAGGGGCAAAGGCCAAGTGTGTAGAGTGGGTGGGGGTGTTCTAGTTTCCTTCTGTTGCTGGGATGAAACACTCTAACCACAAGTGACTTAGGGGACAAAAGGCTTTCTCTATCTTCCAGGTCACAGGCTGGCATCAGGAGGAAGTTAGGGCGGGAACTCAAAGCAGGAACCGCAGAGCAGCCCTTCTCAACTTTCCTATTGCTGTAATGCGTATGGCCACATGCTGTGGTGACCCCCCAACCATAAGGTTATTTCATGGATACTTTAGAACTGTAATTCTGCTACTGTTACAAACCAGAATGTACCTAACTGATATGAGAGTCCCGAGGGGTCGAGACCCACAGGTTGAGAACCTCTGTACAGCCGACTGTTGTTTGCAGACTTAACTTGTAGGCTAGCTCTCTTATGAAGCTCAGGATCATTTGTTCAGGGAATGGTCTTCCCACAGTGGAACTGTGCCCACGGAGTCAGTTAATCAGCAGGACAACACCCTCCCCTTTGACATGCCCACAGGCTAAACCTCCTGTTGAGATTTCCTTCTGAGGTGACTGCAGGCTGTGCCAACTTGACAAAGGGAAGACCTCGTCATAGATAAATCTAAGAGGAAGAAAAATACCCCTTATGGTTAACTTATGTGTAAGTGCCTAACTGGCACATTTAATTTCATACAGTGTCTAGCTTTTTTCTCACAATAGCCACGAGCAAAGTAACATCACTCCAGGGCAGGGAGGAAGAGACTGAGGCTCTGAGAAAGACTGCATAAGACCCTGTGGTTATCAAATGGCAGAGTTAGGGTATTAACTAGGTATTATCTAAGTCCAAATCCATGAAGAGGATGGAGCCTAGAGTAGCCAAGAGCAGTTGGCAGTGGATGGACAGATGGAGAAGATGTGTGTCTGAAGTCATCTGGGTTTCATTAAGCGGCTGTTGCTGTCCACAGGTGGCAGCTGATCTCCCAGAGTGGCCATCCACCTGAGACAAGGAGTAGTCCTTCTGGCTCTGCTCGGTTAAGACCACACTGGGCCTTTGCCCAGCAATTCTAATTTGGGGTTGGTGGGTTCACCCCACCCACACAACTCTCCTGGGACCTGGAGCCTATCCTGGTCCTACCTAAGTGATTTTGATTTGCTTGGCCTGGATTGCAGCTTGTGCCTTGGGATGACACAAAGAACTCCCCGAGGTTTCAGGCGACATGTGGCCAAATAAGACCTTCACCGTCCTTTCTCACCTGGGCATGACTCAATGGTCTCATGGAGTCACTGGAACTGTAGTCTCAAGTCCCGTCCCAGAAAACTGAACTTAACTCTGCATTTTCACAAGACCCCCGAGGACAGACATCGTTACCTAGAAGACACTTTCCCTGAGTAAGACCCCATAGACCAATGTCACCATGGAGAGACAATGGTGGGCAAGGACACTTTGGGGAGAGGATTCTTTCTCTGGGGGTTTCTCCAATTATGGAGACTGGGGAGGCAGCAGACATAAGCTGGCTTTGCTAGCTGGATATGGGCTGTGGAGAGCGCAGGTGTGTAACCAGTGCTCTTTGTCGGTTTGCTTTGGTCCTGAAAATCTCTCAAACCGCAGGCATCACATTCTGTAGCTCCAAGCAGGGTTTTGTCTCCTCTGACAAAGCCATGTCCATCCTTTGACCCTGAAAAGGATATGAGGCCAGGCCAGGTGGCTCCTGGGAACTTTTCTTTTAGGAGAGCGAACAGAATGTAATTCTCTCCTCTCTGCCCTGGAATCCTGGCTCTCTGAGCTGGAAAGGACAGATTCTGCACTTTACCTCTGGGATCATCGTGTCCAGTTTACAGAGGTCCTCTGTGAATAACCTAAAACCGTAAGTTCAGGAGTCCGCACCTCCTTCTGTGGCCTGTAAGTTCTGTTCTCCGTTGGTTCTCTTCTCTCTTCTCTCACCTCCGCCCCTCACCTCTCTGTAACTGTGGTCGTGGAACAATGGCTAATGGAACCATAGGGGCTTAAATGGATGAACATCTCTTGACTTGTGGTTCAGTGAGCTTGGTGTGTGTGTGTGTGTGTGTGTGTTTTACCTCCTGTCTTTGCAAACACTGTTCCCTAAGCTTAGCATTCCCTTCCTACCACACACACCTCCTCGAACATTTATGCTCTCCCGTTGGCACATCCCGCAGCATCTCCACAGGGCGTGGCCCACAGCACATGCAACACCTGTGTGTTTGAGTAATGAAGCAGTGAATGGACGCTCAGCTGGAAAGCCAGACACCGAGTCTCTGTTGTGGGCTCGGTCCCCTGTCCAGTTGTGTGACTTTCCCTACATCATCTCAGCAACTGGGTCGGTTCCAGGTCTCACTTGCTCCGGCTCTGAAGCAACTTTGCCCTACAATTCTGAGATGTGCTTTCCTGGCCCAGCTCTTGATGGTCTCTGCCTCCATCCTCACCGAACCTTGCAACTCCGGAGCCCTGCCAAAACCCGGAAGCTCATTATCATACCAGGAGCTGCCTTGCTTCATCTCTGAGCCTATGAATGCGAACAGGAGTGTATGTCTCCATGGAGGTCACAGCAGCCTTGGGCTGCTGTCTGTCAAGGAAATGTTTCATCTGCAGGAATAATCGTTTGTGATGTTATTCAGGGAGCTTCCTGAGTACATTCTGGACAGGGAGGCCAGCTGTCATTACAGAATCTAGTTTTTTTCTCCCCTCTTCTCAGAGTTGATCAGAAGAAGCCAGGAGGTGGGAATCAAGGCTCTGGGGATGTCGTCCTGGAGAGCAACAGACCTTGGAAGAGGGTGGGCTCCTCCCCTTCTCTTGTAAGATTACTCTTCTTGTTGCAGTCAGCCTCACTGTCCAGGATCTTCTCACAGTCTTCCTGTTAGCTGAGAACCGTATCTGTGCTCAGGAAGCAGATGGCTTCCTAACAAAGAGATCTCTCTGCTTGAGCACTCCACTTCCAAACCTCTTACTTGAGCATGCGGGCTGATCTGAGACATCCCTTCCCCGTCTCCCCGCAGCTGATGATGTTTCTCAGCACTAGACTCACACCAGTGGCTTGCATTGGTGTCCTCTGTACTGCCTTTGGAGTGGACTGAGGGAAGGAGGGGAGGGAGAGACAGGTCTGGCTATTTCCTGTGGGTCTGCAGCGCAGGGTCATTTCAGCATCGTGTGTGGAAAACGAAGGACCACCACCATCCTTAGCTCACAAGTGCAGCCCCAGGACACAGGTAGCTGAGGCAGGAGGATCTGGAGTTTAAGCCTGCCTGAGCTGCCTAGTAAGACTCTTATTTTAACCCACCGAAAGAAGAATAACAAGAGAGGTAGAAACTAACAGAATTTAGAAGATGGCCAGGAAAGTAGGGAAGTCGGCAGTGTGGCGGCTATGGAGACATCAGGAGGGTTTGTGCAGGAAAAACTCATGACCCCATACCATCAGGAGGGCTGCCACTGAGGACCTTCCAGGGAGCAGCTCCAGTAGATGGTTGTTCCATGGTAAGTCAGCAGAAACATAAGACGCTGTGTATATCAGAAGGACCTGCTTCTAGCTTTTCCCAGCCAGCACAGACCCGTCAATACTACCCACAGGGTATTTCCCGGGCCAGACTATGTGCCGAGTACTCAGCCCTGACACTGATGTCTTCAAAGAGCACACGGCAGATAAAATAACCATCCATCACGGAAGGTTGGGGAGATGGTTCAGCTAATAAAAGGGACCAAGTTCGATCCCAAGCACCCACATAAAAGGCAAAGTAGGGAGCACACGTGTGTAATCCCTTGACATCCCTGAGAGCCCCCCCAAACCCACAACCAAAGCTTTGTGTAAGGAACACTGTGTTTTTTTACACTTTGCAATAGCTTTGCCCCCAGCACCCTCCTATATGAAATGCAGTCCTGTGGGGCTTGAGTTTAAGGAGGACGTCTCACTTCATAGTGGAATGGTTGGACCAGTACTTGATGCTATGCTTGGCTGTAGGGATGACTTGTCCTTAGCCATGTAAAGAAGGTGCTGCGTACCTGGTACGCATGGCCTCTGTGAGCAGGTCAGCCTTTTCCTGACGGTCTGTGGGTTCCCAGCACAACCACATGCAGTGTCAGAGATGTGGATCTTGGAGGTTGGTATGGGAGTCCAAATTCCATTCTCTCCACTAAGTGGCTTGTGATCTTTGTTAAGGGATATCCACTGTCAGAACATTATTGGTTTATCCTAAAAAAGCATAGGACCACCCCCATGGGCAGCCTTTGACCCCCACGGTCCCTCAGCTCTCATCCCAGCCTTTGCTTATTGCAGAGAACCCAATTCTTCAGCATGAGAAGGTGGCCACCGGGCTTCAGCGAATGACCCACTTAAAGACAAGTGATTCCTTTTAGGTCGTTCTGATGGATGAAATAAAGAACTATTTCAAACCACAGCCCAAGGAGTCAGAGGGAGATGTTGCAGACCAGAGATGCTGAGACCTGCATATGGGCTGAAGAAACCATAACACCCCCCCCCCCCCGCCACACACACACACATCAACCATGAGGGTTGCATCCCAACCAATCAGATCACATCTCTCATCTGGGCAACTTTGCTAACCTAAATAGCCCCATCGCAAAGCTGTCCTGTAAAAGAAGACAAGATAATTACAGAAACTTGAGAGGCGTCTGCACTAGAGGATACTTACCGTCTCTTCCACCCCCATGACCTCTCCTTCCACAGTGCTCTCTAATATCCAGGGTCTTGACATTGGCTGTGAACACTTCCAATGTCTGACCTCTTTTTGTTGTTGTTGTTTTAATGAGGTCTTGGCAAGAAGAAGTCTCAGAATGAAGTTTCTTTCCAGCACAGCTCTGGGCTCATGGTAGACTTGGCTGGAATAAATTAGAACCAGGAAACATTTTGACTAAAAGATACCTCTTTCCAACCAGCATTTACTGGTTCCTTCCAGTGTTTCTGACCCTGGTTTGCTTTTGGGGACATAGATGGTTTTGTCCCCCACTTAATAAATTGCCACTTGAGTGTAGTGTACTGGTGCACACCTTTAAACCTCAGCAGCTAGGAGAAGGAGGTAGGTGGCTCTCTCTGAGTTGAAGGCCAGCCAGCATAGTAAGTTCTCACAATACACAGTGAAACTCTGTCTTGAGCCCCCACCCTCACCCCATATTGACACATGTGCCAGGGCAGATATCACCATTCCCGGGTGCAGGGGTGATCTTTCTGTGACAGCTACCTCTCTACTGACAACCAGGGTTGGTTTGGCTAATCTGACTGGCTAGCAGGATGGCCCTCCTTTCTTAAGAGTCCACGTGAATCCCCCCAAAGCTTCATTCTCAGTTAGGATAGAACAGTGGTTCTCAACCTGTGTCATACGACCCCTTTGGGGGATTGAGTGAGTACTTCAGAGGGGTCACATCTCAGATAACCTGCACATAAGGTCTTTATACTATAATTTATAGCAAAATCACAGCTATGGAGTAGCAAGGTGTAGAGAGATTTTAATCCTGCAACATGGCTGTTCTGCCTGGGAAGCAGACCCGCCCTTAGCACACACCTTTAATCCAAAGCAATGGAGGTAAAGTTAGTTTGTAGAAGGAAGCACCCATGTTTGGAAGTGATGTGTAATTGAGTGGCAGACAAAGTGACAACTCAGAGAAAGAGTGGACAGAATAGGACCCACCTTATTTGTATTTGGCTTTGCCTGGTTGGTAGAAAACTTGACCAATTAGCAGACTAAAGAAGAAGTTTCCCATTAAAATTTGCCTTTTTAAAAAAATTTGTAAGTTAGGTGTTTGTTCACAACTGGTCATTTACATTTCCTTTTTTGTCAGTTTATTATAACCCTTCCCTGTGTTTCTACAGATGTGTCTATTAGTTATTGATCAATGAGAGCTCTTTACATGTGGTGGGAACGAGTGGTAGGCTAATTATTATGAGAATGGTTTCTTTCATTAAGTTCATTTCTAAACTTACTATAAAAGTTATACTTCTGGGCATTTCAAGATTAACCAGGACTTTCTTTTGTCTGTTTTATCTATAAGAAGACTGCATCAGCCAAGATCTCAAAATATTTCCACATATTTACTCTTCAAGTGTGTGCACATGCCAAGCAGTACACTTCCTTTTGGTCATCTGGTGATTCTGGACCCAGGCTAGAGCCTGAGGTCTGGGCTGGGTCCGGAAGGTGGCCTCTGTAATGTGACAGAACCCCGGAGTAGAGGGAAGCTATGGGGGTGTGGTGGGAGGTCAGACAGCTGCCTAAAAAGCAGAGTGGACTTTCCCAAGCTCTGAAAACGACAAAGACTTCTATGTGGGGCTGAGGACAATGTCTGGGAGCCATGCGGCATGAATACCACGCTCTAAAGGGTGCTGTGACCCGACCAGCAGCTGGCAGTGCGGCTGTCCCCTGAGACTTGCTGAATCTGAATGGAGGCAGAATAATATAGAAACCCAAGGGATGTTAAAAAGGCCAAGGGGCCTTTACAACTCCAAGTGCCACGTTACAGGATGGTGACAAGCAAAGCTGAAACCACTGAGCACAGGACAAGCCAGAGAACACACACTGACACATCAGCTGTTGCCTGACCTTGCTGTAGCCGTGTGTGTGTGTGTGTGTGTGTGTGTGTGTGTGTGTGTATGTGTGTGTGTGTGTATGTGTGTGTGGTGGTATACATGTAAGAGATAAGAGGACAATTTTGAGGGAGTTGGTACTTTTTACTTTTTAACCATGTAGGGCTCATGAATTTTCATGATATTTAGCAAATACTTTTACTGGCTGAGCCATTTCTTGAACCTAAAGACAGCTTTTTTATTTTATTTTATCTTAATTTTTTTTTTTTTTTTTTTTTTTTTTTTTTTTTTTTTTTTTTGTTGTTCTGATCCTCCAACACATTGGCTGAGGCTCACCCACATTAAGGAAACATTCTGTTTTACCCAAAGTTCACCGACTTAAATATGAACTCAGCTGACAGGTAAATCTGGCCACCATAACAGCCTAGATGATGTAGAACAGCAAACCTTGGGGATGGGCAACACTGTAAGTTGTCAAGAACCGTTGTTAAAGCTGCAATTATTGGGCTGGAGAAATGGCTCAGTGGTTAAAAGCACTGGCTGCTCTTCCAGAGGTCCCGAGTTCAATTCCCAGCAACCACATGGTGGCTCACAACCATCTGTAATGGGATCTGATGCCCTCTTCTAGTGTGTCTGAAGACAGCTACAGTGTATTCATATAAACAAATGAATAATAATTTTTTAAAAGCTGTAATTTCTACAGAAATAGAGCCCACACACATTCCCAGATTTACCATGGAAGAACCATGGAAAAAACACGAAAACCATGGAAGAACCACGGAGGTGAGGATACCGGACAGCAAAAAGGCCCTGGATTTAATAACAGCCTTAAGCTAAATGGAGATCTGGGTGTGCTACACTCCCATTGCTATGATAAAACACCATGACCTAGGCAACTTACAAAAGGAAGAGTTTATTTGGGCTATGGTTTCTGAGGGATGAGTCCATCTTGGGGTGGGGGTGGGGTTCATGGCAGCAAGCAGCAGGCCTGCTGGCAGGAACAAGAAGATTTGAACTCACATCTTCAGCAGCGAAGTAAAAAGAATGACCAGGTAGTGACATGGTGACATTTCACCTCTCATTCCTTGTCCTGAGTGAGGGCTTCCTCCAGCATGGCCACACCTCCCGAACCTCCCCAAAGAGAGCCACCTTCTTGGGATTGAGTGTTCAAATATCTGAGCCTATGGTGGACACCCTTATTCAAACCACCAGAAACTCAGCTAGATGCAATAAAAGCTGAGACCAAAGTACATCCTTAATGCCTGCCCCCAGAAAAGGCAAAGGTGCCAAATTCCTCTTCCGTGTTTTGGGGGTTTTGCACTGAATTTTATTCCTTCTTCCTGTTTGGGCCGATCCCTGAAATGAGTCTGGTCTGCTGTGTCCCCACCCAGCCTCCACCAGTCCTTTCCAGAGCAGAATCATCCGGTTCCTTGCTAAATGGCCCTTCTAAGTATCCCTTCCTCAGCGGGGAGCCACAGCACTCCTGCAGACACAAGCTGACCTGGCTCCTCCTGCTGCTTGAATTAGCATTTCCTTGCCCTGAGCACAGGCAGAGCCACTGTCTGAGGCTTTGTCACAGGAGCCTAATGGCACCCTATCACCTCATGGTTTCTAAGTCCCTGGTCTTTATCCACTGCCCGCCAGTCCTTCTTTCCCAGGACCCCGCAGTGGTTGAGCAAGTGCCCCTCCCTTGGCCCCCCGAAGGCTAGCCCAGTGTTCTTTCACTGTGGTCTAGAATCACACTCCCCTACCTGCACTTAGTGCCTGGGGCTTGGGAAGGGCTCCCTCTGCTGGGGAAGGACAGTATTGCTGAGCAAAGCTCACCTCTCCTCTCCATAAGGGAAACACCCTGAAGCCTGCACTTCTCAAACTTCTCACACTACGTTAGCAGAGAGTGGCATGTTGGCCAGGAGAGATCACCACCAGTCAGCCATGATGCAGACAGAGACTGGCTAGAGGACAAAGGGCCTGACCTCTGTGCACATCCCAGCCTCCCAGGGAGATATTCTGAACCTCCATCTAGGACCCCAGCAAGACTCTTGGGGACTCCCCTCAGGCTGGCAACAAAGTGTCAAGAGCCAAGAATAGGCGAGTCATGGCTTCCCATTGCTGCTGCCTCATTCAGGTCATGCCTCATTTTTCTGGTCTGTAAAATGGGTTTGCAGTTTCCAGTCTACAGTTGCAGGAAGTGCAGTGCCTACTGTCCTAGTTGGGATTACTATTGCTGTGATAAAAACATCATGACCAAAAGCAAGATGGAGAAGAACGTATTTATTTGGCTTACACTTCCCATGTTGTAGTCCATTGTTGAAGGAGGTCAGAAAAGGAACTTTTCCTGGAGATCCTGGACAGATCCTGGAGACAGGCTTGCTCCTCATGGCTTGCTCAGTCTGCTTTCTTACAGAATCCAGGACCACCCACCCAGGGATGGCTCCGCCCACAATGGTAGGTGCCTTCTCCCACCAATCACTAATTAAGAAAACGCCCTACAGGTTTGCCTGCAGCCAGATCTTATGGAGTCACTTGCTCAATTGAGGTTCCCTCTTTCATAACACGTTGTCATGAAACTAGCCAGGACACCTAGGAGAGGCATGACACGGGGCTGGGGGTGGAGATCCCACGGCACTCTAGCATATGCAAAGTCACAGGTCGGATCTCCAGCCCTACACAGAACTGGGCAAGTGATGTAATCCCTGCACTAGGCAAGCTGAGGCAGGAGGCTCAGGAATTGTCACCCTTGGCTACAAAGTGGGTCTGAAGACAACTTGGATGACCTGAGACGCAGCTGAGAGAAAAAGGAAGAAAGGATGAGAGGCAAAGGGGTTGGAGGGAGGGAATTGGCTGACTCGGTGACGCTGGGGTCTCACACATTCTGGAATGGGATGAAAGCAACCTGGCTTGTGATTTTTTTTTTCAAAAGGAAAGGGGAGTATTACCCAGATCTTCAGAGCACAGGATGTGCTGTCTCAGGGCTGCTTTGTGAGACCCCTTCTGTGGCCTCAGCAAAGCAGCCAGGACAGAGGGGTACTCAGACCCTAGGGCAGAGAACAAGGCCAGTCAGAAGTCCCTGTGTCCCATGTCAGAGCCAACCATGCGTCACATTACCCTGATCATAGACATCTGAGGGTTGTGAGCTTTTTTTTCCCCAGAAGAAATTTAACTCAGGTGTGTCTTACCCAGCCTGCCCCAGGGTTTCTGTTCTCAACCTGTGGGTCACAACCGGCTTTGCAGCCTCTGTCTTCCCAAATGTTTACATTATAATTCCTAACAGTAGCAAAATCACAGTTACAAAGCAGCAAGGAAATAACTGTATGGTTGGGGGGGGGGTCACCACAGCAGGAGGAACTGTATTAAAGGGTTGCAGCATTAGGGAGGCTGAGAGCCACTGAGCCAGATCCAGAGGGTCAGCTCACAGAGTGTTCCTGATGAAGACATGTTGGAGAGGTGGTATCCAAAATAATTTCCTGATGTCTGGGCAAGGTACCAAGAGAAAGCTCCACAGTGGCAACCCGGAGAGTTCAGGGTACCTGGCAAGCTGAGTTCCTGGCCCAGGTGCCAGAAATAGGCTTCTTCCCCTTATCAACCTGTGGTGAGTTCTCTTCCTGCCCCCTGACTGCATTTAAGGAGGCAGGCAACTGGCCGACTTCCTCACAATGGCTTATTTAGTTCCTGAAGCCTTCGGGCCATTCCTACCACACATCCTGATCATCAGAACACCTGGCCTCTATGAAGACGAACAGGGATTTCTGTGGGTGGTGACATCCCTGAGAAATCGTTGTCACCCACAAAATTGCCAACGGGTGAGTTTCAGGGGTCCAGACAGGCTGTCCCCAAACTCTTAACCGTGTGTGTGTGTGTGTGTGTGTGTGTGTGTGTGTGTGTGTGTGTGTACTGTTATTACCGTGTCAGATGACAGCTGATACAGGTCTCTGAAAAGAACCATGTCTATACCTAGGTCCATACCCTGGAGCTCCGCTTGGAGGCCTCACAGGCCCAACTCGTACACAGATGAAGAGCCCTCGTAGTGAGGACTCGGTGACAGATAGAGGGAACATTCTGAGAAAGCTTTGCAGACACGATAGTTGTTAAGTTGGGCTTTGTGGGATGAGTAAGAGTTCTACAGGTCAGGAAAAAAAAGGCAAGTCTAGTGGAAGGCATATAATCTGGAAGGAGCAAGTGTGAATGCCAGCACTAGGTTTCTGATTTTGCTGCAAATAATAATTTATCTGCTGCTGTTGCTCTCAGACTTCGAGTGTCCTGAAGAAGCATTTGACAGGTAAGGGCTCCTTAGAAACTGGTGACGAGACTTGGTGGAAGTCCTAAATGTGTTCTGTGATCTGTTGGTAATGTAGACACCCACTCTGCATGAAAACTACTCTGGACCATGGCTTTAGACCACAACAGAACCATGAAGGCTAAAAGAAAAGGCTCTAGGTATCAAAACTGCTCCCCAAGGACCAGGGGTGTGGAAGAGACTATGGGTCCCTCCCCTGTACTGGGGGTGGGGTAGGAGTTGGGGCATTAGGTCTCTGGCTGCCAGGTTCCCCTGTAACCCATTCCTGTTCTAACCTACTCCATGGGCTGCCCTTCCCTGCAGCTCCCTTGACTTCCCTGTATGCCTCAGCCACTTTGGCGATGCCAGGCTCTTGGCCCCTTCTCCCTGCCTCCTCCTCTCCTTACCTGGCCCAGCTCAAGGTCACGTTCACTCTGGACTCTCTCAAATATCGGTTTTTGCCTATGCTCTCCCTTTTATCTGAAATTAAACCACCTCCCCTCCCTCCTCCCCTCCCTCCTCCCCCCCATACCTAGGAGCGGTTATGTCGTCCTTTTTTATTCTGCATTTGACATTCATCTGGAGTTGACTTTGATAATTTTAATAGCCACCTCAGCCATTTGTCTTGAGTTTGAGACCTAGCAAGGGGGTAATTCACCTGCCACACCATTAAAAAAAAAAAAAAAATCAAGTTGATAAGTGTTTTCTTTAAGCCTGTATCAAATAAAGGATGAAATAGTTTTGGACCAAATATTTTCAGTTAAAAGAAAGATTCAGAAAAGAATTCTGTTAGTGAGCGTGTAAATGAAACAGCTTCAAAAGGAAATAGTGTGCAGTCAATTAAATCCAAATAGAAGCGCACGTCTCCCAACCATATAGTTTCTGGAGCCGGACTTGTGGCAAAGTAGCTATTGGCCCCATGTGTGCTTAGAGGGGCAGGTGAGGCAACCAGCTGAGCTTCTTGTACAACTGAGTGTAAGGGGGGAGGGGGTGGGATCTGATGGCAGATGCAAAAGCATAGACCTGAGAATCTCAGGCAAAGCTGTTGCTAAGGGACACATCTACCAGAGGTGCTCTGTGGAGTGGCTTCACAGAGACAGAAAGCTAGAAAGTGCAGTGGTGGCAGGGAGGGGGAGTCCCAAGATCCTATGGTTGCCATAGGTTTAGGAGCAGAAGAGTGGGTGGAAAGACTCTGGAGATGGGCTGGGGGGTCATCGTGTGACTCTACTTACCACCCTTGTACACCTGGAAATAACCACAGTGGCCAGGGAAAGGCTCCAAAGAATAGAAAGATTGGAGACATTGAGAGGCAGGTGCTCCTTGAATCATTTCCCTAAGTATGAAAATGTCTCTCTGCCTCCCTCTCCCCCACCCCGCTTCTCACCCTATCGAACTGAGGACTTTGCAACATGCTAGCAAAATGTTCTACAGCTGAGGTACATTCCAGCCTTCCTTCTACTTCTTCTGTGACAACAGAGTCTCACTAAATTGCTGGGGTTGGTCTCGAATTCACTTTGTAGGGCAGTTGGGTCTGGAACTTGTGATCTTCCTTCATAGTTTTGGATTCCAGGCCCAGCACTGAGCGTCTCTTTCTCTTCCTCCTGCTTTTCTTCCCTTTCCCACTCTCTTGGTTAGTCTACTAAGAAATAGTTTGCATGGTTACATTTTCATGCGTGCACCCACACCCGCACTCAGAAGCAGGGACATCTACGTTCAAGGCTAGATTGGTCTATAAAGCCAGTTCCAGACCAGCCAGGGCTACCCAGAGAGATCCTGTCTCGAATAAATACACAGATAGAGAAATAAATAAATCAATAAATCTTCAAAGCAAACAGAACCCTGTGGGTCTGAGTTAGGATCCCAGAAGCCACATAAAAAGCCAACTGTGACTTTGTTAGCTGAACTTCAGGGCTGTGGGGCCTTTAGTCAGAGATCCGACTTCAAAGACCTAAGGTTGATGGTGATGGGGCAGATCTTTTAGTCCTTCTCTGGCTGGTATATATGCATACACTGGATACATGTGCACACACACTCATGCACACATACTCTGTGTATGTGAGAGTTCGCACGTATACTTGTTTGATGGGTTGACAGCACCTTCTCCATGTGTTTTTCAGTCACTGGCTTCCTATAAAAACCTTTCATTCTGCAGGCCCTGAAGACTTAGGGGCTCTCCCCTGTGCCACCGCAGTGCAGAAGCATCCAGAGACAACAGACATTTTGACTAAAACTTTTTTGACAGCAGCAGGTAGCAAGCCTACTTGGGCCCTTGCCTTTTCTTTGCTATCCTTCTCTGGTCCATCCTGAAGTAGGAACACAAGTAGAAGGGACAGACTTTGCAGTCCTTAGGACAGCAACCAGGAGAATGACCTATCAGTATGTGTGTCTTTAGCTCAACCAAACAAAGGCATGTACCAGGAAGACAAGAGGACACTGGTAGGAAGTCTGTGACACACTTTGTATTTTGTGGTGATCCTGGCACTTGGCTATTGTTTTTAGGAACTCTTTTTACTTTGTAGCTTTCTGTGTTGGCTCCAGCTTAATGTTTGAGTCTATTAATGGTGCATGAAGCTTCACTACCTTCAGTGGATTTCTTTTGGTAAAGCCATTGCCCTCTGGTGTCTCTCTGTGTGTGTTCTGTGTGCTTGTGTACATGCCTGTTCATGTGTGCATGTGTGTTCTGTGTATATATACTTGTGTGTGTGTTTGCATATATGCATGTGTGTTCTGTGTATATATACTTGTGTGTGTGTTTGCATATGTGCATGTGTGTCTGTGTATATATACTTGTGTGTGTGTTTGCATATGTTCATGTGTGTTCTGTGTGTTTGTGTACATGCCTGTTCATGTGTGCATGTGTGTCTGTGTATATAAACTTGTGTGTGTGTTTGCATATGTGCATGTGTGTTCTGTGTATATATACTTGTGTGTGTTTGCATATGTTCATGTGTGTTCTGTGTGTTTGTGTACATGCCTGTTCGTGTGTGCATGTGTGTTCTGTGTATATATACTTGTGTGTGTGTGTTTGCATATGTGCATGTGTGTGTCTGTGTAACGTTCAGGCGAGCTGCTCTGTGACTCTCTCTCATTCCCCCGATAAAATATCCTTCCCCAAATCTGCAGTTACACTGGCAACCAGCAAATGCCAGTGATCCTCCTGCCTCAGCTCCCTGGGGAACACTGGCACAAATGTGGCTGTGGCTTTTTACTTGGATGTTGGCGATTCAAACTTAGGGCCTCAAGCCTGTGGAACAGGTACTCTTGTCTACTGAGGCATCTCCCCAGTCTCTGTCTTATTTTTCAAAAGAGAATTTTGAAAACATTAGAAATGGCCAAGACAGAGCTCTAAGGGGTCATTTAGGGCCCGTGAAAGGAGCTGTCATCCCGGTAGCTATGTTGCGGGAGAGACGTTGTGGGTTGAGCAGGGATGGTTGGAAGCTAGTGTTGGGCCAGAGAAGCAGAAGAGCACCAGACATCCCAAGCCCTGAGGAACAAGAACTAGGTGCTGGAGACAAGGCTAGGGTTAGGGCTGTTGACTCCTGCAGCAAACAAGCTGGTCCCCAGTGTGGCTGATGGAACCCTGCTCCTAATAATGTCCCTACCTCTCTCTATTCCCTTTAGCCTGGAGCCTGTCTACTTGTCTGCTTGTACAAGGTGACAGGTTACTCCCCGAATCCTATTCTCATGCCTCACATGAATTTGAACTGTCTACCCTGGATGTGGAAGTTACAGTCCCAGCAAAAATACTGGGCATCAACTAACATACTCTGGAAAGTAGTAGAACATTCCCAGGCAAGTGTTTGATACGTCAGGGTAAAAACTGCAGTAGGTATCAAATGCTTTTTTATTTTGTCCCACTCCAGGGAGGTTCTTATTCCCCTCTTCCCCCCCACCCCCCAACAAATCTATCCCCTGGTTCATTTTTTTTTTTTTTTTTTTTTTTTTTTTTTGGTGGAGGGTTGGTGTATGTGATATGACAAAACTTTTCTTGGGGAGATGAGACAGACTCAAGTATCCAGTACAGATAGAGAACCCGCAACAGACCAGAGTATGCATACCACCGAAGCCCAATTTGGTGAATCAATGAATTTTATTGGGGTTAAATGCAGAAATACAGGTGAGGGGTCACTTGCAGGAGCAGAAATTATTCAGTCAACTGCATCACCAAAGCCTACCACAGCATTGGTGATTGACAGCTCACAAAAGCTGGAACTTTGATGCATAGTGCTCAGCATACAGGCAGCTAACAGGTTGGAGAGGGCCCTTTCCAGGCGCCTCAGCTGGTTCAAAGTTCTAGGCAGCTTGGCTAGTTTCTGCCTCTCTGGGGTCTTTTGTCTGAGGTTTTGAGGCTTGACTCTGCTTCTGGCAGGGAGGTAGGGAGCTTAGTGATTCTGGTCAGTTTCAGGGAGTTCTTGAAGCTACTTTTGTTGTTTCCCTGATTCAGGAAGTGGCTGTTTATACAACAGAGGGAGGAAGGGAAAAAGGGAAGGAGGGGAGGGAGAAGAAAGAGAAGGAGAGGTGAGAGAGGGAGGGGAGAGAGAGAATGCACATGGGGGTGCTTCTGTCTACTGGGGTAGGTGTGAAAGTAATGCTTCCCTCTAGTTACAGAATTTAGTGACTAGGTCCCCTTTTGCCCTTCCTTCCTGCTGCCTCAAGTCTGAATGGGTCACTGTCTTAAGAGCTTACAGGATCCTGATGGCTGTTCCCTCTCCTGCAGAATGGTGCCACAGAGAACCTGATCCTAAAGATGATGTGAGGGTGGCTGGTGAAGCTGCCAGGATGGTACGTCAGGGGACCATGCCCCTCGCTGGTAAGGTCAGACAGGTAGCAGCTGACTTTCCCTCTTTATAGGAAGACAGTGCTGGCATCTCTCCCTGAGCTTCCCTTGTGTAACCCTCACAGTAAGACCACAGTGGGATGACCTAGAGTCACCGTTCAGCCTTGGAAAAAAGAATTCTGTATGTTTAGTGTCACAGCTAAGCCAGAGAGATCGGGGTATTGGAATTGAGTCCTATGATCTCGAGTCCCTATGATCAGCCTAGAACCCAGTGACTCTGGCTCTCAAGTGTAAACATGTCCGAATGCTGGGTGACATTGGCACCAGAAGACCTACCCTGGGCATCTCCCCCAGCTTGGTAGCAGCTCTCTCTGGCTCTGAAGAGTTTGGGCAGGGCTGGCTGGAGCACAAGGCTTTGGATCTAGGACCTGGTTCTGCAGCGATTCACTAACCATTGTCTCTTCTGCCTTCTCTCCAGGTCCTTGTAGCTTGGCTGGCTTCTGTCCCTGTGCCCTTCTGTCTGCTTGCTCCTCAAGTTTCCAGTTCTGCAGTGCCTCTTGGCTTGGTCAGACCTGATCTTTCTGTGAGCCTGGTCTGTCTTGTGTTCTGAGCCTCCTCCCTAGCTAGGGACAAACTACATCTTCTCTTGCCCACTTTGTGCTCTGGCCCTGACCTTATAGATGGCCCTTCTTAAGACCCCCTGCTCCCCTCAGACTCCTCCACCTGGGCTCCTAGTGCTTCGTGTAGCAGGAGGTCTGGAGGTGCCTCTGGAAGAGGTATGAATAGGGACTCTCTGCCCTGTGGGCCTCCGAGCTAACACTGGCAAGAAGTTTCCTTGGTGCTGGGTAGAGGACACTCTGTGCCCAGAAGCTTGCAGGTGCAGTGGGATGCGTACAGAGAGAGCATCTGGTCTTACTTCTCCCACGTGATCAGTTTCTTGGCTCCTGAAAGTGATGCTGACCCTAAGCCGCTCCCATCTCAACTTGTTTTTAACTAATTAAACTTTTACTGCTTTTACTTAAGACCCGGTGGAGATGGTCTGTGTTTACCCAGGCTCTAGTGTAGAAGGCAAGGGGCTGGTCCCCAAACATGGCAGGAACATTTGTGACCTCTTCAGGACATTTCCACAGCAGGAGGGGTAGTTACTGCTCCATTTCAGCAGCAGGGTACCTGGGGGAAGGTTTAGAAGTGAGGCTGTGTGGGAGCTGGGTGACCCTTCACTGAGAACAGGCTAAGAAGATATAATGTCACATGGGAGAAGGGAGAGTGGTCAGTGACAGAGATGACAGTGTGTCGCTGCAGGAGATACAGGAGGGACAGTAATACACTACCTACTGGGAGCTGGGAGAGAAGGAACCCTCACACAGGAAGACACCAGGTGATGCAGGGAGCAGCGGGGAGGAGACCCAGGTAGGTCCTGGGAGTACGTCCTTCAGCTGATCTACAGGGAAGAAAGGCACTCCTCAACCCCCTCATACAAAACCTCCAGCAGATGGAAGCTAAAACTTTGCAGAGTGAATCTATGTAGGCCCTTCTAGGGCTGGCACTGCAGCCCAGTTGCTGACCTGCTTACTTAACACACACAGCTGTAAGTTTGCTCCCTTAATATGGCATAAATAGTGTGTCAAACTAGGTGTGGATTCTCAGTGCTTGGAGGCCAGAGAATCAGCTCAAGGTGATCTTTGCCTAGGTAGTGAGTTCAAAGCCAGCCTGGGCTACATGAGACTTTGTTTTTAGTGTTTTAAATCTGTCTTTCTCTCTCTCCTCTCCCCTTCCTCCCTCCCTCCCTCCCTCCCTCCCTCTCTCTCTCTCTCTCTCTCTCTCTCTCTCTCTCTCTCTCTCTCTCTCTCTCTGTGTGTGTGTGTGTGTGTGGTACCGGCTATCCTGAAACCAGTTCTGAAGCCCTGGCTGGCCTTGAACTCAGAGATCCAACTGCCTCTGTCTCCCAAGTGCTGGGATTTAAGGCATGCATCGCCACCACTTGGCCAAGACATTGCATTTAAAGAAAGTTTTTGTAGAAAAGGCAGGGAAAATCAAAGCCCCAAACAAGATAACAACCAAAGCAGGCTGTTAGACCAGCACTAGGTACAAGAACAAATGGCTTTGGGGACTCTCCAAGGACAGAGAAATGAACAGAGCAGGCAGCAACTCACAGGAAGAGACAGAAACATGGGAGGAAGGCAAGATTCAAAATCCAGAGATGCCTACCTTTGTTCTCAGCCTTAGAGACAATCCTGGACCTAGGAAGATGTATGGTGGCTCCTAGGGCAAGCCTGAGCCCTCTCTGGACCTCTACCTGGAGCAGGCTTCCTGAAGTGGGCACCGAGGGCATTTGGGCCAGATCCTGCTTTGCCTTGGGCTGTTCTGAGCACACACACAGGGTGAACAGCAGCATCCCTGCCATCTATCTGCCCACTGGACTAAAGATGTCTCCAGACACTGTCACATGTCTGGGGGTTGGGAGTTGAGATGGCTTCCAACTAAGTATACTGCTCTTGAGACCTACTGGTATATATGGGCAAGAGGTCAGTCAGTACACGGAGGGCGCTCATGGCTATAAGGGTACCCTACAGAAGTGAGCAAGCACCGAAGCCTGATACTGTTTCTTCCTGTGAGCAGCTAAGTTGACCTGGGACACTGGTCCCTAGGAAGGTCTCCTCCCTGGCTAGCCCAGTTGGTAACCTAACCAGGTTCAGAAACACTTAGGTGGCTGTTGAGTAATTTTTTGTGTTTCCAAAGAGAAGTAGCTGAGGAGGAGGCCACACTGTAGGTAGCACTTCCTCCATGGGCTGCAAGTCTGGATGCAATTCAAAGTAGGGGAAGGAGAAAGCCGGCTGAGATTCAGCACCCCATCTTTCACTTCCTGCTCATCCAATGAAGTGAACAGCTTTCTCTTGCTGCAGGCTCCTCCTGCCTGCATGTCCTGCCCAAGTGACGGTGATGCCCAGCCTTGGGGGTTGTACTCCTAAATACTGCCTCAGAAACAACCTGGGGCACAGAGACTGGCAGAGGAGGTAGGTTCCATTCAAATCTGCACTTGAGCTAAACAGGGTAGACGTTGTCCATCTTAAAGCAACAAATCCAGAAGTGTTTTACTTAAAGGAGAAAGGCATCTGCTAGAAGACTTAAGATGTACCAAAGCCAGTGGTAGGAAGGAAGAATTGGAAGTTTGTGTTGAGTTCGGTGTTGTAACCAAAATCCCGGATGTGAAACGGAAATGACTGGTTTTGCTTTGTGAGGGGCATTTGTGAAGGGCTTTGGTTCATATCATGGGAGGCCAGTGAGGAAAGAGTGCATGCCTGATTTCTCTCTTCCCCTCAACTGCAGCTCATGGCTCATGGGCTGGTGTACCTACATTTGTGATCCCCACCCCCCAACACCATCATAGTCTCCCCAGAGGTGTGCCTCAGTCTCCCATATGTGGTGAGTCCAGTCAAAGAGGAAGCCATTACAGGATAAAAGTAATCCATTTCCTCTCTCATGGTGAGACTTGAGAGATGTTTTAGGCAAAAGGTGCATTTTTCTAATTACACAAGAAGTTCTAATATATAGCAAAGGCCGTGTGCTTTATTATGAGGGAAATAATCTTCTCAAGTACCTTTGAGCCCAGAGGGGAACCCAGCAAGTCACGTGTTTATAAGTTCAAGGTGTAAACACCCAACCTTTCCTTGCACACAACGTCAGAAAGCTGATGGGAATCACTTCAAAGGTGCTGTGCAGCAGATTTTAAGACACAAGTCAGGGACTGCAAAAAGGCTTATGTGGAAAGGTGGCCGTACTGAAGCCTAGTTCTGTGACCCGGGCCTGTCCGTTCTAGACTGCAGTTTGCTAACACAAAACTGGGTGTGACAAGAAAGCTAGGAGACAAGGGTTACTGAAAGAGCTTGAGCTAATATTTCAAAACCTTTAGGTTAATGTAAAGATGTCTTTTTCCAAACTTAAAAATAAAGTAAAACTTAAAAAAGTGTCTTGAGGAATTTGTGCCTGTGAGAAAAGCTGGGGGATTCTGGGTGAGAAGAACAGGAAGGACAGAGTAGAGTTATCAGACATGACCCAGCGACTCACAGCAGGTAGAGTCTCAGCTGGAGCCTGCTATAGGCCTGTGTGTCAAGGCACGGGAGAGGCTAAGAAGGCTGGCACACACAGGAATGGCATACCCACGAGGTCTGAGAGAACATGGATTCCAACTCGTACCATGGAATCAAGATTACTGGAGCATCAAGATTACTCCATGCTAAAGACTCTGACAGGTGATGAATGCTAGAGTTCTTATCTTCATTCTCACTGAGCCCTAAGTGGAAGATACCAGCCTCATAGCAGGGGCGAGGCATCCAGGCTCACCGTTATCTCTTCTCATCGCTGATCCAAAGGTTGGACAAGGAACTAAAGAGGAGGTTATTCTGGCTCAGGGTTTGAGGGAGTATAGTCCATCAGGGTGTAGAAGGCTCCATTATGGTGTAGAAGGCATGGTGGTCCATGGCTGTGTGCTTGCTGAAATGTGACTTAGCCTGTTCACATCTTGGTGGGTCAGGAAGTGAGAGACAGCGCAAGAGCGAGAGAGCGCACCCACATGTGCACAGGCTGGACTGGAAGCAGGCTGGGCTGTAACCCTAAAGGCATTACTCCTAGCAAACCCCTTGTGTAGCTAGACTTTATCTCCTGTTGACACAGCCTTGCAAAACTGCACTGCTGACTGAGTGCTCAAACACAGGAGCCTGAGAAGGACACTCACCCTTAAAATGTAAGACTCAAAATGAGCCTAAGCTACCAGGAGACCCCCCCCCCCCACAACCAAAATGAGACTTGAGAATGGAGCTCAATGCAAAAGCAAAAGGTTTATTGTTCCAGCGTGCTGGGGTGTCCTGTACCCAGAGGAGAGGTGACCCCTTCTCTCTTTCATTAGCTTTTTATACATTTTTTTGGGAGGGCAGATTATAGCAACAGCAACTAGGCATATAATGATTGGTGGTCCTGGTGACCTTTACATTAATTGGCTGGATAGGAAGGGGGGTGTCTCAAGAACCATCCATATCTCCAGATGGCTGGATAATTGGCTGGGCAGGGAGGGAGACTCAAGGACTTTCCCTAAGGCCTGGTGGGAAGTTTCAACTCAGGGCTCTCTCTCTCAAAAGCAGAGCACGGGCAGATAGAAACCTATGCAAACACATCTCCATCTTCCAGTCTCCTCTGCAATCACCTATCCCAGCCCAAGCCCCTGGTTTGTCCCATTTCTACCCTTCCAACTCCCAGGCTACCTTTAAGTATTCACCCATTTCTTTGACTCTCCATTTCCTTGCCATAGTTCCTGTCTCACTGGAGACTTAAATACATGTGTATCCTTTTCTTTTATTAACGTATTTTATGTCAACTGAACTCTCTAGGAGGGCCCAGAGCCTTAAAAGGGTTGAGGTGCTATTTTGTTTCCCCATTACAAATGAGGCAGCATTCCCAGCTGCTGGTGAAGGATGCATTAAGCATTATACAATTTGTAACAACTGGCTAGCTTTTAATCCGAGCAGTCCAAGGACAGAAGCAGGTGGCTCTCTGTGATGCTTGAGACCAGTCCTTGTTCTAAACGGTGAGTTCAGGCCAGCCAGGGCTCCAAGCATTTTGAGATTCTGCTTTTAAAGAGAGAAAGGGAAAGAAAGAGGAAAAGAAAGGAAGAAAAGACAAAAGTAACAATTGGCTAGCCAGAGATTTACAAAATCTTGTATGGCTTCATTTTTCAAATGAAAATGAATCCCAGATGGACTGGTGATTTAAACAAAGGAAATTACAAAGTACTTGCAACAACATTAACCCCAAATTCTAGAGAAACTGTTCCTGGGAACATTAAACACAGACCACAAAAAGAAAGCATGCAGTGCTCATGATTGAGTATAATAAATAAATAAATAAATAAATAAATAAATAAATAAATAAAAGTTTTCTGTATAACAGGAAGGGGGAAAAAACCCCAAATTTAAAATCCTTAGAAACAAGCCAGCCACAGTAAAAGGACAAATAAGAATGTGACAGACCTCAGCCACCAATTCCTCCCCTGACTCCAGTAAGCAGGTCTCTTGCTAGGTTCCAAACACATCCATCTCTCCCAGCCCTGAGCTCTAAACACTCCTCTGTAACACCCAGACTCCATGCCCCTTCTCCTGACTTATCATCAGGTAACATGCCAAATTGGCAGAATTCAATTTGCTGCTTTCTAATCTGGACAGAAGGATAAGCAGACCAAACATCAAGAGGGGCCAGCAGTTTTATATGTGGCTTTTCTAGTATGTTTGTTTTTTTAAGGTCTTAGACAGCCCCTTGGGTTCCTGTCTTAGACACCTCATACCCTTCCCTCATATTCTTTGTTATATCGGGAGTCTCCCTTTCCCAGTACTGGAAGTCTGAGCATATCTGGATGGTCTCCTTCCTCCCATGACATCTGAGAAACGCAGCAAGAACGTCCATGGTAATTAACACAATAGTAACCGCTGCTCTGGGCAGGGCACTGGTCCATATCTCTGCCTGGCTCATAAACTGCTGGGTCTCTGGAAGCCATGTTCTGAATTAGTTTCGTAGGGCTATCCTACTTAGTTCTAGGGACTTGTGACAGCAGAGCAGGGACTGGAGCCGGAAGTACCAAAATCAACAGAAAAGCAGCCGACTGGTAGAGGGAGTGTGGAAGCCCCTCCCCACCTGGGCATCCCTGTGATATACAAACCTGGGAGAAGCGAGTACTATGTAAATGTCCTTTATAGGGTCATGCCTCTGGAGGCCCAGGGCTTTGGGGAGCTCACTAGCCTGCTCCCTTACCCCCATCCCTGACTAGAATGCTTTCCGTTTCTTAATGAGCCATCTTTATTTCTAATGTGTCCCGGGTCTAATGTGTACCTTGGTACTCTGGTGGATGCCTCAGGGACTCAGGCCTATAACAGACTGATAGCAAGGTGTGGACAAAGTGGCGTCCTCTGAGAAGGGCCTCCATGGTTGTGCACAGCTGTTATTTTCCCTGTGGCATTCCTTCCGAGCCTAAGTCCCAGTCTCCTTTCCTCAGCAATCACAGGGCCCAGCCAGATGACCCCATTTTGCCCTAAAAGACCCTGTCCACATTCACTTACAAAGGGACTCGGGAGTTAGGACCTCGAGGTAGGGACGGGGGACATACAACTCAGGCCCACTTTCCCTGCATCTTTCCTCTCATAAACATCTCAGGGCTCTCCTTACGCTTCCATCCTGGTGAAAAGTTTCACCCTGTGTAACTTCCATACTGGCCCCCCAGGAAGCCTCTTTTTGGGGAGAGTTCATCTCAATTGCCCGACTTGATCGGGATGCAACTCTGGGTGGGGCTGTGAGGGTATTTCCTGGAATTAGCTAAGTGGGGAAGGCTCTTTCCCAGGATGGTCAGCACTTTCTGGTAGTGGCCCAGATATAAACAAGTCTGAGAAGCTCTGGAATAGTGGCCAATGTGTTTAATCCCAGCACTTGGGGGGCAGAAGCAGGAGAATCTCTGTGAGCTCAAGGCCAGCCTGGTCTACATACTAAAGTCCAGGATGATTACGACTACACAGATGTAGGGGGAGGAGGGAAACAAAGACAAAGATGACAATGTCATCTGAGGAGAAGCAATACTGGTTTCCCCTGTTCACCATCCAGAAGAGGAGCTTGTCTCTAGAAAGATTTCACACATTCCCAACAACTTGTCAGACCAACTTGCAGGACAGACTGACGGGGCAGGGCCTCACTTCTGGTCTTCTGGGTCATTCTAAAGACCAGGTTAGGGTTCTTGGGTGTGTTTAGGATCTCTCTGCTCTTCTTCTCGGTGCCTTTTTTTCCTTTGCTTTTCATTATTATTTAATTGGCCTATTGAGAAAGGGTGATGGAGTCTGGCTTGTTAGGAAGCTGTCAGGGCTCACACTCTGACCCTAAAAACTTCTGTAACACCTTCATTGCAATGCCTAGACCATGAGGAGTCAAAGACTTGGCTTGTGGGCCAAATATGTCCAGGCATTGTTTTTATAAAGTTTTATTGGACATAGCCACACTTAGCAAGCATGTATAATCTGTAGATTTTTAATGAATGGAAAGCTCCTATTTTTTACTTCCTGGCCTTAAAAAAAAAAACAAAAACACCCCCCCACCCCCCAAAAAAATGTTGCTAGTTTCTGCCCTAGGCTTCTTAATTAGTTTCCTTCTTTTCCTTTTGTCCCTTTAGGGGCTGTTCAGCACACAGTGGCTGGAGGTCATCCAGAGTCCTTTATTTCCTGAGGCTATTAGCATAAATCTTTGTTCTGAATGGTAAGGCCTGCCAGGCTCCATGCCCACTCCTCCCTACAGTGTTACTACCTCCAAGAGGCCTTCAAGACCCAACTCCTTCATACTCCTCCTTGCATGCAGTAAACGCTGGGCCTTCAAAGGCTGACAAAATCGAAATCTTAGATCAGCAGTTTCCACCCGTCCTCTGGGAGGGGCGTCCTCATGTATGTGAAGACTTGGCTATATACTCTGTCCTGACTTCTTGGAAGGCCAGGGAAACAACTTAGCTGCACTTGCCCACGTTCCCAGGAGTGACACCATACAGATGTTGGTGTGTGCCCTCCACAGGAGCCCCAATCCTAACAAAGCTCTTTGCAAGTTTCTCGTTCCTCTGTAAGGCTTAAAGGAGATGCTTCATGATTATCACACAATTGGCACACTGTAATCATTTTAAAATACAGTGCATGGTACGTGTGCAGGCGGGGTGCACCCATGTATGTGATTGGACGCCAGAAACCCAAGGATTATCATGCTAAACGAAGCGTGCCAGTCCCACAAGAGGATGAATCCTGCATGCTTCTATTTACAAGAGATACCTAAAGTGAATCATGGGAGCAGAAAGGGAAGTGGCAATTTCGAGGGACTGTGGCGAGAGCGCGAGCTGCCATTCAAAGGGCGTGCAAGGAAAGAACGTGTCCTAAAACCTGCTATGAAAACAGTGCTCGTGAAATTAGCATAAGCACACTATACCCTTAGAAGCGTACTAAAGGCAGAATTTATAGCAGGTGCTTTTTATCACGATGAGTTTGGGGCCTGGGAGATGCCATGTTAAATTTATTTAGAACATGAGATCCGGTCCTTGGCTCACACATGAAAACCTGGACATGGGAGGGCACACATGTAATCCCAGTATCGTGGAAAGATAGAGACAAGTCATGGGACACAGTGTCCAAGGTCTTGGTGTCTCAAACAGGACAAGACACAGGAGCAGTGGAAAAGCCTGTAATGTATCCTATGGGATGGGACTGGGCTCCAGAAAAGCCTCCTTCAAGAGGCTGGGGTGAGGAGTTTTCTGAGCAGGTGACCATGTGGGGAGGGGCACTGGGTGCTTTCTTGCCATTTGACAAACGAGATATGTGTTTTTAGATGGTGTGAATGCATGCTTAGAGAACCCTAACTCAGCTATCTCCTAGGTGATTTTTTGTTTTGAGATAGAATCTATGTAGCCCTGGCTATCCTGAAACTTGTGTAGATGAGGCTAGTCTCAAATTCACGGATCCACCTGCCTCTGCCTCCCAGGTTGCTGGGGTTAGAGGAGTGCATAGCCACCCCAACCCCCCCCCCCACCTCCTAGGTAAATGTTGATCCTATCAACCACAGGTGGCCATGCTTTTCATTCATCCCGTGTAGGTGAGGGGGATGAGACAGAAAATGAGGAGGTGGGTTTCTTACACAATCTTCTCGCTGTACACTCAGACCACTTCCTTCTCCTTATCCAACTGTACATTTGGGGCAGCTCTGAGGACTAACGTCATGCAGAGATAGGAAGTAGGGTGTCCCAAAGCCCTTTCTGGCTTCTTTTCTAAGGTGTCCCTTGTATTTTGAGGCCCTACTCATAAAGAGCATGAGGGCCAGCAGGCCATGAAAATCAGCAGAGAACAGGGCATGGGTGGTCTAGCCTGTGACTGGGCTAGCCTGTGTCTGAAGGGCATGGGTATAGGGAGGGCATGGATGAAAGTGGAGGGGGATGTTTCATGTGAGGAGACCTGCTGGGATTGAGAAATAGGATGCACACCTGGAATGACACATCTGGCATCTTCCAGGAGACAGAAGAACATTCCAGACCCGAGGGGATTCAGGGTCTGAGAAGGTAGGACCATACCGAGGTTGCTGGGTACCAGGACCGGCCAGTAAGGATTGTTTTGAGGTTGCTGCTGCTTCTAATGGCTCCCAAATCATAACTCCGAGAGCACTGAGGTTTGAGAATTTAAGAGTTCTAGAAAGCTTTACAAGTCCAGCCTAATCTCTAAAATAGAAACATAAAATCCCACACATTCCCTTTCAACATTCTTACTGGGAGACCCCAGAGCAGTCTTTTCCCTTATCTATCGGCATCTCGGTCAAGGATGGAAGCCAATTTGGCCCAACTTAGGTGAGTGAACTATTTAATCAGCAACATGAAGTGTTTACATCAAATACAGTATCTGAACACCCAGGGAGGGAGCCCACAAAATGGGCAATCTGAGGGCCCACCTGAACCAGCTCCATTGCCTGGTCTCCTGCTCTAGTGAGGTTGCATATCCCTGGCTGCAAGCACCTGGGTTCTAAGGAAGGGCACTGGAGCTCTCAGGTCTTATACTGCTTTGCAACCAAAGCCTATGTTTGTTGGGTAGGTGGGGGTTCACAGGGCAGGTGGGTATAGGCTCAGCACCTTGAGAGATGGTTGAGCTGGGGCCCGGCCAGATTCAAATGAGTAGGTCTTCTCCCTCATGGGTCCCTCAGATGTACCACACCATGAGGGCGAAGGCAAGTTCACAAGCCAGATACTAGTCTTGAGAGGCAAAAGGGAAAAGCAGGGGGAAAAAAAATCAGTTGAGAAGATCAGAGGCACAGACACCACTGGGCACCTAGAGGAGGTGAGGAGAAGCAGGATCTTCCCTGGGGTCCCTTGCCAGGGAGTCAGCCGATCTGAGGGACCAACTAAGGCAGCTGAGCAGGGGGCAGGATTGCGGGACGGGGCAGCCTCTGGCCGGAATTTTCTTCCTGGAGCCCAGTGTGGAGGAGAAAGGACAATGAGTAGCGAACAGAGTGAATGTAAGTACCAACAGCTCCCCTGAAGGCCCAGGCCCGGACAAGGGAAACAAAGGCTGCAGGACCTGGGGAGAGAGGAGAAGGCAGGGTCAGAGGGACAACCAAGGCACAGGCGGTGGGGTGGCTGGTTAGTCAGCTCCTGATGCTGAACCTCGTATCTTATGCCTGGGCCAGACACCAACACCGTGAAGGAGAAACCGGCTTTAGTGTTCTATCCGTGGGTCCCCAGCTGAGTTGGTAGGATTGCTCAGTAGTCATCTCTTAATAGACAACTGATAGTGAACAGTGGTCACCTCCGGGGCTCTGTAAACACCGATGTAGCTGGAACTCCTAAGGTGATAAGGGAGAGACATGGACCCTTCTGGGAAGCCTGTCCTACTAGGCACCCTCTGAAGACAGCTGCTGGGGAGGGGTTGTCATGGCATTCCCAGAGAAGGGCCCTCCTTCCTCCCGATGGAGCTCCAGGGTGCTCACCATGTCTCCGGTTACTCGGACTCCATAAGTTCAAGGAGCATGTCCTCCACATTTTGGAACTGAGGGTGGAGAAGGAGAGACAAGGGAGTGGTCAGATCAGCCCTGAGACTTCCCCCTTTTCTTCTGGCTCAGTTTTCCTCAGCCTGGGTTAGTCCTGGGACCTGAGGTGAAGAGGCTAAGCCCTCTCAACCAGTCTCAACCAGTCTCAACCAGCCTCAACCAGCCTCAACCAGCCTCAACCAGCCTCAACCAGCCTCAACCAGCCTCAACCAGCCTCAACCAGTCTCGGTCAGTACCTACCATAGGGGGTTCTTTGAGCCAAGACCTCAGAGGATGGTTTCTCTTTTGTCTCTCTAAGCCTTACAAAATACCTGCATTTAGTTCCCCTTCTATTAGCTTCTGGTGCCAAGGTGGAGGAAGACAGAGCTAGCCCATGCCAAGACCGGAGACCGGGATCACCCAAGGCTACCCACCCAGTTCTTGGGGTACTCTGTGCTTGCCTTGATGTGATACAGTATCTGCCAGAACATGGAGTTGCAGCTTCGGTACCTTTCCTCAGGGTATAGCTGCCACATTAAAGGCAGCTCGTAAGGCACGAGCTGACTGTTGGTCATACTAGACCCCAAGGCGACGTTTTCCTGTCGCATGATCACCTGGAATTTTCCATCAGTCTGCAGAGGGAAGAACAGAACACAGTCTTTGCCTCTTGCTTACCAACTGTCAGGCTCCTTAGAACACAACCATCAGTATCAACTTTCGCTCAGGAGCCTGGGGCTGACCCCGGAAACCTGAGCACAGAGACCGACCACCCCTGGGCCCAACCCCACGGGCTGCGCACAGTCTTAAGGTCTCTGGCTGGGCCAGGGTCTAGTCATCCTTCAGGGTGCACTTTCTTCTTGCCGACCTCCTGTTAGGTAAGTCATGTAGCCCTCCAGCTTGGTCCCAAGTGCATGTTTGGAAAGGTCATCCATGTAGAGCAGAGAGGACAACCTTGGGTGTCAATTCTTAGAAATTATCTACGTTTTCTTTAGTTTATTTACTTATTTGAGACAACATCTCTTACTGGCTTGGAGTTCACCAAAAAAAAAAAAAAAAAAAACAGCAACATCCCCTCAAAAACCAAAACAACCAAATCCAAACCAACCAACCAAAAAAATGGCTGGTTTTGTTGGTCAGTGAGCTCTGGAGGTCTGAGTATAGTTGCTTCCCGAGTTGAGGCCTCCCAAGCTGTGTCCACCACACTAGCTTCCTCAACTTGAACTCTGGGGGCTGAATTCCAAACCTTATACTTACAAGACAAACACTTGGCCAACCTTAACAGCCTTGCCAGGGATCTGACTTTTGTACACTGTCCTCTTTTAAATGAGGGATCTATCCATGGATCTGCTGTGGCCAACTGTAAGTGAAATGCAGTCTTTTCTATCAGAGGGTTAAACAAGACAAAGGAGCCACCACCTCTAAAGAGGCTGGCACGAGCCCCTAGGTCAAAAATCCCTCTTACAGCTCTTTTTTTTCTAAGATCTAAGTATGTATTTTTTTAAAAAAGATTTATTTATTTTATGTGACTACACTGTAGCTGTTCTCAGACACACCAGAAGAGGGCATCTGATTCCATTACAGATGGTTGTGAGCCACCATGTGGTTGCTGGGAATTGAACTCAGGACCTTTGGAAGAGCAGTCGGTGCTCTTAACCACTGAGCCATCTCTCCAGCCCCTAAGTATGTACTCAAGGTTGCAATCTATTTTCAAAGTTGTGCTTCGCTCGCTCGCTAATCAACAGCACAGTTCTGAGTCTTTCAACCATGTAGGCACATGAGGCTGAACTCTTGACCAATGGGTGTGGGACTCAGGACCCCTCTGGCACAGCAACAAACCTGCAGAAGTGTAACTTTATGTCTTGCTAAAATGCTTTGGATTGTGTGATCATTTTTTGAGATCCTCCCCCCCACACACACACACTCATTTCTAACACTTAGAATCTGATGACAGACAGCATTTCTCCATCATTGCCATGACAATGGTTTCCTCAGTTACTGTCTTCTGATGCCAGGGTTATGAAAGTCATGGCTTCTAGACTCCTCATACCTTCTCCTCTTGGGCAGAGGGAGTCCAGGGTCCACAGAAATCCACAAAGCCCACACAAGAGTATCTCTGCCTCCTTCCACTGTTCTGTTCACACCCCTTCCCCCTCCCCTGTCCATTTCCTTCCAGCCACAATGGGGTGTCTTGTTTGGAGGGGTTCTCACTGTCCACAGCAAGCCTCCCACAAATCTACCTAGAGCTAACTCCCTTTGAGGCAGCCCTCTGTTCAAATGTAGGTCTATAAAGAACAAACATTTCATAAAACCATGTTAGAGTGTTAGAGAGACGAAACATGCAATTTTATTAACTCCCAGGAGCTAAGATCTGTTGTTCTGAAGCAGAGTCTCACCACTATCATCCTTGCAAGCCTAGAACTTGCTCTATAGACCAAGCTGGACTGAGACTTACAGAGCCCCACCAGTCTCTGCCTCCCAAGGGCTGAAATCAAGGGAGATAATGCCACATAGATACGAACATGGTACAACATGCAGTCTCACTTCCTGTCTATCATGTGCATCCTGGGAATCAAATTCATGCCATCAGGCTTAGTAGCAAGCACCTTCTCAGCCACCTTACCAGCTCCTGAAAATGAGTTTTATTATCCACCAATTTGGGATGGAAAAAAACAAAACAAAAACAAAAACCTCACTGCTTAATCACACAAAACAACCCCCACTCCCATACCCAATACAAGCAAATCCTACAAGATAGCCTAGTTAAGACCTGGTGGGGCCAAATGCCACAGGCCTGCAATGCCTACTAGTTAGTAAGCTGAGGCAGGATGATCCTAAGTTCAAGGCCTACCTAAGATACAAAGGGAGTTTAAGGTCAAACATAAGTATCTAAGACCAAGTCTCAAAACTCAAAGGGCTGGGCTGGGGCTCCTCACGTCTGTTGTGCGCAGCACCCTGGGTTTGCACATCAGCAGTGCAGGGGAAGAGAAAGCAATTTAAAACTCCAAACAAGAGGGCTCAAAAATCCAACACACAACCCACAAACTGCTGACACCCCCTCTACACACACACACACAGTGCACTACAGCACAACTCACTTCTTCCCGCCCGCCCCCCCACACCATGTCTACTTTCTTTCCCCACAGGACTCATGACCAGCCTTATGCACTGGCTACCCCGTTCGCCAATGCACCACCTTCCCAAGCATAGAGCTCCTACCCTACTCCCTGCGAGCCCTCAGTGCAGACCTGTGCTTGGGTCATTAAACACTCACACGTGTTTGACGCCTGGGTTTATTTTTCCCAAGGAGAGAACAGCCCTGTGAAATGATCTGAGTTGAATCTGTTAAGCCAGATTGAGGTGCCAGGTGTGTAAGCTCCACCATTCACAGCCTCTGACAACACTCTAACCACTGTCATAAATTATTATTTTTTCCTTATTAACACAAGTGACCGCTTACATGGTTAAGACCCTGACTTCTTCGGTCATGGGAAATAAACCCTGCCTCACAGTTTGCTACCAGGCTCCTGTTCGGTCAGCATCGATCACAGCTCTGGGATACTCTCTGGCTCATGGTTTGGGTGAAAAGCTATTTGTTAACCTGATATTAAAAAGAAATGTCCACCCATGTGATTTTCACACATCTGACTTAATATTAAAAAACAAAACAAAACAACTAGATATATACAAACTTAGTACTGTAAAGATGACAGCAAGAATGTAAATTTAAGAGCCCAGAATTGTGGCTCCACCATCTGCTAGCGGCGCCCCAAGTCTGCCAAGCTCACAACCCCAACTTTGCGGGCTTGGAGACAGTTCCCAGGTCCTAGCACATCACACAATGTCCCAGCAGTTTAATTTTGCTTTTATAGCTTTCCTTGGCTTTACAAGTGGAACACTTTTCAAGAATTTCTGCCGGAAAGTACCTCTCTTAGAGATTTCTTTTGAAAACACCAACATTCATAAAGACCCACGCGGAGGCTTCCACAAGCAAAACAAAGTTAAATCTTATTACCGACGTGGATGCCATTAGCCATCTTAGAGATACTCCAATAGTATGGTTTAGGAAAGCCTTGCTGCACCTCCAAATGATTGTTAGACACCCCAGGCAATGCGTGAAAGGGGCTTGTCCTCAGCTCGGGGTGCCTCCTCCAGGCCCACAAGGTCCGACTCAAATGACTTTCATCCGGGGTCTTCCTAGTCCCCCTGTTTCAGGGACAAGGGACCCTCTGTACCCCGGTCTCCAGCTACCAGGAATCCCAGGCCCAGACAGGGCACATCCCTGCTCTGCTGCCCCACCTGCTAGCCCCAAGGCGGTTGGTACCTTGATGACTATGGGCAGCCAGCTTCGACGAAATTCATCCAGGTACACGTGCTTCTCCCAGATCCACAGGCGGTCGGGGTGTGGAGGTCTCTCTGGCCTGTATGCCAGCTGGGTAGCCATGGCATCTGGTCGGAGCAAGAAGCAGAAAATTGCACTGCTACTCTGTGATAAAGCTACTTCCTAAGTGGTGAGCATGAGAAACTACTTATCACCACCAGGTGTGGGCCTGTGCCCCCTGGAGTGAGGCAGGGCGGGGCAGCATAGTGTGGGCGGGGCAGCGTAATGTGGGCGGGGCGAACCACAAGGATGGTACAAGGGCAACCAGGACGACTTCTTGAACCCAGGAACGCACGCACGCACCCAGGCAAGGTCTAGGCTTGCAGATCTGACCCCATCAGATCTAGGATTCTTCAAGGCCCCCAGGAGGTCTTACTTTTTCTCCAGGTACACCCGGCCACAGGAAAGGTACTCAGATCCTGTCAGGAAACACTGCCCTATGCTTCCTTTATGGTGAGGACCCCAAGGTCCTAGTCAGCTACTTTGTGTGACTGCTTAAGCCACACCCCGATGAGAACGAGGTCCATCTACATATCTTCTGGGATCTGAGGCTGTCGAGGGTGGGGTTCTGTCACCTTCAGCCAGTCCTTTTGGGTGTCAAAGGCAGTTTCCTTTGCAAAGTTCAGGCCCCTCCCTCTTCCTCACGTGACTTTTTCCGTGGCTCAGATGAGGCTGTAGTCTTCTAATAGCCTTGCGAAACATACTTTTGAAAACACGGCTTTTTGTACTCCGACTTAGTGAGCGCATCATTCCAGACCCATACTTAAAAAGACAGCCCCCCCCCCCAAGATCCATGGATTTGGAAAGTCTCTGAGTTGCTCAATCAAAATTGTCTCATTGTAAACAAATAAGGAAAAACAACTTCTCTTTATTTTACTGTAACATGCCCATTAAGGCAATTAAGAAATGAATGGAAAACATGTAAAACCCAGCTCCAGGCCAGTTACTTCAAAAGGCCCTTCAGCTGCATCCTCCCGTTTTTTTCCCCTCTCCTGGAGGACCCATGGAGGAAGCCATTTGTGGTCTTTAGAAGGTCAATGAATAATCAGGTGTGGTCATCTGGTCAAATCCCCCAGATGTGCCAAGATGGCCTGAGGTCAGCCAGGTGTGTTCAGATTAACCCGGAAAAGAAACAAAGAAAAGACGTCAACCCAGCAAGTGCAGCTCTGAGGGACCTTGGCCTTCAGTGTTCAGACTGGAAGCTTTCCTACTAATTTCCCTGTCTAATTTTGGCTGTCTCCGAACCCAGATTACTTCACGGAAAGATGAAGTATTTTGGAATAAGCTTGGTGTGCAGCCTTAGCGATAATTATTCATTTTTTAATTGATTATTTTGTGTTTGTATTTGGGGGTACCTACCATGTAGGGCTTGTGGGGGGTCGGAGAACAACATTGTGTACTCAGTCATCCCTGGGATTGAACTAAGGTTGTCCTAGGCTTGGTGGCAAACACTTTGACTCACCGAGCCTTCTCACTGGACCACAAAAGTCCAGTTTAAATTGTGCTGTTTTGTGGCAAGGGAGAGAGTCCCCTAGGAGCCAGGATGGCCCAATTCAGGCACAGCATGGCCCCAGGAGCCAGAATGTCACGAATCTTTTAATTTCCTTCCTCCACCCTCTGCTTTTCTATGTGGTGTTGGGAAACACAGCATCTGTTTCCTAGGTGAGGGGTCAAGGATTCTGGTCCCCTTTTTTCCCCTTATTCTGAAAATATTACTGTAAGTTTGCACAAGGTTCTTATTGAGAAAAAGGAGACTCCATTCTTGTGTGGTGGTGTTTCATTTAGAAAGGTCTGGAAACAAGTCCGCCCCAGGGGTGGGGCAGGAGTTCACCTTGATACTTTTAAAATGTAAATTTCACAACCCAGGGGGGGGCGGGGAACAATAGCTAATTGTGTGGTCTCTACGAGAGGAGCCTCCAGGTTTGTTATCTTCCGCTATCTCGAGGCTCCAGGCCTGTCAGCTAGAGTTTCAGAGTTTTCTGTCCCCCTTTCGAATCTTCCTTTTGTTAGTCCTTGAGTTCCCACGCGTTAAGCGCCTGTATTTCACAAAGCAGTCATCCTGCAAGTCCCCTGAACCCTTTGCGCCTTTGCGTCCTGCCTCAGGTCTGCTTCCCCCTTGACCGCTATCACCTGTGAACTTGGTCCATCCTTTGCCAGTTTGGCCTCAGCTGCAAAGGAGTAGAGGAAGCCCCTCCTCCTCTGAGCCGTCCCTAAGGTCCTTTCACGGGGAAAGGGGCGTGGTTGACAGACCCGACATCAGCATTAGAAAGCCTGTAGTTTTTTTTTTTTTTTTTTTTTTTTTTTTTTTTTTTTTTTTTTTTAGCACGAAGTTTCTGCCCCAAGCACTCTGTGGAGTGCTCTAGTCAGGAATAAGGAAGCCATCCTTCTTGTTTGGGTTCCAATTAGTAGCCAAAGGGAGGGCCCGGTCTAGAGACTCCGGACTACAAGTATGGGCCTTCGGGCTAACCGTGTAGCATCACCTGGAGCTCGTAAAAGTGGGGATTGCGAACCCTCCCAGCCCTCTGGAGTTAGATTGCACTGGAACAGTATCCCCAGGTGATTCCAGGGCAGAAAGAGGGCGTCAGAGGTGGTGGTGATGGGGAATGACACCTTAGCACAGCACCAAGCTTTCTGCATTTCCTTGTGACACAGGAGTTAGGCACAGGTTTAGTTCTCTTGTTTGAGGTCAAACATCTAATACACAGAATGTTCTTAGAGGAACGTCCCGGTAACCACGGCCACTCTAACCAAACTTCGCCAGTGATACCTCTGGCTGTAAAGGGCCCAAGTCAGGGATTCTCAACCTTCCTAATGCTGAGACCCTTTCCTCGAGTGGCGACCCCAACCATACATTTAGTTTCGTTTTTATTTCAGAACTGCGATTTTGGAACTTATGTGAGTCGTAATATAGGCAGTTGACATACGGGATGTATTTTTCATTGTTACAAGTTGACCCGAGGGGTCGCGACCCACAGGTTGAGAAATGGCCTGCTCAGATCCGGAGAGATGGAGGCTTGAGTTGAACTTTGAATCTGTCTGTCTTTCTGTTTGTTTAAAGGACACTTGGGCCTGGAGTAATGTAAGATAGTAAAAACCACTGATCAAGTGAGCTCAGGGTATATCGTAGGGCTTGAAATGATAATCTCTACATTGATGGACAGCCGGGATGAGGACCTTTCAGATAGAAGCAGGCTCAATTGTACCGCGATTAAGCCACTGTCTATGTAACTTAAAAAAGAGTTCCCTGAAAGTTTTAGTGAGGGGCCAGCCCATGGCGCATGTAGGGATCTTGTTAACATGCAGATTCTAATATGGGAAAGTTGGGGTGGGTCTTAAGAATCTGCACTTTTTAAGAATATATTTTTTTATTTTACGCATATGGGTGTTTTGCCTGCATGTGTGTCCATGCCCCGAGTGTATGCCTGGTGCCCGTAGAGCCCAGAGAAGGACGGCAAACCAGCTGACACTGAAGTTACAGATGCTTGTGAGCCGCCACATGGGTGTTGGGGGTCAAACGTCGCTCTTCTGCGAGGGCAGTATTTCTTGAGCTAGCTTTGTGATTTCAAAGTTATTTTATATGGGATTCTAGTTGGTTAAATGGGGTGGGGCTTATTTTTGTATCTGAGGTATATGAATTATACTGTGTACATTAGGTAGCAACCTAGTCAAGTTATACTTTCTCAGGTATTTTCAGCCTTCTCTTAAACACTGGTGAGTAGCATTTTCTGGTCAAGAATTCTTCTACTACCGTTATTAAATATCAAGTTTCTGGGTAGATGTGGGTCTCTTTCTGAGTTTTGTCTGTCCTGTTGCATTTCTAGGATAAAACCACACTTATTAATAAACCATTTATAGGTTTTAAATACCAGGGAGACCTTGCCCTTATATTTCTTTTTTTTCAAAATTATTTTAACTGCCTGTGGGTGTTTGCGTCTTTGCATTTAGTGTTGGGGGATTTGGTTGACATCTTAGCGAATGTGTATATCAGGCAAAAATTAGTCTTTATTGGTATTTAAAAACATCTTCATTGAGTGTTGTTATTTTTGTTTGGCATAGTTCTGTTTTATAGTTTTGTTGAATGGCGTGTGTGTGTGTGTGTGTGTGTGTGTGTGTGTGTGTGTGCCTATGTGTATATATACAAAGACCAGAGGAACATCTAGTATCTTCCTCTATTGCTCTTCTCCCTGTATTGCCTTAAGACAAGGTCTCTCATTGAAATGAAAGTTTGCCATTTAGACTAGTAGCCAGCAAGCCCTCAGGACTCTTTTATATCCACCTCTTAACGGTGGGGTTATGTGCACCAGCCGCCATGCCTGGCTTTTTACAAGAGTGCTGGAGATTCGAACTCAGGTCTTAGGCTTGTATTTTTTATGCTACTTCCTGGAATGATGGTGTGCTGTTGGATTTTGGTGGTATTCTTATACTTACCATCCCTATTGGACGCTCGTATTTTAATCCTCGTGGTTGGTTTATCTCGAACAGTTTTTCTTCTCCTGTCCTTATGTATCTGCTTTTGTCTGTCAGTCTTTCAGTATCAAGCTCTGTCTGTTTGTCCCATTGAGTTTCCCTGTTTGCTAGACTCCGGTGCAGTGAAGGTCTGTGCTGGTGGTCATCTGTCTTTAGTAAGAATACTTGAGGGGCATGTTGGCTCAGTCATGCAATCCTTACCCCACAGGGAGCCCGAGGCAAGAGGATTGCATGTTCTGGGCAAGACTTGGGATACACAATGAGCCTGCATCTCAGAAGGAATGAAAAAAAAAAAAGTAAATGTAAAAATAAATATGAAGAACACTTCTAAAATTTAACGAGTCTAGCACACTGCTAGACGTCACTTTGGGAAGACACAGAGTATCTTCTAACACTTTGGGAAGATACATAGTATCTTCTAAAGAATCCTCTTGCCGTTTCTGCGTTCCCACAGCCCTGTTCTTTGGTCCTTTGACATGAATGCATCTGCTCAGTCGGTCCGCAGTCACGGGACACAGGTGCTCCAGGTGCTCCAGGTGCTCCAGGTGCTCCAGGTGCTCCAGGTGCTCCAGGTGCTCCAGGTGGCTGACCCGGGACTCGGCTCCCCTGCTTCCTGACTGTGGAGCACTCAGTCTTTGCTAGGGCATGGTAAATGTTTCCTGTCTAACTTCTTGTTTCTAGAAATGAGGTGACTGCTCCCAATCCCTGATAAGCCGAGTCGCTCTTGCTTGGGATTAGCCTACTCTAGCATATGAGACCTAAGATGGTTTTTCTTTAGATCTAGAAAGTTCTTAGGTGTCTCCACACAGTCTCTGACTCTACCCTCTGCCCCCTGTGTCTCAGGCTTGTCCCTTTCTGTCTTTTGGCTAATACATCCCAGGAGGCTTTTTTTTTTAAAGATTTATTCATTTATTTACTATATATAAGTATACTGTATCTGTCTTTCAGACACACCAGAAGAGGGCATCAGATCCCATTACAGATGGTTGTGAGCCACCATGTGGTTGCTGGGAATTGAACTCAGGACCTGTGGAAGAGTAGCCAGTGCTCTTAACCACTGAGCCATCTCTCCAGCCCTCCCCCAGGAGGCCTTCTTACACTGGCTGTTCCTTCAGCAATTGATTCCCCAAGAGTAGTTGCCGTGTGACTTACCTCAGCTAGCAACGTTTTCATTTCAGGGATTATATTTTTGTCTCCACAGTTCATTCCTGAGGATGAGCCAGTGAAGAATTCTGTCTTAAACTCGATGGAAGGGAAATGTAAAAAGATTTCTATACCCATGGAGAAGAGCATTTCAAAAAAAAAAAAAATAGGCACAATGTCTGTCTCTATGTGAACACAGGTGACAGGCCGGGAAGAACTTAGGCAGACTGTTTAAGACAGAGGGATGTTGGTGAAGACTGATCAGGGGATGACAAAGGAGGTGCCCTGCCTGCCCTCTAAGTCCGTGTGAAGACATTCAACATTATTACAAGAAAAACGGATAGAGCTGAGAAGCAGAGCTCCCTCCTGTCAGGTGGAGGGAGCCTAAGCTGTCTGATGAGCTCCATGTTGGATTCCCCCTGTTAGGATTCTGTAAACCCCACCCCACAGTTACCTGGCAACAGCAGGTAGGCTCCGCCCTACAGTTCCCTGGCCCTATAAAAGGGACTGCCTGCTCCCTCTTCTCGCTCTTTGCTCTTCCCCTTGCCCCTCCTTTCCCTATTCCCTCTCCCCTCTTCTCTCCTAGTGCACATGGCCGGCCTCTGCTTCTCTTCTCTTCTCTCTCTCTCTGCCTCTACCACCCTCTTAACTCCCTGCCCCATGCCCTGAATAAACTCTATTCTGTATTATACCATCATGTGGCTGGTACCTTCAGGGGGAAGGGATTCCCAACACGGGTCCCCCAGAGGCAATCCCCTCACCCCCATACCCTGCTGCATCTCCATGGAACATATCCTCCCCTTCATTTTTTTCCTAACATTGGTGCCGTGACTCAGACATCTCTTTCCTGTCACCGACCATGCCTGTGCCTATGTGCCAGTATTGCTATGGTGGCAGAAGCGGGTGGGTTTCAACTCGAATTGGAACATTGTACTCGTTTAAAGACTTTTTTTTATTATTTTAGGTTTCTTTATGTGTATTGAATGTATGGGGTGTGCACTGTGTACCTGGAGGGCCCGTGGATGTCAGAAGACAGCATCTAATCCCCCGGAACTGGAGTCAGGTATGGATGGCTATGATCTACCTACTGTATAGGTCTGGGAACCAAATCTGGGTCTTCTATATGAACAAGTGCTTTTACCTACTGAGCCACTTCTCCAGCATATTAATGTGTAATATATTATAAATGAATATATATTAAATAGATATATATGTATATGTAGATATTAAGGTTTGGACCTGAGACTTTTTACCTTTCACTACAAACCTATAGGCCTGTTTCTCACAACTCTCCCCATCCCTTTTTAAAACAAAACAAAACAACAAAGAAAAAACCTTTTCCTTTGAGATAAGGTTTTGGTACATTGTCCAGACTGGCCTTGAACATTTCCTGTAACCAAGGCAGGCCTTGAATTTTAATCCTCCTGCTTCAGTCTCCCAAATAGCCGAGATTATAGATTGTTCCAATGGACCCAACCCAGTTTATCTCTTATAACCCAAGATTCCACTTCAAAATTTTGTAGATGTGACATATGCATGCAGCGTGGTACCCAGCACAGCCCAGCACATCCACATGGCAGTGTGAGCCTGGGAGAGCTCAGACTCGGTTCCAGTAAAGGAAAGCAAGAGGCAGAGAGAGGCTGCCGCGTGAGAAGCATTGTGTATTCGAACCTGGAATTGTATAGTTATGTCAGAGGCAAAAGCTACCCCCATTGTCTCTCCTGAATTCTTGCTTTAGTTTCTTTGAGCAGAATGAACTCAGTGAATGGTGTTTATGTGGGTCTGTATAGGAGGGTAGGGGGGCATCAAGTGAAACTAGGATGAATCCAGTCCCTGCTTACATGGACGTGGGAGTGAGTCCCCATGCTACAGAAGAATGGAAGCATGTGAAAAACTGGTGTCTGCACCCCAAGAGCTGGATGAGGAGATTACCATTTATAGCTTGAGCTACCAAGTTTTGGGGAGATTTTTGTTTGTGTGGTGCACAGGTATGTGAGTATGTTCTTGGCCGTTTTGTTCATGTGTCCCAACGGAATTGTTTGTGGGAACTCAGAGTGATGCGCTCACAGTGCCAGCCCTTAGCCTGTCTGTCTATTGTGATTTAGTTCAAGGATGCTCAGTGTTCAGGTTAAAAGACCAGTAAGTGTTATTTAAAGGCATTTGGGATGTGACAGCTACAAGAAAAAGGTACTCATTGGTTTGGAAGACTGGAGGGTCCCTCTGATGAGCATCCTCAACATCTGGAAAAGCTATAATCAACAGAGAAGAGGCCTACATGAGAAATAACCTTTGAAAACACAGGCCAAGGATAATGGTCCCTTTTTCGGTCCAGGGAACTATTTCCATCTTGTGCAATGTACTGGTTTGTTTTGTGTCAACTTGATACAAGCTGGAGTTATCAGAGAAAGGAACCTCCCTTGAGAAAATGCCTCCATGAGATCCAGCTGTAAGGCATTTTCTCAACTAGTGATCAAGGGGGGAGGGCCCAGTCCATTGTGGGTGGTGCCATCCCTGGGCTGGTAGACCTGAGTTCTATAAGAAAGCAGGCTGAGCAAGCCAGGGGAAGCAAGTCAGTAAGTAACATCCCTCCATGGCCTCTGCATCAGCTCCTGCTTCCTGACCTGCTTGGGTTCCAGTCCTGACTTCCTTTGGTGATGAACAGTGATGTTGACGTGTAAGCTGAATAAACCCTTTCCTCCCCAATTGCTTTTGGTCATGCTGTTTTGTGCAGGAATAGGAACCCCGACTAAGACATGCAGTATCATTTTCCAAGATGGAAGAATTTCAACATGTCTGCTATGGAGAGAGGCAACCACTGCAAGCACGGTTCTAGTGGAACCGCTTCATTTTCTGAGCCTTGGTTTCTTTATCTGTAGGTTGGAAAGAAGCTGACCTTCAGAGAGCTGTGTGAACACAATAATGATGGTTGCTGTAAAAATGCTAGATCAAAGGAGTCCCAGTTGCATTTGAACATGCTATGAATAATCATTGTATTATAATTTAAGTCTAGCCTGTAGACAGTCCTGGACCTCCTCCTCTCTCGATGTCTGCAGATGACAAGGATAATTATGCAAACCGACTTCAGGCTTCCTGTCCCCAGGTGAGAGTCCCCTGTTAATCAGCGCACAAGCTGGGGGCCTTGGTGCCAGAGTGACTCACAGAGAGGACGAGGCGGGTCTTTGTCCGGTGTTGTGCAGCTTATTAATGTAATTCCCCTTGGTTGCTTTGTGCTCTGTCTGTTGATGAAACAGCACTTTCATCCGAGGACAAGATGCCAGCTCACAGTGGGTTCGCGGGTCCCCGGTGCCGAAGCTGCTTGTTTCGTCCGACTCTGCAAGCTTGCTCCTCCCCACTGAAGTCTTGGAGCTGCATTGTGTCGAGTTGCAGGAATCCCACGGAAGAGGAGATAGAGAAAAGGTGAGCTCAAATCTCCTCTTGCAAAATCCACTCCTGGCATAGGAGTTTTTGCCAGCTCTTTTCCCTTGCACTGATTTAGTCGCTGAGAACGGGTCTAAAGTGGCTGGTTTGTTTTGCCCACCTTCTCCTCCCATCCTTGGTCTGTCTTTATCACTCCTGACACCACAGTGAGATCTTTGAAACTGTGAATTTGGCAGGTTGTTGCCCGTAGGATAAGTCACATGCTCCAGAGTGGGTTATATAAGACTGAAGGAGACCTTGCTTCATAAAGAACTGGACAGGGAAACTGGTGATGGCCACTGTCCACTAAGAGCAGGAAGATGGTGGCCCATACAGGACAGGGATGGCTGAGATGAGGGAGAAGGAGAGGGCTGTCAAATCTAGTAAGGAAGTAGTGTCTGCAGGAAGTAAAGAATTGACAGGAAGTAGAGTCTGCAGGAGGAAGCATGTCTGCTTGGGTGGGGGAAGGGTTGGGGAGGATGGGTGAAGAAAGGAAGAGTATAGTCTCTGCCTCAACGCCCTCCTAGAAACAGGGTGGACGAAGTTGCCACTCTGTCATGATGACACGGGAGAAAAAAATGCTTCTCTTCCCCCCACCCCCCATGCCCAACCAAGCGATGGAACCTTAGAGAAAGACTCCCGAGTTGGTTTTTAATTTGATAAGTACATTGTCAAAAGCCAAGAACGAGGGCCTATGGGGATGAAGTGAGTAGATAATGTATTGCAAGGAGACATTATTAAACGGGCTGGGTACCAGGTCTGTTAGAGCTCTGTCCACTCACACAAGGGGTTCTCAACCTGTGGGTTGCGACTCCCCAGGGGACAGGTGGCTCTTTCATAGTAGTCACATGCCACTTATCCTGCACATCAGATCTCTACGTTATGATTCATAACTATAGCAAAATTACAGTTATGAAGTACCAACAGAAGTAACCATGGCTGGGTGTTGCCACAACACGAGGAACTGTGTTAGAGGGTTGCAGTGTTGGGAAGGTTGAGAACCATTGTCCCACATCCAGAAGGTGAGGCTGGGCCATCTCTTCAGCTGTTAGCGAAGAGCTACCGCTAAGATGTGAGCTGCGACACTTTTGCTCTTGCAGACCTGAGAGCGTGAGACTGAGACGGGTCCTGGGACAGGGTGCCGGACGCACGGCTGGACCTTGGGCAGAGCCCCGTGCAGTGGCACCCGTGTAAAGTCACAGCATGGGTGTGGTCGTTTGAATGGGAATGTCCCCTATAGACTCAGATGCTGCTTGGTCCTCAGTTAATGGACTTCTTTGGGGAGGGTTAGGAGGTGGTCTTGCTGGTGGAAGTGTCACTAGAGGTGGGCTTTGAAGTTCCAGATGTCCCGAGCCATTCCCAGTGCTCCCCCAGCTTCTCCTTTGCAGAGCTATGAGCTCTTGGCTCTCGCCTGCCTTGCTGCCACACCTCAGCATGATGACGACAAACCCTTCCCCTCTGAAACTGTGAGTCCCTTACCTGGGTCATAGGGCTTACGGCAGCAGTAGAAAGTTACTAATTCATAACTGGACCAGGTGACATGAGGCTGAGAACACTGTGTGACATCTCAGAAAAGTGACAGGTAAAATTCACACTGCAAAGAGTGAACACGTTAAGATAGAAATGAGGCATTCCTACCCTCGGGGAGCGTTTGACGTCATGGAAAGAGAGCCGGGTGCCGGCACGGCTAATTGCTGAAAACTCAATTCTGTGTTGCATTTTGATATGAATTTATTTTTTTTAATTCCTACAAAAACTCTGTGAGGAGATTACCTTCATTCACACATAAAGAAATGGTGACATGTTCTGACAGGCTAAAAGCTGTTCTGCGTCACCCCTAAGATGCAAAGAGATTTTACTTTTTTTTTTTTTTTTTTTTTTTTAAATTAGTTTCTTGGCTTCTTGAGACAGGGTTTCTCAGTATAGCCCCTGGCTGTCCTGGAACTTGCTCTGTAGGCCAGGCTGGCCTCAAACTCAGAGATTCTTCTGTCTCTCTCGTGAGTGCGGGGATTAAAGGCATGAGCCACTAGTCAAACATTCTCAAATATTTGGAGTTATTTAAGGAAATGGGTTCATGATGAACACCTTTGTGTATGTTTGGAGCTATTTGTGCCAAACAGCTGTGTGCTCACAAATGTGGTTACATCCTTAGCAATAATTTAAGGTAAGTGTGAGACATTTGTCCTCAGGGCACTGTGTTGGGCAGCCTTAGATAACGCTGACACTTATTGTTTTGTTAGAATAAAGGTTAGGCATTGTTTTTTCTTTAGACCTTTATTGCAAGTATACTATAATTTTGTTGTTCGCTGGGAAGGAGTGTCTGTCAGGAGTAGGCATGTCAATCTGGTCTCTGAGTGACAGCAGACAGACCCCTGCCCTTTACATAACAGCCTGGACTGGGTTATAGCCAGCTGAGCCTCCACTTAACTGGAACTGGCCAGGTCCTCATGGAAGTCCAGCTCTCTGGAACACTGGCTGCTCTGAAAAAAACGCCTAAGCTGTAAGAACAATGTAGCCAAAGCCCGGGGTTCAGCTCCGGGAGGTCTTGCCTGAGTCACAGTTGCTTCGGACAAACCTTGGAAGGCTGAGTCCCAGGCAAGGCAGGCTTTGTGCGCCTTAGAGAAACCTGAAGTTTTTCTCACTCCAGACAGGAGAGGGAACACTCAGCAAGAGAGTGGGATGGTGCAAATACAGTCCCTCATTTGAATACTGCACTCTCTTCCTGGTGGTCCAGCCAGAACAAATAGCTTGGGTTTTGAGTTAGCCAGGCACAGCACACAGCCAAATAATAGGCTCCTTATCTTTGAATGCTTATGATTTTCTTGAGTAGAGAAGGCCGTGCGTGTCACATGAAGAGGTACAGCAGTGGTGTCCCAGGACAGAACGGGGCCACAGCGAAAGACATGGAGACCACAGAAGGCAGAGGGTGGTGCGTGACATTGGCCAGCCCCAGACACTGGAAGACTGAAGACTGGCCACTCTTTCTCGTGTTTCTGTTGCTGTCTGGGAGGATGCCGAGATAAGCAGTTTCCCTAGTTGTCCGGTGCTAGGCTGTTGTTGACAGTCAGAACCCAGAGCGGTAAGCCTCCCACCCGAGTGTGTAGAGCTTTAAGTCCTTGGCTTTTGAGACCAGGAGCCGGAAGCCTCTAGTTCTTGTGTTATAGCTCCAAGTCTCTGATTCCATTATTCTAATCCATAAACCTTCTGTACTCCAAGGCCCAGGCCTGTCTGAAGAGCTACCTCATGCCTACCGTGATTTCCAACCAAGTAGAGCACAGGGACTCACTGCTAACAGTCCTCACTGGCTCCGTTTTGCCGAAAAGGAGACAAACACATAGTGGGAAAGTGTCCTCTCTCAGGCCCCTGCCGGGCTCCTACCCACGACAGGGCACAGGGCTGGCCACCTTGCCTAGCTGTGTGTCATCTAGGAGTTTGGTTGTGATGATGGCTTTCCCATCACACCCAGCGGCCCTGAGTTCTTTCGCCAGCAACTTGAATGCACAGAGCATTAGAATACTGATTCGATCCCAGAGGGTGATATTGATTTTCCCACCCTTCGCAACTAGAAGACACATCTAACTGCTCTTCCACGATCCTCCCCCAATACCCCCCACCCCTGGTGGACAAGTGAAAGCACTTCTTCCCCTGTGCCTTGGTATATTAATATGATGTGGCATCCGGGCTTCAGACTGTGACCACAGACTTCTGGTACAGGTGCCCTGCCACGGAGGAGCCAGGATGAACTATTGTGTTTGCATTGGATGCCCTGAGGGAAAACCCAGGTATGTTTACCGGTCTCAGGGAGGTGACTGGAGGTGGAGCCTTCAGAGGGGCAGCTATTAGCTCCTGGCTGGAAACCCTGGATAATTCAAACCTACCCAGGGCCTTAATATCTGTCCCCAAACTTGAGGTCGTTCTTAGAGCCTTCTGTTTGCGGTTGTTTTCATTTTTTTTTATATACATAAATATGTATGGGAGTTTTACCTACATGTATGTCCGTGGAACATGTGCATGCAGTGCTGGTGGGAGCTGGAAGAGGGCGTCAGATCATCTGAGCCTGAAGTGACAGGAGCTGGCATTCACCTCTGGAAGAGTAACTCCCTTCATACTCCTGTTGGGCATGGAACTCAGCAGAGAAGATCACCTTTCTCTGACTCCTGGGAGCCAAGGTTAAAGCCATTCCCACACGGGGCTAGGTTCTACCCGTTTTAGTGGCCATGGTTCTTCCTGTCACTTCAGAGGCACCTCCCATAGTCTCTTGTATCTTTAAGATTGTCTGCCCTCTGCTTTGCATATAGAAGCAGACAGCATGGTGGGGTGGTACATTGCTTTGCAGAGACCCAGGGCAATACTTCTGCTGTGCTAAACAAAACAGCATCCCGGCTTTCTTTCTTTCTATTTTTTTTTTAAGAAGAGCATGAAAAAGGATAAGCACCCTGATAAGATGTTGACTTTGCTTTTCTAATTAAGTCTAGGGGAGAATCCTTGCTGCAAAGAAGCCAACAGAATGTTTCTTCAGAATTAATTATGGTAGCTGAATCAGCTTTGGGTGAGCAATCTCTCTCCCCTTGTGTTTCTCTGCCTTGGATAATTTTTAATGAATTATTCATTCTATCAACAAAGCCTCTGCTTTGAGACACTGTGCTAGCTGCTGAGTGTTTGGAAATGACGGTGATGGCCGGCGTGAAGCACCAGGACCTGGGGGTCGGTGCCCTTCTTCCTGCAGAAGCTGTGTGAAGAAGGTGCCCTCGTGGCTAGAGGCAGTTGGAGCAGGTTGAGGTGATGATAGTGGAACATTGGGGTGACTGATGGATGGAGAGATAGAGTCTTTCCTAGCTTTTGGAGAGCTTGGCTCAGGGAGCCAGGGTCCCCAGAAACTCAATGACTAGCAAAGCCAGCCCAAGCTAGCATCTTTCCGGTCCTTGACCCCTAAATATGGAGAATGGAGTTCACAGATCGCAGAGAGAGATCCAGAAGTATTTTGTTATAGGGAGCTGAGGATAAAGTAAGCAGTGGTCCCATAGAGCAGGAGGGGTGCCTGGGAGTGCAGTACTTTGAGGGGCTTTTAGTAGCCAAGGCTCTACCGGAGGATGAGACAGGGGGATTGGTCCAATTTCCACCTCAGGTGCTGAGCTGCCTTGGAATTTCTGTGGCATCCTCGGTATGGTTTCCAGGAAAGGCAGGGGAGGGGCTTCTTTAGGTAAAAAGAGGTTAGGATGAGACATCCCCTCTTTTGGTGTCCCCCGACTTTCTGGCCAGGGATGCACTGGGGATATTTTGGCTTAAACACTTCAGGAATCGCTGTTTCTGGCAAGGACAACGTTGCCCATAGGCCCAAGAATATTTCTGGCTTTTAGCCAAGAACCCTGTTTTTTTGTGGGGGAGGCGAGTCTCTTTAACCCTGTAATTTTCAAACCAGTTTCTACTTCCTAGTCTCGGCAGTAATTTGTTTAACACCACACATCAACTCTCAGAACCTGGAGTCAAACCCAGTGTGGTTTAAACGGGAATGGCCCCTGTGAACTCCTATGTTGGAATGCTTACCCCAACCCACCCCACCCCTAACCCTGTAGTGAAACTGTTTGGGAAGGATTAGGAGGTGTGGCCTTGTTGGAGGAGGTGTGTCACTTGGGGTGGGCTTTGGGGTTTCAAAAGTCCATGGCACTAAGATACCCAGTTATACAGTGGCTTGGGAGTGGGACAGGTTTCATGCCATCTTTGAAATGGACCCATGGGTGGTTTTTTATCCCTCATTCCATGTGTTGCAAGTGTCTGTAGAAGCCCCTCTAGGGCTGGGAATTATTCCGTACATTTGCACAGTATTTAAGGAGACACGTCTCCTAGCTTCCTGCCTAGGAAGATTAGCATCCTGAAGCCTCCGCTACCTAGACAGTGTGGAGCAACCACAGCAACGATCCAGAAAGATGTGCAGGTGAGTGTGGCAGACCTCCCTGTGCAGGGAGGTCTGTCTCTACAAGAGAGCCAGCTTTTCTGGGAATGATGGCTAGAGACAAGCCTCATCTCAGTTCCCCTTACAGTGGCTACTGTAACAAAGAAAGCCACCCACCTCGCTCCAGTGTGGGCATGGTAAATGCTACATGTCAACTAGACTGGACTAAGGGCTTCTTAGCTATTTGGTGAAATACCATTTCTCGGCACTTTTGAGGTTCTTCTAGGGACTGGTACGTGACTCGGGAGACTGAGCAAAGAAAATCACTGTGGTGAGTGTTAAGGAAAAGATGAAGAGAGTGGGGGGTGTGTGGTCCATGAAGGTGCGCCGAGGCCTGGAGGCAAGGGAGATGCCTCTGGGGGGGGCATGTTGGGAATCCCTTCTCCCTGAGGGACCAGCCACACAACGGTATAGTACAGAATAGAGTTTATTCAGGTCATGGGAGAGTTAAGAGGGTGGTAGGGGCAGAGAGAGAGAGAGAGAGAGAGAGAGAGAGAGAGAGAGAGAGAGAAAGAGAGAGAGAGAGAGAGAGAGAGAGAGAGAGAGAAGAGAGGAATAGAGGAGTAGAGGCCGACCATGAGCACGTGGAGGGAGGGGGGAAGGGAAGGGGAAGAGGAGGGGTGGGGTGGGAGAGCAAGGCTGCAAGAGAGCAAGAGCAAGAGAGAGAGGAAGGGGCAAGCAACCCCTTTTATAGTGTCAGGTCACTGGGGTGAAGCATACATGGCTATTGCCAGGTAATTGAGGGGTGGGTTTACAGACTCCCAACAGTGAGGGTAGAGAGAGGAACGGGGACATTTTTGAGTGGGTCTTCCATCTCCTGGCCCTGGCCATCTGCACTCTGGGTGTCAGGCCTTTGGGCCACAACTTGTCCTGTTAGAGTTCTCTGCTCTGAATTCTTGACTTGGACCGAATTACAGGCTCACGTGAGTTGTCTCTGCCTTGACATCAGATTATGGGACTTCACAGCCCTCCTCAGCCATCTTTCCAGCCATCTTGTTCATCCCGCTTCCCTCAGACCTGACTAATACACGTATTTTGGGTTGAGGAGTCCTCAGCATGGCCATTCAGGTATTAGTGTCTCATTCACAGTGCAGCTGTGAACCCTGCAGGATCTCAGGTCCTCAGCATCTGGATAGAAAATAGGGATAGGGCAGAAGCCAAGCACAGGAGGCTGTTTTGGGGTAAGACAAATGATGCTCACGGCACAGCTCAGCATTCTGGGGGCCTGGAAACAGAATGTTGCTGTCTCTCTGTCCCCGTCCATCTGTCTGTCTGTCTCTCTCTCTGCATGTGCATGTGTGAGCACACGCATGTATGTGATGTGTGTGTGTGTGTGTGTGTAGGACACCAGGAACAGGTTTGGGGGACAGCTATCCAGCCTCTGCCACTGGCATCTGCAGCAACTCAAGCCCAGCACACACAGCTGCTGTTCTGCAGGTGTCTGCTGCCATCTGTGTGGCCCCCTTGGAGCTCATTTAGAATTCCAGGACACAGCCTCTTGTCTCGGGCATAAAAGGTACTCGGCACATCTCTCTTGAAGATTGATGCTCACACAAACGATGGATCTCACTCAAACTCAACACACTCTCGAGCTGGCACCATGATTTGCAAGTGTGGCGCTTGGTTCGATACATAAAGACTTCTTTTGGAAGTGGAGGAATGTGTGGTTGAAACAAATCGTGGCAGCATCCTGCAGTGGGTAGTAGCATTGAACGAGCCTGTGTAAGTCCCATAAAACCCTCACTCACAACTGCTTTCTAGAGACCCTCTCTTTGATGATGACCCCCTACACACTAGGCTCACAGTGGTCACTGGGGTTGGTCAGGAGCCCCCCTACAAAGGCTATCTGCCATTAAAGAAAGAAGTAAAGGCTAGTGGCTTGTGGTATCTGTGAGGTACTTCTGCAGTCCCTGAACTACCATCTAGCCAGGGCTCTACCTCAGCACCACTGACATTTTGAACCAGATCGTTCTTTGCTTGTTAGCTGCGCCCCTGACTTTTAGAAGCTATGCGCCAGGAGCGCTGCCAGTTGAGAAAACCAATTTCTCCAGACACTGCTAAATGCCCCTAGGGAGCACTCCCTCCACCCTGAAGTGAGAGAGCTCCCTTCTGGAAATCCCCATGGAGACTATAGGAGCAGGCTATACCGACTATTCCCTCTCACCCCTGTGTGAGCATGGATCACTGGCCACTATCATTTCTGACAAGGTGTCTGCCAGCACCTCAGTTATGGTTAAAGAAAACACTCCGTGAATTCTATTGGAACTGTCACCGGCCCCACCCCCGCCCTCAGGCAGAAGGTCAGGTTGAAGGGATGGGGTGAGCCCTTCAGGTTGCTCAAAGTCACTGCCAGCTTGATCCTTCCTGTCACACCTGATGGCAGACAGAGTGTCTTCCCCTCGAAGAGGTCTCTCTAGTGGGTCGGTGGAGAGATAGTGCTCACAGAGACCTCGAGAGAATTCTGCCTGTTCCATACAGCTATTTGGGGACATTTCTGGGTGTACTGGTTGGTTTTGTGTGTCAGTGTGACACAAACTGGAGTTATCACAGAGAAAGGAGCCTTCCTTGAGGAAATGCCTCCATGAGATCCAGCTGTAAGGCATTTTCTCATTAGTGATGGGGGGGGGGGGCATTGTGGGCGGTGCCATCCCTGGGCTGGTAGACCTGGGTTCTATAAGAAAGCAGGCTGAGCAAGGCAGGGGAAGCAAGCCAGTAAGTAACATCCCTCCATGGCCTCTGCATCAGCTCCTGCTTCCTGACTTGCTTGAGTTCCAATCCTGACTTCCTTTGGTGTGGTGCCCGGACCATGAACGGCTGAAAGGTTTGAAAAAAGGACACAGCTCAATTATTCCAGCTGCAACTGGCTCCAACTCCAGGTGTAAACTTACAAAGGCAGTATGCAAATTCCCTAGCTGCTGGGTGGAGGCGCCCCCCCCCTCCGGGTAAAGTTTATATCCTGAGGTAGCGAAAAGCAAGAACAGGAACAGGTGTGGAGTAGGCTTGTGACTGGGCATTAGTATTACAAAGGAAGGTGTGTTTTCCCATCAATCGGACAGTTCAGCTAACCCTTAGCAGATGGGGGTTGGGCATAACTTCCAACACTTTGGTGATGAACAGCGATGTGGAAGTGTAAGCTGAATAAACCCTTTCTCCCGACTTGCTTCTTGGTCATGGTGTTTTTTGCAGGAATACAAACCCTGATGTAGACACTGGGTTTTTCTGTGCATCCTTCCAACTCCCAACTCACGCCAGAATTTCCCAGGCCAGCTTTCAGAAAGCGACACTTGTGCAGGGTATCTACACCATCTCTGTTCCCCTTTTAGGTGGCAGAGTAGCAGCAGTCCCATTTTACAGGTGAGATGACTGAGACCAAGGCTCAGTGACTTTCCTAAGGATGCGACCGTGTTGTCTCATGGACCTGCAGGATGGATGTGTTGTTTCTGCTCTTGTAAGATTTAAAAGGGAGGCTGCATATAGAGGGAGGTTCAGCCCTGTCCACCCCCATAGCCATTTGCCGTGGTGAACTCTGTCTCCCCTGGGGGACTTTTGTTCTACCAGTGGGGAGGACTACACGGTGTCTGGCGATGGCTTGTGCCCCGCTGCACCGGCTCTAGGGATGTCCCTGCAGGTTCCATTTTCTCTGCGCTCGGCACAGCTGGTTCTGATCACCGTAAACCAGAGACCGGGCCTTTCATGGGTCAGTCTCGCTTTAGTTTTTGAGAAATGCAATTAAAATCTATAAAGAGTTCCCTGATCCCAGAGGAGAGATGGCCCTCACAGGGCTGTCTGTCCGTCTGTAACTGTGGCCTCGGACGCCTTCGAATGTTGCCTGCTTGGAGAGTGGCTCCTTTTTTCCCAGAATTATTTGTTTGGCTGTTTTAAACGAGAGAGGCTAGTAGCCCCATAAACTGGCAGGAAGATAAAATAGAGGATGTGGAGGGTGGGGGTCCAGCTTAGAGGAGGCAGAGGATTGCCTGCATCCTCCCACTGGTCCCAGAGCTAATGGGACAGAAGGACAGTAGAATGGGAATGGCCAGGGAGGGAGGGCTGAGCTGGAGTTCTCATCAGCCAGTTGGGCAGTGAGCGCTGTATGGAATTTTGCCTTCTGGTGGTTGTACTCTCGCTACCTGCTGAGGAGGATTCACCTTCTGAGAGGCCTGGCAACTCCAGCTTGCCTGACACGGACTTCTGACGTTCCTTTCACATATACTCCACAGATTTATGCCTTATATGTTATCATCCGCATCTAGCAGATAGATAAACTGAGGCACAGATAGACAACTTAAGGGACTTAAGCATAAATGAAGCTGACCTTTGTGGCAGTGTATTAGAGAAGGCCTGCTTCTGTAGTCTCATAAAGGGGTGGGGAACCAGAAGCTGGGGCTGGTTGCAGGACAGACGGTTGACACACTGCCTGAAGAAACAAGTTTGTGACACCCTGCATCTGGCCGCGGAGAGTCCCAGTTGAGGAAGATGGAGGTTAATCAGAAAGGTGGGAGAGCCACAAGGAATGAGCACAGGCAAGGGAGGGAGGGGCCTAACAATGAAGGCAAGATGCAGTCGTCAAGAAGTAGAAGGCTGGGTGGAGTACCAGTCATCTGGGAGCACTGCTGGGTGGCCACTGGGGAGCACTGTGGGTGGCCTCTGGGGAGATGTGAACAAATGCCTTGTCCTGTCCTTTGGGACCCAGTTATACATGGGGTCGAGGGGGACCAAGCCTGGAAGAGAAATGGGCGAGAAAGAGGAGTGAGACCAAGCAGAGACTTGTCAAGGTCTGTTTTATTTTCTCAGGGTCTGTGTTTTAAGCAAGGGAACGGAACGCAGGCGTGGGCACACAAAGATATCTTATCAGTTGTTTGCTAGGAGATTTAGGGTTTAGTTATCTCTCGGAACCCCCACAACCTCCCTCCACCCCCCCACAGTCATTTGGGAACTCCAGAATCTTGTGTAAATACCAGAGGCCTGGGAAGAGTCCATGCTCTCGTGTAGGGGGGAATGGGGTGAGGAGGTCATTGTGTGGGCTCTGGCTCCCGACATCTTGCTCTCATGGAGGGGGGTAGGGGGAGGAGATTGTTGTGTGGCATTGTGTGGACTCCGGCTCCCAACAATGCCTGATTATTCCAGGCAGGGCTTGGGCCTCAGACTTAAAATAACAACCCCATTAGAGTCTTGGTGAACCAATGAGCCGGATGTGTTATCTGCCGAAACTTGGGGGACTCAGAGGCCACTACGTCATCCAAGCCTGGGTGTCAGCTCACAGATTACATCCCAGGGCCTCCAGCAGGAGTCTTCTCTTTGCCAAGCAATGGTCACTGCTTGCTTAGAGCCTTAGGGGAGGGGCCCGGTGAATCTTGTAAAGTTCGAGGACCGAGACATGAGGGTTCACTTTCTGAGTCTTAGGGGAGCTCCGTCTACAGACTGAAATGTCTCGGAGGAACCTGCTACACGGCGTCCTGCTGAGAAGGGGAAGTGGAGGCTTGGTGTTGGTCCAAGGCACCTTCCAAATGGAACAGCTGAAGTTCTCAGGGGAGATAGTGAAGAGAGGTACCAGGAAGTTGGCTAACTTCGGTACTGAGAGACTTCTGGAATCATATTCTTTAGAGCCAGGAACAGAAGTCATTTTTGTCTTCACCTTCTATCTCTAGACTTTGATCTCTCCCCTCAGGGCCACAAACAGAATCTCAGGAGGCATCAGCTACCAGCGGTGGAGATCAGCAAGGTCTGGTTTCTATTCAGCCCTTTTGATAAGTTGAAATGGCCTGCTTCCGCGATACAGTTAATTTGAGAAATCTTTCACATAAGGAGAATCCATTTTTTTTTTCTCTTGATTATTCGTCTCGATCTACAAACACAAACTTCTGACTTTTGGAAACATTGGACACATTTTGGCTTGTGATGAGGCATTCCATCATGGTGGGGTGCTCACAGAAGAACTACTCACCTTATAGACGGGGAGCAAACATGAAATGGTATGCGATTAAAGCAGAGGCCTGATGTCCCTCAAGGGCACCCTCTCCATGACCTATAGACCTAAAGGACAGTGGCTTTCAACCGGTGGTGGGTCACGACCCCTTTGAAGGTCAAACAACCCTTTCACCTAAGGCCATTGGAAAACAGATATTTGTAGTTCATAACAAATTTATAAAATTACAGTTATGAAGTAGCAATGAAATAGTTTCATGGTCAGGGGTCTCCACAACATGAGGAACTGTATTAAAGGATCATGGCATTAGAAAGGTTGAGGCATAATATCCTAACCATCCCCCGGTAGCACCTCTCTAGGGACCAAGCTTTACTACACAAGCCTTTGGCAGACAATAAACATTCAAACTCTAGCACCAGTGTGGGCCTTCAGATGCTGCGTGTTGGAGCTGACTCTAGCCTGAAGACTAATGAGTTCTGAAATGTGTCTTAGAAAATCAGTTCCACAAAAAGCCAGTCCAAAAACACTGCCTTGGCAAGTACCACACAGGGGCAAAAAGAGTCTGGGAGAGATTTATAGAGAATAGCAATTCTGTGGGATAGAAATTCCACAGGAAAGAGGATTCAAAGGAGACAAGTAAAAATACAGGATGTAACTGGACAAGGCCAGCAGGAGTCCAGGAGAAAGTATTAAGGCTATCTCAAAAACCAGGGACTGTTGGGTACAGATGAAAGATGGCTTCAGAATTTTAGGTCAAATAATTGAGACTCTGGGGATCCATTGGATGTGATGGGTAGGAGAAGATTAAGGGTGGTTTTCAAGTGCCCCCAGGTAGGTGGTAATGTCAAGTAAGAGAGATGTTGCGCTTGAGAAGCTAATAGGTTGTCCAGGTGGATGGGTGTCCAGGTGGATGGGTGTTCATGTGGAGGGATGTCCATGAGGAGGAGTGTCCAGGTGGAGGGATACACAGGTGGATGGGTGTTCAGGTGTAGGACTGTCCAAATGGGTCAATGTCCAGGTGGAGAGGTACTCAGGTAGAAGGGTGTCAAGGTGGATGTGTTTCAAGGTGGAATGCTGTTCAAGTGGAAGGATGTCCAGGTTGAGGGGTATCTATGTGGAAGGATGTTCAGGTGAGTGGGTGTCCAGGTAGATTGGTCTCCAGGTAGATTGGTATCTAAGAGGAGGAGTGTCCAGGTAAATGGGTCTCTAGATGTGTCCCGCGCAACCGTCTCGCCTGCAAGAACGACGCGGCACACGAAATAGGATTCTTCTGCGGTAAACTTTAATGCTCTCGAGAGGCAGAGCATAAGCATACATCAAGTAGAAGTGAAAACCACGAACTATCTAGCCTGTCCCCTTATAAAGGGATCAGTCCTTGCCTTGGACGCGGAGCCCCCTGATTAGTTGAAACTCATCAGGCCATATGACACCACGGGAGAGGCAGAGCTCAAGGAGTGGAAAGTTACCCAGCACGTGCGCACATGACTTGTTTACTGCTAACTCCAGCCGGATGTCAGCGCCATCTTGTAATGGAGAATGTGCAGGCGGTGCCCCACAAAGATGTAGTATTGTCCATGTGGAGGGGTGTTCATGTGGGTGGGTGTCCAGGTGGAGGGGTGTCCAGGTGGAGTGGTGTCCAGGTGAAGGGGTGTCCAAGTGGAGGGTCGTCCAGGTGGGTATGTGTCCAGGTGGAGGGTTGTCCAGTTGGAGGAGTGTCCAGGTGGAGGGGTGTCTAGGTAGAGGGATGTCCAGGTGGAGGGGTGTCCAGGTAGAGGGTCATCCAGTTGGGTGTGTGTCTAGGTAAGGGTTGTCCAGTTGGAGGAGTGTCCAGGTGGAGGGGTGTCTAGGTAGAGGAATGTCCAGGTGGAGGGTCGTCCAGTTGGGTGTGTGTCCAGGTGGAGGGTCGTCCAGGTGGAGGGATATCCAGGTGGAGGGTCGTCCAGGTTGGTATGTGTCCAGGTAGAGGGTCTTCCAGGTGGAGGGTCGTCCAGGTGGAGGGTTGTCCAGGTGGAGGGGTGTTCAGGTGGAGGGTCATCCAGGTGGAGTGGTGTCCAGGTGGAGGGGTGTCCAGATGAAGGGGTGTCCAAGTGGAGGGTCGTCCAGGTGGGTGTGTATCCAGGTGGAGGAGTGTCCAGGTGGAGGGATGTCCAGGTAGAGGGGTGTCCAGATGGAGGAGTGACCAGGTGAAGGAGTGTCCAGGTGGAGGGATGTCCAGGTAGAGGGGTGTCCAGATGGAGGAGTGACCAGGTGGAGGAGTGTCCAGGTGGAGGGATGTCCAGGTAGAGGGGTGTCCAGGTGGAGGGTTGTCCAGGTGGAGGGTCATCCAGGTGAAGGGTTGTCCTGGTGGGTGTGTGTCCAGGTGGAGGGGTGTCCAGGTTGGTGTGTGTTCAGGTGGAGGGTCGCCAAGGTTGAGAGTTGTCCAGGTGGAGGTGAGTCCAGGTGGAGGGGTGTCTAGTTGGGTGTGTGCCCAGGTGGAGGGTTGTCCAGATGGAGGAGTGTCCAGGTGGATGGGTGTCCAGGTAGATGGGTGTCCAGGTAGAGTGTCGTCCAGTTGAGTGTGTGTCCAGGTGGAGGGTTGTCCAGATGGAGAAGTGTCCAGGTGGAGGGGTGTCCAGGTAGAGGGGTGTCCAATTGGAGGGTCGTCCAGTTGGGTGTGTGTCCAGGTGGAGGGTTGTCCAGGTGGAGGGGTGTCCAGGTGGAGGGTCGTCCAGGTGGAGTGGTATCCAGGTGGAGGGGTGTCCAGGTGAAGAGGTGTCCAAGTGGAGGGTCGTTCAATTGGGTATGTGTCCAGGTGGAGTGTCATCCAGGTGGAGGGATGTCCAGGTGGAGAGTCATCCAGTTGGGTGTGTGTCCAGGTGGAGGGTTGTCCAGATGGAGGAGTGTCCAGTTGGAGGGGTGTCCAGGTCAAGGGGTGTCCAGGTAGAGGGTCGTCCAAGTGGAAGGTCATCCATGTGGAGGGTTGTCCAGGTGGGTGTGTGTCCAGGTGGAGAGTTGTCCAGGTGAAGGGGTGTCCAGGTGAAGGGTCGTCCAGGTGGAGTGGTGTCCAGGTGAAGGGGTGTCCAAGTGGAAGGTCGTCCATGTGGGTGTGTCCTGGTGGAGGGTTGTCCTGGTGGGTGTGTGTCTAGGTAGAGGGTCCTCCAGGTAGAGGGGTGTCCAGGTGGACGGTTGTCCAGGTGGAGGGCCGACCAGTTGGGTGTGTGTCCAGGTGGAGGGGCGTCCAGGTGGAGGGCCGACCAGTTGGGTGTGTCCAGGTGGAGGGGCGTCCTGGTGGAGGGGTGTCCAGGTGGAAGGTCATCCAGGTGGAGGGGTGTCCAGGTGGAGGTTGTCCAGGTGGAGTGGTGTCCACTGATTTTGTCTTAATGACTTGGTGATTTCAACAGTGTTACCACATAAAAGCACCCATACAAGAGCATGCGTAAAGATGAAAGATTCATGGTCTGAGGACAGAAAGCCATAGAATAACATTCAAGGGCTTGCTAAAGGGTAAAGTGTTTTAAGATAACACAGAAGCTTCCATGTAATAAAGTCTATGAAAAGAAGGCATTTGAGGAAAGTCCAATCATCACAACAATCTAAGAGGTGGCCACAGAGGGATGAGGCTTACGGGAAGCATGGTGTCACTGGTCCCTAGGAAGTCTCCCATGACTCCAAGCTGTTCTAGAAAGGTCATGGGGATAATGCCAGCTTTTTATGGAGCTGAAGAGATGTGAGCCAGTGAATGGCCCTGAAGAGTGCTTTTGATTAACAGAGGGGAGGGGGAGAGGGTCTGTGAGAGTTGTGGGGGTTGGCATGAGGAGATCTAAGCTTGGAGCTATGGTGAGGTGGGGGGGAGACACCTTCAAAAATGGCGGTGACCTGTAGGGCAAGCCTAGTGAAGACAGGATTATAAAGAAGTCTGCAAATGAATAAATGGAAGGCTTTGCTAATCGCATTGAGCACCAAATGTGACAAGGCCTTTTTTTTTTTTTTTTTTTTTTTTTTTTTGTATACTCTATCAAATACAGCCATAAAATTATAAGATTTCTTTCTCCTGATTGGCAATTACATTAGCTACCTTTCTCCCTGCAATAAAGTACATGGCAGAGGCAACTTTAAGGAGGGAAGAATTTAATTTGGCTCGAGGTTTGAGGGTGTACGGTGGTGTTGGGAGTGTGATGCAGCTGAACCCCCCCAACACCCGCCCCTCCCCTGTGTCTGTTGTCGGAAACAGAGAGAGGTGAATGCTGGTACTCACCTAGCTGTCTGTTTTTCCCTCCCTTTTCTGAATGCTTAGCCCACGGGTACCGCCAGACTGTCTCTGACCTGCTAGTAGCCTAAGTAATGACACGAAAACCCTTTACTAATTAAACCTTGGCCTTAGCTTAGCTTTACATCTAATTAAGCCATTTACTCTAAGCTCTGCCTCGTGCCTCCTTAATTGCCTCTTCCTGGGTCCTAGCACCTATTCCTTCCTCTGCTGACTAATCTCTGCCTCTCACTCTTTCCTCAGAGTTCCTATCTCTGCCCGGAAATCCTGATTTTCCTCTCGTACCCTGAGGTAGACCCTTCAGCTTTTTATTCAGCCAATCAGAAGGTGATGGAGAAGATGCTTACAGTGCACCGAACCTTGTGAGGCTTCATCAAAATAGCAATACCAAAGTCCAGCCTGCTACTCAACCAGCATTTGAGTGATAGAAAGCCAGTCCTTTCACTGTGCACCAGAGATTATCCCAACCTCCACGTTCAAGGTGGTTCTGGGCTTGGCCTGGACCCCGAGTCCTGACACCCTTTCCTGTGTGAAGAAACAGCAGTCCAGCATCCCACTCAAAGATATAGCTTCTCCTTAATATGGGGATTTAAGAAGTCATTTCCAGAATGGGTACCTGACAAGTAACTGGAGACCATGGTGCCCTGTCACCTCAGAAGGTTTCTGGTGTCCCCACCTACTGCCATCCCACCATCCTTTCTTGCAGTGAACACACCCCTGGGAGCTGCTTTCATCTTCACGCCCTTCCTGGCTCAGACACCTCCAATGGCCTCTCCTAGCTTGTGAAGAGATTCACATGAAGTCAGGGGCTTTTCCCAGCTTGATGTAGGCTCTGCTGTCGAACCTAAACCCTGATCCTTAAGTCCTGGTGGATACCTTTGCCCAAGCCCGAAAGCCTGAGATCAGTATATCATTTCCTCCAGCAATCATTATGGTTTTACTTCTGTTTTTTAAAAAATATATTTTTATTATATGTGTAAGAGTGTTTTCTCTTACACATATAATACAGCTGCAAAGTGAGGTCACTGTGCTCTTCCAGGGTTGCAAAATGGAACCGATTTGCCTCTGTGACCTGGCCCGGAGGAAGTGATTGACAGGCTCTGGCTGGGCGAGTCCTCCAGAAGCTGGGGGCAAGTAGGGTAAGTGGTGCTTTCTCTTGCCTTCTCTCAGAGCCTCACAGAAGGGCATGGCTGAGAAAACTGCTCACCTCATGGTAGCTAGAATGCGGGTGCGGGGTGTTGGGGAGGGTGAGAAGAAAAGGGGATGGGGATCAGGAATACTCCTCAGAGGCATGACCCCATGACCTACTTCCTCTAGCAAGGCTCTATCTCATCCCTTGCTGGAATCAACTCATAGTTCAGTCTTTTCTCAATGGCTCCACCATCTCTGTACCAGACCTTTAACACATGAACCTCTGGGAAGGGGGCTGCTGTTACTGTGATGAGATACCACAACCAAAGCAACTTGGGGAAAAAAGAGATTATTTGGCTCACACATCTGTATTAGTCAGTGCTCTCTAGAGGCTCGGAAGGTATGGGATATCTTTCTATAGTAAGGGAATTTAGTATGATGACTTACAGTCTGTAGTCCAGCTACTCCAACAGTGGTCAGCTGTGAATATGACATCCAAGGATCCAGTAGTTTCTCAGTCCCACGAGGCTAGTTGTTTCAGCTGGTCTTCTGTAGAAGTATATTCCAACAGATGTGCTGGCAAGTAAGTGCAAGTAGGCAAAGAAGAGCGAGTCTTCCTTCTTCCAGTGTCCTTATGTAGGCCTCCAGCAGAAGGTGTGGCCTGGATTAAAGGTGTGCACCATGCCTGGATCTAGGACTTGCTTTGTCCCAGGCTGACCTTGAATTTGGAGATCTCCTTGCCTCAGTCTCCTGGGATTAAAGGCATGTACTACCTAGTCTGGGTCTAAGCTTTTCATGGCTATTGTGCGTTGAGATCTCCGTGCCAAGATCTCGGTTAGACACTTGTGTTTTCCAGCCTCAAGGTCTGGATCACAGGTGAGCCCTCCAATTCTGTGTTGTAGTTCATTCCAGATATAGTCAAGTTGACAACTGATGTAAAAAAACAAGGTTTTTTTTGGGGGGGGCTCTGAGAGTTTTCCAAAACACCCCATTCTTAGAATGTGAGACCCTAAAGACACAGAAATGGCTGAAGTCAGACTCAGAGACTTTCCAGTCATCCCAAGGCTATGAGATCCTGCCTGTGCCTGACAAAAACAATGGCCCAGAGTAATTCTCAGAAAAACCACCGAATATACTGACTGATAGCCACCTGGTCCTCTAGAAAGCCCTACATAGGGTCCTGACACTTGTCATAGTTAGCTCATGCTCTAAACACCCATTTCTGAGAAACAAGGACAAAACCTCTCAAAGTTTTAAAATATATAAACAAGTTTCTAAAAATATAAAAACAAAGCTTTAGTGGACAGGTCAAGCTATACTGACCAAGCTGAGCTAAGACACAACAAAAATGAGGGCTTTAGGAACAGCTCCCCTACCCCTCCCTGTACTGAATTTCAAGGAGAATGCAAATTGTCAACAACCTTACTGCCAAAGTTTCTCCCCCTTTCCTCTCCCCTTTCTGAAAATTATACTGCCAACTAATGGTAAAACGGTAGTTCACCCCCCTCACAAAAAAAAGTATAAAAGATGTGTGCTTTTTGAGTTCAGGTTGACACTCCCTGCAAGGATGAGCAACCCTGTGTACATGGAATAAAAACCTCTTGTTATTGCAGCGGTCTGTCGCCTAATTGTGTTCTGTGGGTCGAGCTCCTGAGCTAAGACTTCTCGGGGTCTTACAACAACCAGGAATAGCCATGACAACATCCACATCACTGTTCATCATCAAAGGAACTCAAACAGGGCAGGAACCTGGAGGCAGCCATTGATGCAGAGGCCATGGAAGGATGCTGCTTACTGGCTTGCTCCTTATCGCTGTTCAGTCTGCTGTCTAATAGAACCCAGGACCACCAGTCTAGACATGGCACCACCAACAATTCATTCCACCCACAACCCTCCCCCATCCATCACTAATTAAGAAAATGCCTTACAGGCTTGCCTGAAGTTCTGTCTTATGGAGAAGTTTCTTTAATTGAGGCGATAGCTCTAGTTTGTGTTAAGGTGACATAATACTTCCCAGCACAGGGGGCACTTCATATCCAAGCATACCGTGAAGACTTTTTTGGTGGAAGAAACTAAACTCCCATGAAGTACTGATGAGTGGGGCAGAGGTGAGGAGGAGGCTGGGCTTTGATGGAGTTCTTGAGAAACGTGACCAGCCCGAGGATGGTGACTACACCGCGTGCTGTGGTGTGCAGGGGGGGTGGGGACATCACCGTGCCTGGTCACGTGTAATGAATGCCTGGGATGGGCCTGACTTTGTAAACTGGGTTCACTTGGTCCTATCAGTAAGTAGGTTTATTGAAACAAAGTGGGTATCAGTATGGGCTTCATTTATTACTATCTTTACCTTCTCACTGAAAAGAAGAGTCTTTTCAACTGAATGGAGGTGACGTAGTTTTCTTAGACATCTGAGTAGTGCTTGATCCAGAAGTTAATTCTGATTTGGTGCTAGTGCGCATTCGGGGTCAGGCTACCTCGCCACATTTGTGTGAAGTCCAACAAAGCCATGCCTTCACCTGCTATGGGGTCTCAGCTCGCCCTAGAGCCTAGATGCCGAGTGGACAGATGCTCTGTGGACAGCTTGAAGCTCTCCGTGGTTTTGTGCATGCAGCCCTTGTGTGATAAAGGCCTTGTCCCAAAGTCACAGGGGTGCTGATTTGTTCAGACCCCATGGTAGATGTCCAAGCTTGTCCCCATCAGTGACCTCACTGGATGCTCACTCCTGCCCCCTTGATGCTGGTGTTAGTGTCCCCCACGTTTTACAAATGAGACTCGGATAAAAAGGGGAGCAGCTCACTCAACAGTCACTCTGGCTAAGTGGCAGCACTCTGGAGTCAGTGAATGGCGAATTCCTCATCATGCCAATCCTGTGACATGTGAGTATAGCTCCATGTATGGGAACCCCTTCCATGTCCAGAAAAAGTAGACAAAACACCAGGACCTAGGGAACCCCTTTCCTGTCTAGAAGAGGTAAACAGAATACTAAGATGTTACACACCAGATGCAGGAGGATGCCGTATGTCCTCTGGGAAGTAGATTTGTTGAAATTAAACTCCAGAATCACCAGGCTTGGCGGCTAGAATCAGTGATGTGCTGAGAAGCTTCCATGAGCGCATTCCCAGTCAGTTTTCTTTGTGATTCATGGGTAGAGCAGGGCTCCATTTTGAAGGGGCACTCCCACAGGGACCACTGGAGGGAATTTTCTGACTTTGCCATTTGCTTTTCTGTATTTGTCAACAAAGAAGTCACTTCAGCACCCTTGAGACTTCAAGTAGAGAGCAAAGGGAGGACTTTAGCAACATTCCTTCCATAGAGGAGGAAATAGGAGGTCTCAGGAGTTGTATTAATCATGCTCCGTCCTTAATAGCAGAGAAGGACTAGGTAAAGGGATCTCCCAAGTCTACCTTTGGGGTGCTGATCTTTAGTCTTATATAGAGGGAGACTTGGGGCAAGGGGTAAGCACGTACTTAGGCAGTCCTGGTCAAGGTGTGGTCTAATCCATCAATGCCTCAATTCTGTGGGGTGGTCCACAGGTGTCCATGCTGTCTTTGCTTGAGGGGCCAAGCAGTTCTTAGGAGGGGGTAACTTCTGCTCTAGGGTGCAAGCTCACTGTCACAGACAACTGTCCCATCTCAGGGTGTGTGTTCTGTGGGGTTCTGTTCCTGGACTCCAAGGTGACAACAGGTTTAGGATAATGGCTTACCTCATGCCTTCCTACTGGAGGCGGGTGAGCTAGGTTGGGGAGACACCCCGAGTGACTAAGATGCCCATTCAGAGTCTGAGCCAAAGAAAATGAGGCTTTCAGAATGAAGGCTCATACCAGGCGTTAGAAGTATTAATTTTAGCCCCTGTATACACACGCGCATACATGGGTGCAGGTACCTACAGAGTCCAGAAGAGGGCAGTAGATCTCTTGGACCGTGAGTTACAGGCGGTTGTGAGCCGCCCTACACAGAGGCTGGGCTTTAACGCCGGTCTGTGTAGAAGCATTCAAACTGGCTGGCTCCCCAACCCAATGCCAGGCTGTTCATCTTGTGTGAGCTTCCTGTGGGCCCCGGGTGAAGAGTCAGTGAGTGCCTTTTAGCAAAGGTAGTTTCTAGTACACAGGGACCTTAGCGATGAACAAGGAAATGATACTCCCTTCTCTCATACAATACTTGGGAACTATTAGGTTAAATGTAACCAATAGTAAATGACCACCAAAGTGTCCCTAGATATTTATCCCTCACGTATAAAAATGAGCTTTATTGAAATATAGATTTCCTATGATAAAATTCGCCACTGGGGCTCGAGTTTTGGCAAATGAATGCCGTCATGAAACCACCGGCCAACTGTTTTTTATCAAACTGTTTGGCCCGCTGGGAGCTGCAGGAGCCACTCTGTCTACAGGGATTTTCTATACTCTACACTCATGTAGAGAAAGGCGGGGCTGGAAATCTCCCTGCACAAGTCACACAGTAGGGCAGCACATGGCACACCAAGTTCTACGGTGGCATCCACTGGCCACAACGACTACCATGCAGCCAGCCTCTCGAAGCTCACCACACCCCGGCAGCATCCTCTCCCGGGCCCCCATCCCCCTCCCAGCCACGTTTATGTAACACTTTATGGTTTAGACGTAAAGTGCTTTCACAACCACGTTACAGTTTAGAAAACGCTGCCGCGTTACCCGCTTGCTTAATCGCTTCCTGCTTGCCTGAAGCATTTCCGTGGAGAGTCGGGTCATAAAAATACCCTGCTACCTCTTCCCGGCCAAGAACCGGGCTGTCCGGATGATGCGGTGGGGCGCTCCACCCGCACCAGCTGGAACCTGCTCCGTGCAGATCCATCAAGCTGCGGTTTCCACAGTCCCTCAACTCATACACCAGATGAAGGAGGGAGTGGTTCCAACAGTCATTTAGAACCCTGGCTTCTGCAGTCAAGCCCCTGCTGCTCGAGGGAACCTGGGGGCGCGTGGAAAGGCAGCGAGGAACACGGATCCAGAGCGTGTCCCAGGAAAAAGTCATGGCTCTCTTTAAGCCTAGCTGTGGGATTTAAGGAGAGTTCCGAACAGAATTTTTGAGAAGTAGTGCTCCTGCAAGACGCGGCGGAGATGGGGTGGGGGAGGGACCGTGAAAGCTGGCAACTCTCTTGTGAAGCCAGGCTGCTGTGCTTGGATCAAGGTTATGATTTAGGAACCGGAACTTGCATCCTGGTGCTGACTGTGGCGTCAAGTGCTGTCTGCACTCGAAGAGGCGTTCTGCCTTCTCTGGTCCTCAAAACTGTCGTTTGTAAAGGGAAAGTCGATGACAGCGATCATGTTTTGACCTCTAGGACTGTCTTAGTGTCCTATTGATGCGAAGAGACCCCACGACCATGGCAACTCTTATAAAGAGAACACTGAACTGGCGTTGGCTTACAGTTTCAGGGATGTAGCTCAGTATCATCATGGCAGGAAGCATGGTGCCATGTAGACATGCAGTCAGGCACGCTAACTGAGAATTCTACAAAGGCACCGGGGAAAAAGAGCCACAGGGTTTGGCATGAGCATTCGATGCCCCAAAGCCCACCCCCAGTGACATACTTTCCGTGACAAGGGCACACACCTCCTAATCTCTGTCACTCACTAATGACCATAATAGACTCCACGGGACGGGATTGGGGAAGTACATGAGGCTAACTAGTTAATTTCCTCACATCGTGGTGGGGAAGCATGGTGGTTAGAGCATTGGATAGCCGGTCACATTGTATCCAAAGCCAGGCACTCTGCTGCTGAGCATCTCTCCACCTCTGTTTCCTGTTTTACTCAGCCCCGGACCCTAGCGCATGGGATACTGTTGTCCCCATTCAGGGTGGGCCTTTGTGCCCCAGACCTTTCTGGAAATTCCCTCAGAGTCGCCAGAAGCTGCATTTGCACGGTAATTCTAAATCCAGTCAGATCCACAACGAGGCCTAATTGTCACCGTCTCTCTTTAGCAGCCAGAGACTCTGAGACACTGGGATTGTCACAGGGGCTTCCAGGGACAGCACCAGAAATGTGTCGGAGTGTCCGGGAAGCCTTTCAGTATCCCCGTAAAGGAGAGTCCACCAGAAGGAAGAAGACTCAAGCCTTCAGCTGGGGGATTGAAAGCCCGGGGACCAGGACCAGTCCTGTCCCTCGTGTCTGTTTCTTTACTCACTAGTAGGGGCTTGCTGAGAGCCCACTGTGTACTGTTGTACCCAGGGTAAATGAAAGGACCAGAACCCCTGCTCCCCCTGCCTCAGAGCAGCCATGAAGCATATGAGGGCATGGGGGGGGGGAGGGCGCATGGGGGGGGGCGAGAGGGGTCGGGGAGGTAGCTGGCCAGATTTCAGAAGCTTTTACAACACCAGCTACTGTTACTACTTACGAAGTCGTTACTATGGTGATGCCAAGGCTGGGGGGGGGGTATTAAGCAGTAAATGAGGCAGCAAAGACCAGAGAGATACCCTTGGGAGAGAGTTGGAAAGGAATCTGAGACCCTGATTATCCAGCAACCAGGCTATCTCCAAGGGATGGCACCAGGTCCAGTGAGAATGTGTCCCCGTGTCTAGGGAGGGCACAGGTGCTTCTTGGGAAGGATGAAAGGGACAGACACGGCACCTTTTCTGCGGTAGGGAATAGCATTAGGGGACAGTGCAGCCCCTGTTCCCTGGAAGAGTGTAGATGTCATGTGTTCCTAAGGACATCTTATCGATTAAAGAGGCAGAAGCCTTAATATTCAACAGCTCTAACAGAGCCTTTCCCTACTAACACAGAGTCCTCAGCAGTTGACAAACACGCCGACGTGCGAAGTGGCTGTCACACGTGCTTCTTGTTCGATGTTCAGAGCCTTGTGTCATAGAACTCGGGGCAGTCAAACAACAGCGCCAACAAGGTTGCTTGTCCCAAACACTTCTGAGAAACTAATCATGACCAAGGTCGTTTATAACCATTTTGGAAACTTCAGGCTTACTCAGAATACTGGTCATGGCTCACCCTTCCATCACATGCACACAAAGAAACTGTGGCCTGAAGATGGGATGGCTCATAATCACATGGACATGTAATTTAGCGTCATGCTAAAGTGACAAGTTCCATAGTTCTCCTGGAACACAGAACAGGGCAGGTTTCTAGATGCATGGCGATTCTAGACCTGGGAAAGGAAGCTGACAGGAGGAGCCCGGATGATGTGAAGGTTCTGAGGGCTTCTCCAGAGGGATTCCGGGTTCTTGTGTTACAGCGAAAGGTCCTCCGGATGTCTGGAGTTGTCAGGCCACTTAAGCCCATGAGAGCACCAGTCAGTCACCAAGGACCTTAGGTACAAACAGAGCCAGAGCCCAGAAGCTGGGAACTGGAGGTGGCTTCATATCCCCACTGGTGCCCAAGTCACACAGATGCTGACAGATGGGTTCCCAAGATGGAATGCAGGGTTTGGGCTGTGGGGCAAGCCTACGTCAGAACCAACTGCTGATCGTGGACAAGTGACCTTCCTTGTCATCCCTCAAGCAGCACAGAACGAGGGAAAGTAAATATGAAGGGCCGGGGAGATGGGCCGCAGTGCACGCACGACAAACTGAGTCTAGATCCCCAGGTATAGTAGAGAGCCTGTGGTCCTGGTGCTGGGGAGGTGGAGACAGAAAATTCCCTGGGGGTTTCTGAACCACCAGTGTGGCTGAACTGGTGGGCTCTAGATTCAGGGAGACAACCTGGAAGGAACAAAACAAAAGATGGCCCTCTTAGGTGAAACTCTGGCCTCCACACAGACACACACCATGCAGGCACACCCACACACATAAATACATGAGCACCAACACATACACACCAATAATACCAATAAAAAGAAAGAGCGATTGCTAAGAGGAATGAGTTGCTTCTCCACACAGTACAATCAGTGTAGCCTCATGGTCTGGCGATCCAGCTGTTCCCCAGGCCCGGGAAGCTGGTCTGCTGTACACATCTGGCCACTCCATCGGTTCCTCGGGAGTGGACACTATTCCCTCCTCCTTAGCTGCTTAACAAGGATCCCAGTGCAGATCCTATCAAGGGCCTGTGTGAAAGTAACAAAATGAATAGCAAGCCCCTAACTTTACAGATATGAATACACAAGACAAATCCCTTTACTCTCGCCTGAGTACCTTCCCTCGTGGCTTATTTTGACATGCAGGAAATGAACGGCCGTCTACTCCCCAAACCAGCTGCTTCCGGTCAGTGCCTGTGATTGATCACGATTGAATGGAGATGTCGATCTGTTTCAGGTTTAAAAAAAAAACATATTAAGCAATATGTGAATCAGACATAATCAGAGCCTTAGAATTCTGTAACTGCTAAAGGTAAAGCGGAGTTGTGACCTTGTGGTTTCATGTCCCAGAGGAATGATCTACCTCTAAGCAGGGACTGTGAAGCCCAGCCATCACCTCCAAATTGAGACCCCAAAGGACCCAGCAGATTCTAGAGTGAAGGGCTCCTGTCCTGCCTGCGGTTTAAGCGTACTGTGGCTGGCCCGGCCTTGTTTGCCCCCGGAGGAGACATCTTGACTTTCACTTTCCTTGCTGCTGTTTCTCCAACCTTCCATGCAGCCCCTGTTTGTAGAAACCCCCCAGAGAATTTACATTTAGCATGTAAATGAGTTTTTGCATTAGGAAGCACCTGGAGAGTTTTGTGGGTACCTATGTCAGGCACCAAACATTTTGGGCTACCCATTGCAGGCATCGACCATCTTTGGGGTACTTGTCTTGGGCACTGACCATTTACTTTCATGAACATTTACAACTCTCTGGCCTCAGGGCCTACCAACATTATTTCCTGGTAGGAAACTGAGAATCCGGGTGTTGGGGTACTTGCCTGTAGTTTCTGGGCACAGAGGTCAGTTTACAAGTGTTCTAGTCATCCTTACTTTATTTGGGCCCTTCTGGTTCAAATGAGAGCATCGAGGTGCAGGAAGAGGCAAGGCCACGTTGTCCATGTGCTCTCTGGGAGATTTAGTGTGCACATATAATTGGGGTCCATTCTTCAGCTGGTATCCCATTGGCCCAGGCTTATCATCGCGCTGATTGTGGTTCTTCCAAATAACTGTTGGTTCAAACTTACCAGAACTAGGAAGTATTTGTATGGAATCTCTGCTTCTGAAACACTTTGCCGCCGATCTCACTGTTTCTCTTGTCTTTGAACAGAGATGAGGTCAAAGATGACTGACAACTCCCCCCTCCCCCGCCCCCAGGGCTCTGCTGAAATGACCAGCATTCTCATCTGCACAAAAAGAGAAGAAACAGCCGAGCTTGACGACATCATATCCTGTGTTGTGATGAATGACTCTGTGTATCCACTTGGTTGGACCACAGACTTCCCAGACACTTGGCCAAACATAGTACCCTTGGTGTTTCTAGTTGAGGTAGATGTTTGAAGCCATAGATGGAACTGGAAAGGTTGTTGAGGCTACCCCTGGGTGGTGGTTCAGAGATCTGAGTCTCCTTGAAAGGGACAGGAAGCAGGGAAGATTTCTTCATGAATCTTTTTCCTTGGCATTTTTAGGGGAAGGCAGGTTCCCTACAGGACAGCTCTATTTTCTGGAGGTACCCCAAACCATGCTCTTTCTGAAAAAACCAGGGCCAGGTTTCTGTCTCAGGTGCTGTGTCAGAGATGTCCCAGCAGAATACCTGTCACTCACAGGATCACCTCCTGAAGTCGTCTCTGAACTGGAGTGTGGATTGACAAAGACACCATGTCACACATCCCAGAGAGGAGAGTGATGGCTGGCAGCTCTATGCTTATTTTTAGGTCCCCAGCTTTCTGGGGACCTTTCCCCCACCCCTGTGCTGGTGGTGTGATTCTAATTACCTCCAGCCACTCTGAAGGACAAAGTCTATCTCTAGTTGCAGAAAATAGGATTTTGCATCCAAAGGGACCCTAGAAACCACTTTTCCTGTCTTTCAGATATGCCAGGTGGGACTTCCACAGGAGAGATAGATATAAGCAAACATCTCTTCACCCCAGATAGGACACTGATGACAGACTGAAGAAACAGTTCCATCTGAGTCTATCTTAACAATAAGTTCATAGAGGTTAGAGGTACTTACAGGAGTATGGATAGCTCAGGGGCAGCAGTATCATGGAGAAGCCCACTCCAGCATAGGTGGTGTCTCAAGAAAGCTGTGTCTCTGGAGCTTCCTGTAGGACTAGAAGGCAGCTAAGTGGAAGAGAATCCTCTCACAACAATTGCTACTGTTTATACCACTGGGGGGAGGGCCTTTGTGGATCTTAAAAGTTTCAGAAACTTCCTGGGTCTTGTAAGTTTTATGTACTTCCTGAATGTAATACAATGTTTCAATTCAGAGGAAACTGAAAATCAAAGCTATATAGTAATTAAGAAAACTGAAGCTCAGTAAGATCTAACGCAGCCCTGCTCTCAACTCTCCTTGTGTTTTGTGAGGTTGACAAAGAGCTCTTTAAACATTCAAATGTAGGTTGGGGAGATGACTGTGAGAGTAAATTGATTGTTGTGAAAACACGAGGCTCCCCAACATCCGCATACCTGACCAGCCAGACTAGCAAAAACTGTGAGCTCCAGGTTCCCTGGGAACTGTCTCAAAGAATAAAATGGACGATTGAGGAAAATACTCAATATTGAGCTCTGGCTTACACACACACACACACACACACACACACACACACCCTCAAACCTGGCTTTGACATGCCTCTTTAAAAAAAAAAAAAAAAACTCCTCACCGCCTGAAGCCAAGTGGCACTCAAAGCCTTGTGTGCTGAACAGTTTTATATCAACTTGACACAAGCTAATGTCATTTGAGAGGAGAGAGCCTCAATTAAAAAAAAAAAAAAAAAAAGGCTCCACAAGATCTGTCTATAAACAAGTCTGTAGGGCATCTTAAGACTGATGGAGGCCCACTGTGGGTGGGACCATCCCTTGGCTGGTGGTTCTGGGTTTTATAAGAAAGCAGGTGAAGCAAGCGAGTAAACACTAGCCTTCTTCCATGGCCTCCGTACCAAGTCCTGCCTCCAGGTTCCTGCCCTGTTTGAGTTCATGTCCTGACTTCCTTCAGTGATGAACTATTTTCCCCAGTCTAAATGGGGGCCTGTCATACTGCCACAGACGTGTTAGGAGCTCACTGGTAGCTAACCGGAAGCTTCAAAGCTGAGTAGGGCATACAAAAGCCACACACCACTTGTTATTCACCAATCTCGGGGTAGAGCACCCTCTGTTGGTCATGACTGGAATTGCACGGGGCCAGACGCTCTGTTTATTTATCCTCTGGGGGTCTGTTCCTTTTATTAGGCTTATCTTACAGAATCGCTGTGTAAGCTCTACAGTCCCAGCCCCGTTCCAAGGGTGGGCTAAATGGTGAGTAAGGAAATCACAGCCCTACACTGACATGTTGACAAATGGGTGGGAAAACCAGTGTTCCAGGAGTGGTGGCTGCCCCTCTGGATGGAAATCCAAGACATCAAGGAAGGGTGTGTCTGGAGACCTCAGCAGAGCTGTATAGGAAGAGTGTGTATGTGTGTGTGTGTGTGTGTGTGTGTGTAATGGAGTCTGCCTGTCTCATCTACTATCTCCTAAGTGGCTACTGAAGCCAAACATTGCTATAGCTCCAGGGAATGAAATGAAGCTCTTCGGAGTCTAGTGGGGGAAGGGCAGGGGCCCTCGGAGCACCTGTGACAGCAGCTGCACCGAAAGGCAGTGACTGGACTGGTAATTTTGTTGCTTAATTCACAACAACCTTGTGCTCAGATGGACACCTGCATGATTCAGATGTAAATGTAGGGGAGTTGAACCTCTGGCTGCTCCTCCCACCCCCTTTCCCCCTCCCCTTTCCATTCCCCCTCCCCCTTTCCATCCCCCTCCCCCTTTCCATCCCTTCCCCTCCCTCATTTAGGTTGTTTCTGTTTCCTAGCTGTTCCTTTTGGCATATGCCAAGGAGGAACAGGATTACCAGGTCTTGTGGCAGATGTACCTTGAGCTTTGGGGTGAATTCTCCACACCAATTTTCATGGTGGCAATAACAGTTCTTGAGACTGTCAGGAAGGAATGAGGATTCCCCTTTCACCCACATCCTTGCCAATGTTTATTGTGATAGATATCAGTATTGTTTAATTTTCTACCTGTGTACACCCAACTTTCCCAGCACCATTCGTTGAAGAAACACATACCCCTCCCCCCCAGCTAAACATTCCCTGCTGAGTGGTGTTCACCCACACCCTGAGTTCCGTGTCTACAAATGAGGGACCCAAGACTCAGGGGTTCTGGGCCTTGCACTGGTCTTTTGTCTAGAATAGGAGAGTCAGTCTATAAGGAACAACCCGAGAAGAGAGCTTGGCCCAGAAGCATATGGAGTGAGCACAGAAGGTTCCCAAAGATCTCAGGAGGATGGCTGACATGCTAGCAATGGTTAAAGTGCTGGCCCTGACAGGATTATCTTGGTTTCACAAGGAGATCTCATGAGGTAGGTGGAGGAAAGATGAAGGTCAAAGGTCACTGTCCTGAGGGCCTCTGGCCTGGTGAGTGGTCATTAAGCCAACTGAATTCACTGATTCTCTATGTGGGGGAGGATGAGGGCTGCAGAAACCTAAGGAAGCACCCCATCCCTAATCATCAGCAAGGAATGGAGACCTCATGGTTTTCCAGTCTTACGTTTCCGTCTCTAGTGGTGCACAGTAGGCACCTGGCAAGTGTCTGTCTCCCATCAAAGCTGATGTAGACAATCTGGCTAACCTGCCCCCCAGAGACAATGCCTTGATCTGTCTCTAACCCGGAGTACAAGGCTCTGGATGAGCAGAGCTGACAGTACCCAGTGGATGGACAGCCCCAGTTAAATAGCTCTTCTCGCAACTCGGAGCCATTGTTTCTTGCAGGAGATGACACCCTGGGATGCCTGTTCTGTGATTGGTGGAGATTGGCTCCGGCTTAAGGAGAGAATGCTGTGATTTATCTTCCTAAGGCCTCCTTTCTTTCCCTGATGATGATGAATGCCCACAGGCACATCAGAAGATGTCAGGTGACACACGGCGCAGAGCTGTGGCAGATAATGCCTGACACCCAGGATCCTAGAGCACAGGAAGGAGGACGGGGCATGCCCACTGTGATCTCAGTATAACGAAGAGCTGCTGGAGATGAAGGCAGGGTGAGGAGAGGGGTGGCGTGGAGCATTATGGACTTGGAGGTGAAAAACCTATGCTTACCGCCATGTTCCCGTTGTTTGGTAAGACAGGGCTTCATGTAACCCAGGCTAGCCTTGAACTTGCTACATAGCTGAACGTGTTTTTGCTTATCTGATCCTCCCCCAACCCAAATTCTGGTATTACAGGTGCACACCACCAACTACAGTTCAATTCTCATTTTTGTCACATGACCTCTGTCTTAGCCAGGGTTTCTAGTCCTGCACAAGCATCATGACTAAGAAGCAAGCTGGGGAGGAAAGGGTTTATTCAGCTTACACTTCCACATTGCTGTTCATCACCAAAGGAAGTCAGGACTGGAACTCAAGCAGGTCAGGAAGCAGGAGCTGATGCAGAGGCCATGGAGGGATGTTACTTGCTGACTTGCTCGCCCTGGCTTGCTCAGCCTGCTTTCTTATAGAACCCAGGTCTACCAGCCTAGGGATTGCACCACCCATAGTGGGCTGGGTCCTCCTCCTTGATCACTAATTGATAAAATGCCTTACAGCTGGATCTCATGGAGGCATTTCCTCAAGGGAGGCTCCTTTCTCTGTGATGACTCCAGACTGTGTCAAGTTGACACAGAACCAGCCAGTGCAATCTCTGAGACTCCATTGCCTTTGAATTCCCTTTGGTCCCTCCAGCCTCTGGAATCTTGCAGTGGTGTCCACAACAAAGCCTTCTGATGTTTATATTTGTACAATATGGTACCCACCCCACCTATTTTTGGCCACCAAAGCACATAAGTACTCTAGGATCTCATAGTCATTTATTTCGAAAACTTCAAGAGGCAAGAGCTGCAATCAGTTCTGTTTTTCTACCGCTTCCCAAATCATGAGAAGAACGTAGCAGGGATGCTAATAGCCTGCCATTCAGCAGCTCACAGGCCAGAAAGAGAGGTACCCAGAGCTTGCCAGCATGGCCGTAAGTCCACAGCATGGTCCCGTGTCTGTGCGGGCAGGCATGTGTACATGGTCCAGACATTGTGTGTGTGTGTGTTTGTGCGTGTATGTGTGTGTGTACTCGAGTGGGTATGTGCATGTGTGTGTGTGTGTGTGTGGGTGGATGTGTGTGTGTGTACTCGAGTGGGTATGTGCATATGTGTGTGTGTGTGTGTGTTGTGGGTGGATGTGTGTGTGTACTCGAGTGGGTATGTGCATATGTGTGTGTGTGTGTTGTGGGTGGATGTGTGTGTGTACTCGAGTGGGTATGTGCATATGTGTGTGTGTGTGTTGTGGGTGGATGTGTGTGTACTCGAGTGGGTATGTGCATATGTGTGTGTGTGTGTGTGTGTGTGTGTGTGTTGTGGGTGGATGTGAGTAGAGGCCATAGTTCAACTCCAGTGTTTCTCTCGGTGGCTCTCCAGATTAAGTTTTGAGGCAGTGTCACTCACTGAACTTGGAGCTCATCACCCATTAGGCTAGCTGCCTGTTGAGCTCCAGGAATCCTCCTGTTTCCAACCCTTAAACCCCAGCATGGAGATTGCAAACATGTGCCACCACATCCAGTTTGCTTTAAAACCAAAACCAAAAAGTAAAAACAAAGGGTACTGGAGATTTGAACTCAGGTCCTCGTGCTTGGGAGGCAACCACTTCACAGGGCCACTGGACCATCTCCCAAGTCCTGGAAGTTCCTTTGATAAATAAAGAGACTGAGGCCAGACACAGCTGGCTCTGATTTGTGCAAGGAAAACCATCAGGTCTTGGGCCCCATGTACTCAACCCTACAGCCCATGCCTAGTGTGGGCCACAACTTCCTGACACAGAGAAAGGACAAGGCTGCAGGGTGGGAAGCCAGCCTCACCAGCTTTCTCTTCATTACTCCTAGGCAGAGAAAGATGGATGAAAATGTGGACTCTGCTAATGACACTGTTTCTCCTGTATTTATTAATCCACTGTTAGGACCAAAATTGAATATTCCACACGCTTAATATGACCTTCTAGGACCCCTGCCCCCAGTTGAGGGGGTTCTTTAATCTTTCTGAATGGTCCAGAATGAGCCCTCTGAGTCTGTAAAAGGGAACACTGTCTGTTAAGACTTACGGACGATGTTTTCTAAAAAGGCTCATTAAAAAAGCCCCAAATGACATGACTGATACTCTTTATCCTGTGATGAGGTTTTGAAATGTGCCTTTAAGTCATTCTCCTATTTAAAATTTATCTTTTAGAAGCCAGAGAAGGATTTGGGGATGAAACAATGGTCTGGGTGTGCCTTTTAGCAACTGGGTTTAAATTATCTATGATGGTTTATAATGAAATCTCGTGTCCTGTTAAGAGTCATGTGGAGCCTTAGGGATCACATAGTTTTCATCTTTCAGGAACAGGGGAAAAATGAGACCGAGAGAAGATAAGTTTCTTCTTTCAAAGTTATCCCCAAGGTGCGGGAAATAGCAGACAAAACCTCAACTCTCCTGGTACAAAGAACCTGAGCAGAGCTATCCTTCAGGATAGACCGACATAATGCTGCAGTGTCGGTGATAAGACAGAGGTGTTTCCTTCTAATCAGAAAAGGGGAGTTGCTGTCTATGGGAGGCAGGAAGGGATTGCCCAGTCTTTAAAGTGAGCCTCTGTAAGCCCGCTCGGGTAACCTGTCTCATTAATCTGACCTTGCTCACACGTACAGTGGACACGAAGACCTTGCTAGGAGGCAGGAACTGTGGTGCAAACCCAAGGCAGGTAAAGGATAGAGGCCTTGCTGTTCACATGCATGGGTTGTTATTATCAGCATGTTGGGCTTTGCCGTCTATCTGTGTGAATACTTGCAGAGAAAGCTGCTTCTGGCTGCTCCCGTGACTGGCAAATGTCTGTGTCTTAATTTGCCAGTTGCTTAACTTGTCAGTTGTCAAATGCTGGAGTTTTGTGAAACCTAAGCAGTATCCATCCCCTTACCACCGAGGCTCAAGGCTTTCCCAGTGAGCTGTCTCTGTTCGAGATGGGAGCCAAAGGGTAGTTCTACAGGTGCACACGTAATGGTAGGTTTTCTTCTGCAAACATTTGCTGAACAGTCACTGTGCTCCATTACAGCTGTATGAAATGCAGAGAGGGAGATAGATAGATAGATAGATAGATAGATAGATAGATAGATAGATAGATACAGAGCCAAACAGCTCCTGTCACCTCCCCAGGGGTCTTCAGTAGTGGCGAAAGCAAACATCTTTGGTATTGTTTCTGACAGAAATGTCAGCTAAAGGCCTTGCAGATCGAGAAAGAGCCATTCTGTCTGGGATATAAGGAAAGGCCGTTGAGAATTTGATGTGGCTCTTAAAATGGCTTGTAACGTGGCAGCCGTGATGTTACCCAGGTGTTACCCAGACTTCCGCTTTCTCCTGGAGGTTGGGAGGCCCCTGTAATGACAACCGATGAGGCCACGTGTGTATCCGGAATGACACTCAGATTCACGTGGCTGGACCATGTGGGTGGAAAGGTAAAATAGGATATTAGGGCAGGATGCCTGTAACATGGGCTATGCTGTGAAGACTCAGAATACCCAGCTAAAAACCAGAAACCTTATTGGGAGGTGAGAGTCTTAGAGCAGGACCTTTATCTAACACCGCTCTTCAGAAACCTTTAAATGTTGGGCATGGCAAAGGGGAGGCATTCGAGACAGGCATGAGTCCCAGCAGAGACAGGAAATGTCCACGCTCTGACCCAACAGAGGGAGCATCAGAAGGCACACACACACACTGTGACAGGAATCTCATTAAGATTGTAAGTTCCCTGAACACGCCCACAGTCTGATAGTCAGTCCAAAGACACGGACAGGCTTCTACTGTCATAGAAAACAACCCCAGGTTTGATTTTGTGGAAATGAGAGAAAGTGTACCCAAGATGAGGAAAGAAGGGATAGGAGAGACTGTCTCCTCAGCTTCCTGGAGAAGACCCATTCGTGAAGAATCCAAGTCACCAAGCTGTGCCATCTTTGCTTTCTGGTAGCCCTGTAGATAGTCCTGAAGCTGTTCATATTTTAGTGCTAATTCCACTTCCCCAAGAAGGGCTGCCTAGTCACAAACTTCATCTGAACATTGCCATTTTAATTAGTAAAATAAAGGTGAGAGCCAGTGATTGGGCAAGGAAGGGAGGTAGAGAGAGAGGGGGTCAGAGGTCAGAGGATAGAGGACAGAGGAGGAGGAGGGGAGAAGTTCCAAGATGGATGTCGAGAAGGTTGAATTGGATCCAGGTGGGTTTTATTGGTGTTAAGTAGCTATAAACACTTAAAGATTTTGTAGGTCTAATATCTCATATAGTAGGGCAGTTTGTATCTTTGTCTATTTGATGTAATCTTATTGTGTTGAGGGTTTGTGAATTGAGAACTGAATATATAAACCTGTATGAAAAGTTGTCGGGCCTTAGAGTTGTGTTTGTGTTGGGATTTGGGGTAAAGAAACAGCCCTGGATGGAGGCAGTAGGGCAGGCAGAGTAAACTGCCAGGGAAGGGAGTCATGCAGATGGAGTGAGACCTGGGGGGGTGGCTTGGACCAAGTGACAGAGTCCGTGAACATGGCCCCATACTAGAAGCAGTGCCCTCGGAGTGAGACCACGGGGGAGGAGGGTGGTAAAGAGGCAAGCCTTTCCATTTTTTTTAATATTTACTGCAACACAACCCCTGTTCCCACTGTCAAGAACCCAGATCTTTGTGAGTCCCAAGGCAGGACTAAAGCATGTTCAATGTCATCGTAGAGCACTTACAAAAAATTAAACCACATAAATGCAAATGTATATACATATGAGAAGCTCCAGCATGAATGCCCGCTACCCTCAACGAAACCCTCCACAAATGTTCTACTAACTTGCATCTTCCTTGCATACTACAGATCAAGATGTAGCCACAGATGCGTGGTGGTTTGAGATGGCTGGTCAGAATTCCTGGCTAGGAGCATAAACTATTTTTCCCTTTTGGTATCCATGGGCCTTGCACATGCTAGGCAAGTACTCTAACCCCGAGTTACATCCCTAGCTCCCATTTTGCTTTTGTTTGGAGATAGGGTTTGTATTCGTTACTTTTCTATTGCTGTGATTAAAATACCATGACCAAGGCAACTTGCAGAGAGAAGAGTTAACTTTGGCTTACAGTTCCAGAGGATGGGAGTCCATGTTGGAAGCAGGCATGGGGTAGTGGGCAGCAGGCAGTAGGCAGCAGGCAGTGGGCATATGTGCAGGAAGAGGAAGCAGAGACTTTAAGCACAAAGTGAGGGAATTAGCTAATCCTAAAAGAGAATCGGATGTTTGGGGTGTTGGCTGTATTCCCTAGTGAATTCAGTTTCTTTCTACTAACAAGCTGGGACCAATAGCCATGCTTTTCAGAGATGTCATTTGGGATTAAAAGACACAATTTATGCATATTCGCTGGCAGTGCTCAAACAGTACCCATTTCAAAAAGTCAGAACAGTGTACCCCAGTGTGTGAGAGCTGTCCGTGGTCCTGAACATCTATCTGCCACCATTTTTTCCTCAGTACTAGCGGCATGGCCAGGAATGTCTTCTTTCCTTCATGGACATCCTCCCACCCCTGCCCCACTGCAGCTGCTCAGACAAACTTATGTTTTTCTAACCGGATGTCGCTAACTTTCCATCCTTTGGCTAGCATGATCTTTTAAAGGCTCAGTTCTAGTAAGCTTGCTGTTAAAAGACCCTTCCCAACCCTGTTAGGGCATAGAAGACTCCCCTCCCCTTCCAGACCTCCATGTTTTGGTATGCCTCAACCACCTACCACTTCTTCCCAGGGTCCTCCATTTTCTGCTTGCATGCCTTATCCCATGCTATCCCTCCTACTCAGACTTCTGCCCCCTCTTCAGGCAAGTAGGTCCCAGATGCTATCCCATATTCAGTATTTTCTGTAGCTTCTTTTCCTACCCCCATAAGAGGCAGATCTTATCTTCCTGCCTTGCCCCCATATTTGATCATATTTCTGTAATACCACTCGAGTGTCCTTAGTTCTGCCTCCTGCCAGACTGAGAACTCACTGATACTTTACTCACTTTGTGGCCTCACCATAAGATGAATATTCAGTATGAATCAGTGCATGGACAAGCAAACATACTCTTCCTCCACCCTGACCTGCATTTATTTGCCCGCCGGAGCCCAGAGTGTTCCCCACATCTTCCTGTATCAACTCATAATAAATGAGTCTCTCATGGAGCGCCCACTCTTATATTTTGGCTCACTTCCTAGACATTTATTTACTGTACATATTTCACCTCCCACGAAATGTTCTTTATATAATGTTCTTTGTAAATATGTGTTAAAAAAAAGAGAGAGAAAAGCCATTTACAACCAATGTGTAATAGAAACCCGGTGATTTAGAACTGCAATGCCTTCATTTCACAGAGAGGAGATGGAAAATCCAGAGACAAGCAAGGGTCTCTCAAGTTGCACACTGGTGGGTGACAGACAAAGATTAGGACCCTCCTTCATACTTACATGGCCATGCTGGTCGAGAATTGCTGAGCACAATATTGATCCCACTGCTTCTTTCTTTAAACATTATTTTCGTGTGATTTTATCATTATTAGCATCCTTCTGACATCACTGGTCTCACCATGAATAATGTTTCTTTCAGCTCAACAGAAATAATATGGTTCACTGCCACAATGTTACTAATAATAGAAAATATGCTGTTACGAGTTATCTTTCTCACCACTATAGCCAAATACCTGGCAAAAGGCAACGTTGATGGCTGGGATGAGCTGTCCCCAACGTCTCAGGCATTTGAATACTTAGTCTCTAGCTGATAGTGCCTTCTGGAAGGTTTGAGAGAGGTGTGGCCTTGAAGTGGAAGTATGCCATTAGAGGTGCACTTTGAGTCCTCAGTCTTTTGAGTTCTCTCTCTCCATCCCTCTCTCCCTCTGTCTCTGTATCTCTCTGTCTCTCTGTCTGTCTGTCTCTCTCTGTGTGTTTCTCTCTCTCCTCTTTTTCTGTTTTGTGCTTGTACTTCAGGTTCAATGTGAGCCCTCAGTTTCTATTTTCCCACACCTCTGCTCTATCCTCATGGACTCTAGCTTTCAGGTACAGTAACCCCTAACAACAGTTTCCCTCTTTAAGTTGCTGTGGTCATGGTGTTTCACCATATCAATAGAAAAGAAACTAATATTAACTTAAGAGAGAGAAGATTTGTTTGTGTTTTGCATTGTGGTTTTATGAGTGCAGGTCCTCTGGGCAGGGAAGGCCTGGTGATGGCAGGTTGACATGTCTGGTCACAGAGGGGTGGGGTGCTGGTGTTCACCATTTTCTGTTCTCTCTCCTCCTTTTACTCAGGCTGAACGTCCGTTCCACATTCAGGGTCTGTCTTCTGTCCTCAATTAAATGTCTATGAAAAAGCCCACAAATCATACCCAACGGTGTGTTTCCTAGGTAGCTCAAGTCCACCCAGGTTGACAATGAAGATGAACCCTTGCTCTGGATATTTTTTTACTTCTAGGTGTGTGTGTGCTCACACACACACACACAAAGTCAGAGCTCCACTCGGAGGAACCAATTCTCTCCTTCTACCACCATACAGGTCCCTGGGACCAGTCTGAGTAGAAGGCGCTTTCACCCCCATCCCCAGCCATCACTAGCCCAAACCTTTGAATTTCCTTTGTGAAGATTAGGTGAGTCTTTGCTCTAAATGCCTGGTCTCTTGAGGCGCTGTGGGTGATAAAGGCATCATTTGTTTTCCTGAAGTAACTTGCAGTGGGATTTTGTAGGAAGTTATTTGCCAGAAAGAGCAGATAGGAGGTATCTCTAGAGTGCTCCCCCAGAATGATTGAGGGGCTGGAGATGGCGCTAATAGTAATCATGGTTAATGATGCAGCCTCCTGAGCCCCAGGGCTGGGAGAGCTTCTGCGTTGCAGAAGGAGCATGCATCCCAAGCTAGCCTAAGCCTTTCTTGGGGGCCTCTACCACCTCTTGGCTCCCACATCCCAACCTTTAGAATGAATAGGTATATATAAATAAAATGTTACCTAAGATCTGTGAGAGGTTGTGAGTGACAAATTATAAGGAGACAGAGTTAGTGGGTGTGGAGAAAGCCCCATGCGTTTTTGTGACCAGCGCTATTCTGTGTAGAGCACAGAGCACTTTCCTATTGGTCCTTACAAAAGCTCTACCAAAGAAGGCGACTTAAAGGAACACCCAAGCAGCACATGGATAATCACAATGGATATCACTGTGACAAACACAACCGCACCATGGAGATTTCAGAAAAGCCAGGAAGTTTGAAGCCAGGCTGCATTCTGCCCGCTCCGAATTGTAGGACCAGAAGCAGGTGCTCATTTCCTGCCAGCGTGTTGACAGTTGTGAAGACTCACATGAAAACAAGCCCTTTGATAACTATGCCAGAGCAGGGATGCAAAGATGGATGCTGCAAACCAAGCAATCCTCTCTAGAGCTTGTCCGAGCTCCCCGCTCTCACTGCTGCCTATTCCACCACTATTTACTCTGAATTCTTCTGCTCTCCTGTTTTGAATTGGTCCTCATCATCTCCGAAATGGACTAGACCAGTTACCTGATTCTCTGATTCCTGCTTCTAAGCTGTGGACATGCGTATAGAACCCAGGATGGGATCCAAGTGCCCACTTCCAGTCTTAGCTTAGGGTATGTCCTGAGATGTCACTTTCCCAACAAGAAGGCTGACCCTGATGCTCCGTGGAGCGTGTGTTCAGTGGAAGATGGCTGTCAGTATCCCTGGAAGCCAGTTTTACTCCTTTGTCTTGCCCACGGATTCTCTACACTTCTCCACGGTAATCTTTCCAAGGCATTAATACGATGACAATGCCCCAATTCAGTTACTTTTCACATTTCTGTACCAAAAAAAAAAAAAAAAAAAAAAGACAAAAGCAATTTAAGAGGTGTTAAGATTTATTTTGACTCACAGTCTGAGGGTACAGCCCACCGTGGTGGGGAAGGTGTAGCTGCAGGAGTGTAGGCAGCTGATCACATCGTGCCCACAGTGAGAAATCGGAGAAAGATGACTGATGGTGCTCAACTTTCTCCTTTTCATTCAGCCTGGGACCCCAGCCCTTTGAAAGGGGTCATTGTCCATCCTCAGCTCAAGCCTCCCTTCCCCAGTAAAATGTTTCTGGAAACACCATCACACACACTCCGAGGGGTGTTCATGGCAACTCTAAGTCAGGTCAAATTAACAGTGAAGGGTAATTGTCATACTCGCCCCTCTTTACCCAGGCAAATTCAACATCAGGGCTCTTTCTGATGTTAACTTATTTTATTTTGTACATTTATGAGCATGCATGTGCCACAGCAGGCATATGGAGGTCAGAGGACAAGTTGCTGGAGCTGGTTCTCTCCTCCTATCACATGGGCGGTTAGAATTGGACTCAGATTATCAGGCTTCATGGCAAGTGTCTTTACCTCACTGGCCAACACCAGACTTCATCACATTTAACAAATACGGTGCCCAGAAAAATGGAATAAAAGTGCCCAGAGGTGCTGCCTCACCCTGGTGGCTTTTAATAATCCCTACCTGGATTTAAGACTCAGCTGAGGTTAACAGTTCCTAGCTACAAAGCCCTCCCAATATAAAACATAAACTCATATAATTGAGCCTACTTGAAAAGACAAGACAGAGACTCTTGTTTCTGACTGAAGAAACTCTGGTCCCAGTGGCCCATCCACAGACATCTGGTCTACCCATGGTCATTACCCAAAATCTGCACTAGATTAGCTGGAAGTAAGGCAGTGCAATGAAGTTCAGGATGCCCATTTGGCCATTTCAAACCACATTTGCAATTGCTTTGCACACCCTCTCTCTATTTCTTCCTTGCCACCCCCTTTCCCATTGGGCCTTTGATGAATTCAGGAGGGGAAACTTCGGCATTTTCAACCAATTGTTCCGATACTCAGCACAGTGGTGGATGGGTTGTGACAGCGCCTTATCTGTCACTGCATCCTGGCTGCTGTCACAACTCACTCCTCCCCACCTTCAGCAGGGGCCAAGCTTCTGGCTTCCTGATTTAAAGAGCAGCAAGCAACGCTTCCACAAGGATATCCAATGTCCCGAAATGTCAGACACACCAGTTGTTGCTGTCAGCTTTTATGGCCTGTGATATTTATCAGAAGGAAATAGTTAAGTCCCCCAGAACCTGTGATCTTCCTTGATGCTTTCACGAGGGGAGTCGGGGGAATGGAGGGGGTTGGTGATGATAAAAATGCACACTCTCAAGGTGTCTTGTACACACTGGACTGGGAGCCCACACCACAGCCTCTGCCTGTAGAATGCCATAGGCCCTTTATACACATGGCCTGTTTTAATGCCAAATGCAGCACCTGGAGTACTCACTTTACCTGACAAAGCCGAGGCTCGGAGGTGGTGAAAATAAATGTCAGAATTAACATACCGTGCCGGACCTGTGGTCCTATGGAAGTGAGGCAGTTTCTGGCCCCCACTGTAGTGATGCCGGCAGAAACACTTGGTTAATGCACAAACGAACTCCTGAGGGGTGAATGAATGAATGTCTTGCTCTGTGCTGTTTTGAAAGACATAGTTCATCAGGGATCAGCACCTTGGACAGGTACACTCCCCACTCCCCACTCCCCACCCCTATCTTTCCAATAGGCCCTGGTCTGGATAGGCCCCTTCTCCAGAGTTTGTGGATCTATATGAACTAAAACCAGTTGTGGTCATTAAGCTGAGGGGGGTTGCACCCGAAAAAAAAAAGTTATTGACATAAGTTGACAGAGCTGGAGAGGGCTCAGAGGTTAAACAGGTTTCTGTTCTGTAGAAGACCCAGGTTCGGTTCCCAGCACCCATAACCAGATGGCTCACAACTGCCTGTAAGTCTAATTCTAGGGGATCTGATGCCCTCTGGTCTTCATTGGCACCTGCATGCATGTGGTGGACATAAAGTCACACAGGCATATGTAAATAAGTAAGTAAGAAACAAATAGATAAGTCCCAAAGAGAGAAAACCAAAGCTGACCGAAGGCGTCCCTGCGGGTGACGTGGCAGGCAGGGAAGTGATCTCTGAGGAGGTGAGGATGAGAACTGATTCAGCCTGACGTAGTCAGCAACTGGATCAAACCTCCCGAGCCAGCATATTTAAACACAATAGAATTTGAGAAAACATTCCCAGGCAACAATTACTTCCATTCCAGGTGCACAATAAAGCCTAAGTTGTGACTACATCATACCTGTGACCACAAAGGTGGCTCCTGTGACCGTGAAGGCGGCTTCTGTGACAGTGAAGGTGGCTCCTGTGACCGTGAAGGCGGCTCCAAACCTAAAGGGCCCAGAACTTAGTGTGGTCTCCTCCATTTAAGATAGTGTAGAGGTCACCAGATCATGTGTACATTGACACCTATCCTAATGATACATTCTGTTCACTGGGAGATAAAGATGAAAATCCAGGGAGGGAGAGTCTGGGATAAACATTCCAGGAGATTTGGGGGAGGTTTGCTTCTACAGATTGTAAAAGGTCATCATCAGTATCTCCTCCCAGCCATCTGGGAAGAACACAGACATTTTTATCTTTTCCACTGAGGAGACATCCCTGTGTGTTTAACATTCTTGGTTTCCCTAGTGATTGGTAACCACAAAGGCCTTTCTTTATGTCTCCAACATCTCCTCTTTTCTAAGTTTTTAAAGAAGAAATGGTGCCCATAGTGGAGGCCGTGGCCGAATGCATTGCCTTCAGGGCTAGTCTAATTGCTGTAGGCAAGCATAAGGGAGTTGGAAGAATAGCCAACATTGCTCTGAACAGAAAGCCATCCTCAGCTGACAGTGGGTCAAATTAACAACCAGGTAGAATTAAGCATCCCCAAACCAAGATAAACTGACTCACTCATTGTAGATGGAAATGAAATCAAATCTACAGCTGTGGATTCTGCAGATTTTTAAAAACGAAGCTTCCCGTTGTCAGATAGCAGAGAGGGAACCTATTAGAGAGAAGCCATGTGGCATTTGTCTTCGGAGGTCTGGCTTATTCTGCTCCATGTAATAATTTACAGTCCCATTCATTTTCCTGCAGATGCTGGGACTTCATTTTGTCTGTAAAGCTGCATAAAATCTGGGTAGGTGCCCTACCACGGAGATGCTTGTTTTGCTGTTCACAATGTTGGGAAATGAAGCCCGCCCAGAGCCCTGTGAGAAGCTGATAGATGTGGCCCATGTATGCGACGGCATCTTATTTACCCTGTCCTTTTCAAAGGTGGGACAGTAGATATTGGACCGAAGTTTAGGGTTTTCATTTATTTTGTTTGCTTGGTTGTTTTATTCTTCGGGGGCTGATGGCTAGTTAAAGTGACCCCGGTCGACTAGAGCTCACATTCCAACAAGTCTCCCCCACTGCTCTGGGCTCCTATTCTTCATTCACAGAGCAGGAGAATGGGGTGAGATGGCTGCTGGACCCTCTGCTTCCATTCAACCTTAGATGTGGCCATGCGCACCTTCTGTTGCTGCAACCCTGGTCTGTCCTCCTAGTGGTGTTTCTGCCAAGGGCTTGGAGGCAGGCTGAAGAAGGCGGAGCTGGCTCTGGCTTCTGCCTGCATCTGCTTCCTGTTCTGGACACCATCCCCTTCCAAGGCAGAGCTCTTTCGACAATTCTACATTTGCTGTTCATCCTGACATGGGTGGGTCTCTCATCCCCGTAATAGCTCTTCTTTCTCCGGTTTGCTGTAGCCAGACTGAGCAACTGGCTCCTTACCACTGCCCTAGCCTCTTCTGCCTTTGCCCTTGCCGGTGCTGGAGTGCCGGCTTGGCTCCTCAGCTCCACCTAGTAAGGACCAACCCCTGTACCCATCATGCCCAGCAGCTGCTCTCCAGGGCTCGCTCAGTCCTGTGTGGTCACTCTCTTGAGTGCCTGCTGTGAAACAGCTGTGAGCAAACCGAGGCACACACAAGTCACCAGCAGTCCTGTTCACTGCCAAATCGTTCCTAGACTGTTCCGAGATCAGGGATGTTGCCTTCTGTTCCTGAGCCCAACATCCATTCAGCAAACATTCCCGGACCCTCCACTGGATGGTCTTTGCATTATATGGGTGTGATGACGCACCCCCTAACTCTTGCATGGTACTTGGCTCAGGCTCAGGGTTTGGCTTAAGGGTGTTTTAGGAGGCCTTCTGAGAGGTGTGGAGGTTAATATTAAGGAGGAACCAAGGACAGCTACAGTGGCTACACTGGGGTCAGGCCACTTGATGATGACAGAAGGTCACTCTGAGACTGGATTCTGGGTGTAGGGGGGGTGTTGGGAGGGGCACACTCAGTGCCAGACAGGGAAAGTCAGACCGAGGTGCTGGAAGCTAAGCCTCAATGTTCTAGATTGTCTCTGAGCCCAGATTCCAACTCCAAATTCTGCCAGCCGTAGAAGTAGGGCCAAGGTTGCACACATGGGTAGCTTAGGCCAGCCTTCTGTCATTTCCACTTAGGGGCCAGCCTCCTTCACCGAGGAAAGCCCTGAAAGGCAGACAGTTTGGAGAGCAGGACATGGTGCCAAAGCGCCTTCCGGCACGCCTGACTTCATTTGTGCTTCTGAGGGAAGAGCTGTGGCCTGGTTGGGTTTCTTCTGCAGCTCAGGTGAGGGCTCTAGAAATTTCCACCGCTCCCTGCCCTACTTAAGCAGAAACCCTGCAGTTTGGCTTAACATAATACCTGCTTGCACATTCTCTTATGCACTTGGGTATGGCACTGGATGCTGGCACAAGTGAAGGATGAGATAAACAGGGTCAGGGCCTTAGAGAGGGAATTAAAGTGTGTGCAGCTTGCTCTGCCCAGTCAGGCCTAGCTGTCTGCTGCCCCCGAAACAGTGGCTACATCAATGGTCTCAGACAGCTCTGATGAGTCCTATAGTATTTGAAGAAAGCCTTTGTGGAGAAGAGAGGTCTGAGCAGGGCTGGGAATGAGTGGGGCTTGGGCAGGCTAAATAAGGAAGACTAAGGTCATGTTTACATCTGTGTGTGCTTGCATGTGCATGTGTGTGCACATGTGTCCACACTCGTGTGCTCATGTATGTACTATGTATAGATACATATACACTTGTATATACACATGGAGAACAATCTTAGGTGTTATATTTAGGAATGCCATTCAGTTCTTTTGAGACAGGATCCTTCATTGGCCTAGAATTCACCTGCTAGGCTCAGCTGACCAACCAGCAAGCCCCAGGGATCCTCTGGTATTAGGTTCCTCAGTGCTGGGATCCCAAGAGCTCACCTCCACACCAGCTACTTCCACGGTTGCTGGGAATGAAGTCAGGTCCTCATGGTTGCATGCTGTCTTAGTTTGGGTTTCACTGCTGTGAACAGACACCATGACCAAGGCAAGTCTTATACAGGATAGCATTTAATTGAGGCTGGCTTACAAGTTCAGAGGTTCAATTCACTATCATCAAGGTGAGAGCATGGCAGCATCCCGGCAGGCATGGTGCAGGAGGAACTGAGAGTTCTACACCTAGAAGCAAGGAACAGACTGAGCATCCTCAGGCATCTAGAAGAATTGGCTCCAAGCCCACCCCTAGAGTGACATACTTCCTCCAACAAAGCCACACCTTCTAATAGTGCCATTCCCTGGGCCAAGCATATACAAACCATCACACATGCCAAGTGCCTTCCCTGACAGAGCTGTTTTCCCAGCCAAAGACTGAAGTCATTTCACCAAGAACTCGGGAATTGATTCTAAGCCCATCAGTCACAATGTGGTCTCTTGGCAGACCTCACAAAGCCAAGGACAAAGCTCTCTCTGCCTCAAGTCTTCTCTGTAGCTGGGTTTCCTTTTCTAGGGACAGCCGCCACCCCTCACTCACAGGTTATCCAAGTCCCTTTCATATCTTTACATGCAGTAAGCGCCCTAGCTGCCTCGGGCTGACCCCAGGGACCTCCAGACTTCTGAATCTCACCCTTTCCAACACCAGTAACGACTACTCATAAGCATCTTCTCTACCCCAGCCAGAGTTCCTTTATACTTTCTCTGGGTTCTTAGAGCAGCCAGAACTCATTCCTATCCACCATTTAATCCTTATGAGTTCAGTCTTTTAGGCTTGTGTGTTTCTTGCCCCAGCCTCAAAGTTAATATCAGCCATGTGGTAGATGCTCCAAAGTCTGTTGGACTGTAGAGCTGGTGCTGCCTCAGATGACTATATAAGCCATGCTGGCTTGCAAGCAGGTTAGGGCCCATATCCAGGGTGTGGAGAGCTTATCCAGCTGATCTGATGTCCAAAGAGGGCAGTCTCCCATTAGCTATGACAGTGATCCTTTTCTGGTACAGTGCTGGGCAGCAGTATTTTGAAAGCAACCATTGAGGATGTGTGTGTGTGTGTGTGTGTGTGTGTGTGTGTGTGTGTGTGTGTGTATGTGTGTGTCACACTTTCATGAATCCAATTCTCATCTCTGTTCTGTTCCCTGTTTGGGTGTGGGTCACAACAGGCCTTTGTTTGTTTATAGTTCTGGAGGCTGGAAACCCCAATGTCAGGTGTTCTTGTTTCTGTCCAACCCCTGCTCACAAGGACCCGGTGACAAATGAAAGCGCCATTTCACTAGACTTCACCCTGGAGAACCAGTGACTCTCTAGGCTCACCGAGAGAGCATTGTGAGGGAACACAGGCAGAAATGTGGGTACAGTCGATGGAATCCCGGGAGCATTTGTTGCCTGTAGGTGAGCAGTGAGCTCCCGAGGAGACAGGGTCCTGACACAGTCAATCTGCTGCCTGGTAATACCAACAGCAGCTCTCATTCGCATCCCAGTGAGGGACCAGAGTCTCAGAGGAGGAGCCAGGTTTGCACAGTTTGCGACATTCAGCACTTACTCCAGTTCATTTGGCAGGAGTTCAGTGGGCTTTTGCTTAGGAAGCAGGTTACCTGGATGTCTCTCTAAGAGGTCCAGAGAAAGAGTTTGGCACTCCCTGCAAATCTGTGCACCTCCAAGGATGTCAAGAGAGACAAAGGGACTGTGTGCTCCTCGGGGTTTTTTGGGTTTGTTGGGGGAGCTAGCATACTGTACCTTGGAGCTCAGTGAGGCAACCTGGGTCTCAGAGCTGAAACCGTACTTAATTCTGGTCCACTGCCCATTGACGGTGAGGCCCGGAAGAAGTAGCCCAGCCCACTGCCACCAACTTACAAAACAGGAATAGGAATCCGCCTGAATTTACCAAGACCGTTGGTTAAGTTAGCCCACAGTAGCATTGCTGACTGAAGTCTGGAACAGAGATGAGGACATAGGGACCCATACCATACTGAGGGTAAAGGAACGAGGGAAAAAAACATGGCCACAGTGGAAGGCTGGAACTAAGCAAGGACATTGCCTCCCATGCAGTCAGGCTTCTAATCTCACAGGGAGCACAGTGACAGCTCTGGCCCTGCCTTGATTGAAAGACAAGGCAGTGATACCTGTCAGCTTGTTCTTGGCTGAAGGCTGTCCCTTCCTGGGGACTGGGTACAACTTTACTCACAAGGTGGCTCCCATAGCTGAGGGGCTTCAGCAGGTCACTGTGAGCAGTGGCTGGGGTTGAAGAACAACAGGTGTGTCAACCACAGTAGATGTCTGTGACGAGGCTCACAGCCTTCCCTGTGCCCCAACATGTCCCTGCTAGATGAGAAACTGGGAACAGAGAAACAACTTGCTAAAAGAAAATGGGGCCACTCAGGTTCCGGGCTTCGTACCCGTTTTATTTAGTAAAGTGCTTCATTTTCAACATGTCCTACGTTTTAGTTTACTAATCCTCGAATGCAGAGTGTCCCATGGCTGGTTTTGTTTTCCCACAGGGAGCAAACAGCTGCTGAATGCCAGACCTCTCTTTAAAACCAGTGCCACACTGCTTTCTTTTTGTTTTGTTCTGAGAAAGTGGTCTGGGCTGCAGCTGTCTTATGCACAGTGACAAATTACTGCCCTCCCTGTTTGTGCCTGGGGGTGGCTTTCCTGTGAAAGGGGTTGTTTTAAAAAGCAGACAGGGTATTTACGTCACTGTGCTGCTCTGGTAAATGAAAGGCTTTCTGGCGGTGACAAGAATGTTAAAATCGTTGAATTTAGAACAGGGACAAGGGAACTTCAGATGTCGTCCAGTGGTCATAGGGGCAGGAACAACACACTTCCCCCCCCCTTCCTTTTTATTCCTCAGTTGTGATTTTAAAGACAGTGGCCAGAATGGCTTGAAACTCTGGATTCTCTTCCCACTTCCTAAGTACTGGGATTCAGTGAGCACCCCAGTGCTGGCTCAACATATGCTTTTGTGTATGGTCTCTCCTCTGTAGGGTGTAACTACAGCCCTCAGGCTTAGGGGGTTGGTTCCCCACCCCACATGCTTTATAGACCAGATATGAAGCATAGCAGATTGCAAAACATCCTGGAGTTTCCTGTGATGTCACCAAGCGTCATGTGCTTTTGATCGGGGTGGGGGGGATGGGGGGATAAAAGCCACCACAGAAGTGACATCATGCCGCTCTATGCCACAGAAAAAAGTCTTACCCTTTTAATTGGTGGGTGTGAAAAGTGTTAGAGTTCCCAGGATGCAATTTGGAAGATAGAAACAATGCTTAGATTTCTGCTTCTTTTCAGGTTTTTCCCCTTCCTTCTTCTCCACCTTCACCAGCTTCCTTCTCAACTTCTCTCCTCTCTCCTCCCTCTCCACCCTATCTCCTTCCCACTCTCTCCCTCCTCTCTTTCCCTCTCCCTCTCCTTCCTGCACCCTCCTTCCCTCCCTTTCTCTTTCCCCCTCACTCCCTCTCTCCCTCCCTCTTTTCTTCCTTCCAATCTTCTCTTTCCTGCTCTCCTCTCTTCCCCCTCTTTTTCTTCCTTACTCGGGGTGATGGCAATCCCCTCACTTTAGACTCTCATTTCTGGGATCACAGACATGTGTCACACACACACGGACTTGGATCTCAGCATCTGCCTTATCACTTCTCTGGATGTCTGAGGACATGCTTGTGGTGACGGCTGAGTGACTCTGAGTCTACGAGAAAGACAGTGCATTTATACGGCATATGACATGCATCCCAGTACCTGACTAGCAAAAAAGAGACAAGAGCCTGGACCGTGGGCTCGGTCATTTCAGGCAACACACCCAAGGTGCCTGTCAATGCCGGTCCTGGGCAGGGCTCTCTACCTCAACTCTCACTCAGCTTCTCTCTGTCCTCGCATGGCCTTTCACCTCTCCTCATGGAGGACTATTTCTCTACCATCTTCTCCAATAACAGCACCAGTCCTGTGGGAACAGGGCTCTAACCTTGTGGCCTCAAATACTCCCTAAACCCTCTGTCTCCAAAAACCATCACTTATAGGGAAAAAAAAAGTAAGTTGAATGTGCTCTGGGAGAGTTGTCAAGCAGAGGTCTGACGCATGCATGACATTGCGGCCAACGTTCTCAGTACAAAACCAAAACCAGAGACCAAACGAGAACAAAACAACAACAGCAACAACAAACTCATAATGTGTGAGATCGCATATGAACTGTGTCCCCCGGCTCCCCACATTTTGTGTGACTGTATTTAGAGGTTTTGAAAGATGGGGATAAGATGAGGCCTCATCGGTAGGGCCCTGGTCCATTCTCTCTGGTGTCCCACTAGAGAAGAAACTTGGGCACTTAGAGAGGTGCCAGGGAGTCCTATCTGCAAAACAAAGAGCATGTGAGGGTACATGGACCACCTAAAGCCAAGGTGACCAGAGAGCTAGCTACACGCCAATGCCTTGACCTTGGACTTCCAGCAATGTGAGGAAAGGCATGTGCTATTTTGTCATGGCAACCCTAGGATAAAGGTTGTAAGGGAAAAGGGATGTTTCATCTGTCTATCGGGGATAAACATGTCCTCCAAAGTCTTTCAAAAGCTTAGTTTTATAGGGACAGAGAACAAAAAAAAAAAAAAAAAAAAAAAAGCAGCACGGCCCTGGGATTCAAAAGATTTGCAGCGATTCTGTTTGCTGAGGGACCCAGGGGCTAGCTGAGCCTTTGCAGTGGAAGAGTGTATGCGCCTGCGCATGAGAACGTGCGCGCGATTCAGGAACAGAGCTATGGGAACAAGGTGTGGAGGAGTGTAAGCCGCGGCTGGGCTAAGGGATGACAGGTGCCAGATGAATGACAAGATGGTGCCGAGAGATGCTCTGGGCCAAGCATGGAAACTGCTCCAAAGTATGACTCCACGTTTTAGAGGTATTGACAATGTGGGAGGTTGTCTGCCCAGAGCCTCTCTAGAGTAGAGGATATGCCAATTAGCGGCCATCTTGGAAGTTCTGGGGGCGCTAAACGCCTGCACATGAGATGTGGATACGTAATCTTCTCCGGGACACATGAGAATATCCACAAGGAAGGAACCACCCTCAAAGGGCTGTGGGACTCAGAGGAAGGTGGGTTTATGCAAAAAGCCTAGGTCAGGAAAGCATCCTCAGAAACGGCTGGTTACCAGGCTGGGCTTCGGAGTCAAACCTCATGTTTGCATATGCACCTCTCCTCTGCAGCGCTTCTCTAAGGGACAGATTGCCTGTACGGAAGGACCATCTGCCCAGAGCTGGATGACCACACTCCACCCCTCTGGCATCAACAGCCATTGCTCACCCAACCAGAGGAGCCTGAATACCATCCTGGCCTCCGTGGGCTCTGAGGAGCTGCAAGGCTGACCAGGCACCAAGACCGAGGAAGAACCAGGGGGAAGTGGGTGGGACTAAATAGGTAATTTCTGGTACCTTTCCCAAGTAGAGATGAACTTGACACGCCCTTCAGCCCAGAGCCCATCAGGTAACTGTGTTAAATTACTATGTAGCTTAATGGAAGAATGGGGGGAGGAGAAACCTGGTCAGCTGCTGAGGTCGTCTTAGCAAGAGCATGACCCTCATGTCCTATGAATGATAGCAGAACAGTTGTCCTTAATCCTGCTGAGAGGACAGGGGGCTCATCTGTCTGGCAGAAAGCTGCAGGCTGACTTTGTGCTTGTTGTGGGGACAGCATATCTGAGTTCCTTGTGCAATCTTCCGCCCTCTAACCTTCCCCATTGGCTTTTCTTTCTAGCAGTTTCCAGCCACTTCTCTTAGACTCAGTGGTCCCTTCTCTCCACCCTGAGAGGCTTCTGACTGCAGGTTCAGCACAGTCCCAAACTGACCCCATTTTTTAAATTATTCTCTCTTTGGGGGAATTCTGTTATATTAGCATTGGTTTGAGAAAGTTCTTTTCCAGAAGCTTCTGCACACACACCAGGCCTGGCCATCCCCTCTGAGAAGTCCTGCACTGCACTGCAGGCTTGTTGGAGGCAGACTCAAGGAGCCAGATGACCGTCTGACCATACACTTGAAGGTCCCTGGCTTTCACTTTAGTTAGCTCCTCCTCTGCTCATGCGATCACAACTCTCAGAATTCTTGTGGACGTGACTTCTAGTGGCCTCCCTTCCCCTTGCCTGTCACTAGCTTGGAAAGGCTTGGGGAGCCTGGAGCAATGAGCACACAAGAGATCACTGTGAAAGTTAGGAATAAATGTGAGTTGCCTAGAAGAAAGAAAAGTCTAGGAAATGAAAGTGGGGAGGCGGCTGAAAGATGACCGAGGACCCTGGTGAGGACCGTGGTACCCTGTGCCTCTGACCCCTGACACCACAGGCAGGGCCATCCACTCTGATCCTAGTCTTTCTTTACTTGCAACCCTTCAAGGACACATTGGAAGCTACAGACCAGACACCCAGACTTTCTTAGGACGATGAAGAGCCCCAGGTCCCAGCCCTGTCCGGTTTTGTACACAGTGTCCTTCCTCACATCCCGTGAGATGCTGTAGCTTCACAAAGATGTCCTCTCGTGTTGATGCCTCGGCCGTGCTGATCCCTTTGGCCATGATGCCCTTTCACATCTGTAGCTTTCAGATAGCATCTGTTTGCTCTTTAAGGGTCTGACCTGGATGTGCCCTTCCCTGTCCCCCAGGCAGGGACTAAGATCCTTTATATGCGTTTTGCAGACACCATGTCACAACCCCCCATGCTAATATCTTCTACCACGGGATAGTTTTCTTATCTCCCCGGAAGAGCCATGCACCTCTTCCAGTCTGCACCAGGAATTCTAAGTCCTCAGTGTGGTGCTCAGCTCGTGACTACCCCTCTGAAAATGTCTGCTGTGTAAAGCGTGTCTAAGCCAATGTGCACCGTGGCTAATAGGACTCCGAGTTCTTTCCAGAAGCTATGTCCAAAAGCTCCTGGTAGTTTGTTTTCTTTTGGCATCCAGGGAGGCAGCTGGAGGACTTCGGGCATTTGAAATGAGTCCGGAGACGGTTTTAGCCCTTGTAAACATGGAGGGGCTCACATCGCCAGTGCAGGAAACAGAAACAAGCACCAAAAGTTCTAACTTCAGAGCTATTCATGCCTGGAAGACTCGGAAGACACGGTGTGCTGCTGCGATTTAACCCAGCGGGTATTTACTCTGCCAATTCCAAGCCATCGTTAATAATGTAATGGCTTTTAAGTGGGTTATCCTACCTCATCCGTGAAAGCCAGGATGCCCCATTTTCACAGTATGCAGATATGCACATACCTTCTTATCATTAATTCATTCATTCATTCATTTATTCATTCATTCATCTATCCATCCATCCATTCAACACATAACCTGTTAAGCTCCAGCTTTTAGAATTCCTCCGTGCTAGTGTCTGATAACTCAGAGATGAAGGAAGCAGGCAGGAAGGCTGTTTCCTCTGCTGAGTGTTACCCATCACGGGTTCTAGGAAAGTGCGAACTTGAGAGACAGAGGAGGGAGAGCGAATGTGTCGGTTGCTAGTGGAAGTGGGGTTCCAACCGAGGGTGAGCAAACGATCAGAGAACCACAGCGGTCACAGGCTGCAGAGACAAATGATGCTCTCCACCTGTCTTTCCTGCGGGAAGAGCTCCTCCATGAGAACTCTGAGGTAGGGGGAGGGAGCGGGGCACGGACTGGTGTCAAAAACTGTGAGAGTGAGCAGATTTTATCTAACCTCCCTGGCTTCAGTTTCCTCTTTCATAGACCACAGAGTTCCATGTCCCCAAACCTAATAACCGATATCTATCCATGGATGAACGGTTCTCTCAGTCCTCGTCACAGAAGCTTCTGTGTGCAGTACGCCGCAGTTAACAGAGATCCACAACCCACCAAGGGCAGAGAATGAGAGTGCAGAATGCTCAGCCTGAATGGGACGTCCATATCTTACCCCACAAGTTCGAGGGATCCTCGCAGAAGAGAGGCGACAGATGATCGCATGGCAAGTGTCTTCTGGACACAGCGGAGTGGCCACACACACGAATTCACACATGCGGGGACAGTGTGCAGGGGACCTGTGCAAGCCCAAGCCAGACCAAATCCCAGGGGAGAGAGGACAGATGGACACAGAGTCCCACCCCTAGTCAAGAAGCTATTGGCAACTGTTAACTGCTGGGAGAGGGAGGTTAGGTTTCTGTAAGAGTGTTTCCCTGTAAGACAAACATGCTCCAGGGGAAGGCCACACATCCAACAATGCACAGTCAGCATAAAATAGGACACACACACACACACACACACACACACACACTTTCTCTGTCTCTGTCTGTCTGTCTCTCTCTCTCTATCTATCTATATATATTTATGTGTGTGTGTGTGTACATACATGTGCATACACACATATCTAGGGAAGTGGAGATGAATCTGGGAGGAGTTGGAGAAGTCGTGAATATAATTAAAACATACTATGGGGAGTTCTCAAAGAACTTATAACAATTTTTCCAAAATCGAAAATGACAAACAGATTAAAAAAAATGATATACAAAAGGTGCACTGCTCTAAGCCTAGAAAACACAATGTGGTCAGAAGGTAAGTGAACATACGTTTGATCATGTAAGGTACGATGGCTCCCTGAACAGTTACAGTATAATTTGTGCACAGGAAAACTGAGGCTCAGAGACATTGAGTATGGTCTATTGTCGTCACAGCTGGCCAAACACATTTGATCTCTACCCCTGAGGCTCAAGCACCGTGAACCAAGTTGGCTCTGCCTACTAGCAAAAACCTTGAAGGCCTGATGGAGATAGGCAGGCCATGTCTCCCCTCATTGGAGGTCCTCTAAGGCAAGAGCCCCGCCCTCTCTCCCCTCATTGGAGGTCCACTAAGGCAAGAGCCCCGCCCTCTCTCCCCTCATTGGAGGTTCACTAAGGCAAGAGCCCCGCCCTCTCTCCCCTCATTGGAGGTCCACTAAGGCAAGAGCCCCGCCCTCTTTCCCCTCATTGGAGGTCCACTAAGGCAAGAGCCCTGCCCTCTCTCTCCTCATTGGAGGTCCACTAAGGCAAGAGCCCCGCCCTCTCTCCCCTCATTGGAGGTCCACTAAGGCAAGAGCCCCGCCCTCTTTCCCCTCATTGGAGATCCACTAAGGCAAGAGCCCTGCCCTCTCTCCCCTCATTGGAGGTCCTCTAAGACAAGAGCCTGCCATGTCTTTCCTCATTGGATTCAAAAGCCCAGCTGGCCAATCCTCATGGCTGTAAGCCTCTAAGCTCAGGAGTTCTGGGCTACACCATTACTCAGATGGATCTCCCATCTTCCCCCAAGCCGAGGAGGAAAGCCAGACAAAGCATCTCACTGTGCCTCCCTACTCTGCTCAGCAAGTGGCACTAAGGGAGCAAACCCCAGTAAGCCACCTCTGGAAAGCACCAGCTGAAGTGGGGAGAGGCCAGGCTGCCTCTGGAGAACAGGCTGGCAAGGACCTTCCTGGTGCCTTGGCAGTACCAGGCAGCCCTGGGCAATGAGAGAGGTCCAGAGCATTTGCAGGACAAGGTAGGACATTCCTGCTGTTTGGACCTCTGACCTCTTCCTTGGTACCCACAGATCTGTCCAGACCTGTCCCATAACCCTCATATGCTTCCCATCAGTTGGTCACCTGCAGTCAGGGAGACGTGGGAGGGAGGAGCGTGGGACATCAGGATAATCAGATGTGGGGTCAAACCTCAGTTTTGTTATTTTGTAGCTTCTGTTTCCCTTGTTTCCTTCACCTTCATTTTCTTTATCTTTACAGTGAAGACAGTAAACCTCCCTCTGTACAAAACTGGTATGTAGTAAGTGCTCACTAAATGGTGGATTCTTTAAAAACAAAGAAAGTAAGTATTTAGCCTTAAAAGTCTATATGGTGTTGGGGATTAAAAAAAGCCATGCCCACACAAAGGATATTGACCAAATCTCTTCTTTGGACCAAGCATTGTATCAGTCACTGCAAACATTACAACTATGACAGATGCTATTTAAATGAACGGGAAGAAACATTTTCTGGAATGAGTATTGTGGTGGGTTGAGTAATAATGGCCTTCATGGGATGATTGATATATTTGAATGCTTGGTTATCAGGGATTGGCTCTACTTGAGGCATTAGGAGGTGTGGCCTTGTTGGGGGAGGTGTAGCCTTATTGGATGAAGTGAGTCACTGGGGGTGGGCTTTGGGGTTTCAGAAGCTCAAGCCAGGCCCAGTGTCTCTCTCTTCCTGCTGCCTGTGTATCTGGATGTAGAACTCTCAGTTCCTTCTCCAACACCATGTCTACCTGCATGCCACCATGCTTCTCATCATGATGGACTAAACCCCTTACACTGGAAGCCAGCCCCAGTTAAATGTTTTCCTTTATAAGAGCTGCCATGGTCATGGTGTCTGCTCACAGCAGTAAAACAAGGACTAAGACAAATACTTACATGTGCTTTGTCTGTTAGCTATGGCAGTATAGAAAGCAGACCCCAAGCCAGTGGTTCATTTACACATCTATACATCTATTGTTTCTCCTGGAAGTTGAAGACCCTGGAGCTGGGTGGTTCTGTCTTTTCACCGGAGTTAGTGGCTCTGCTCCATGTGATTCTCCATCTTCTGAGACCAGGAAGCTGGCCCCTCCCCCACCCTTGCTTCTCATAGTGAGAGCAGGGGTGCGGGAGAACAGAGAGGAGATTCCGGTCTGACGTTCTTGCATTCCCCAGCTAATTCTGCCATTCATGGAAAAGCGAGCGGTGAAATTCTAGGGCAGGAATCAAATAGGCACCATCCACGGGGAAGTCCTGCACTCGTCCACCTCTTCCACGCATGCTGCAAACAGGCCTGGATCGGAGTAAAGGGCTGGGGAGGCAGGCAGCGGTGCAGCCTGGCACATTACCTATCTGGCAAGAGCAGGGTCTTCCGGAGTTTGTGCTTATGCTGTGAGCCGGGCTGCCACTTACGCATGTGCACACGGAGGAGTGCTGGAAAACATGGTGTGGGTGCCATTAGCACAGAGGTAGACCAGCTCTCTCAGGAAGACATACTAAGGCTGGAAGATGGAGCTATTGAAGAAGCAGGAAGCTCATCCACGTGAACACTCCAAGGCGCTAAACTGAGCTTCCCAGTAGCAGAGCGTTTCCAGGGCTCCTCAGACCACTGCTGTAGCCACCTCTCTCCTCTGATCAGCCTACTCTGCCCGTGAAGGACTCGTGACCTTTCCAGAACCAACTCTCAGGGCCCTGCCTCCCATTGGCTAGTCCCTTCCTCCCAGAATCCCCTTCTTCCCACCAAGACCTAGCTCAAATATTCCCTCCAGTATGCAGCCTGCCCTCACCCTCCTGACTGAACTCACCTCTCCACACAAATGCCCCTCCAGGTGCAGGTTTTCCCTAACTATGGACTGTACTTCACAGTGCCACAGAGACAACGTCACTGAACTCAAGAGATGGTGAGTGAGCACACGCTTGCTGGACACAGACCCCAGTCCCCCTGAGAGTCTTGGGATCAACCAGGAGTCTGGACTTCCACAGACCCCCAAACCCTCTGAGAGTCTTGGGATCAGCCAAGAGGCTGGATCTCACAGACCTCAAGCCCCCTAAGAGTCCTGGGATCAACTCAGAGGAATAACATTATAAGCAGATGCAACTTTTGCTCTGTGCAGGCAGACATATATTGAACCTGACCACTTGCAGTCTCTCTACCCACTCCTAAT